>NC_137815.1:56923700-56933700 GCF_963921795.1 Nannobrachium achirus | reverse complement strand
TGCACACACGTTCCTTACCTGCCAAACTACAACCTCCAAGGACCCCCGGAGCTCCAGGGACCCCCAGGTCCCTGGGGGACCCCCAGATGTAAAAAATGACCAAATGTGCTAAACTGACCAAATGACCACCCCACCATGAGGCCGATTCTTGCAAAACACATTTTTGGACACTGCTCCTACAATTTTTGCCCTAAAATCACGCAAATCGGTACACAGTATGTCTACACTCATCCCATCAACATGAATCTCTCCCATATAGCGCCACCTCCAGGCCGATTTTTAAAAACACATTTTTGGACACTGCTCCTACAGATTTTGCCCTAAAATCACGAAAATCACTACACAGTATGTCTAC
Source organism: Nannobrachium achirus (assembly GCF_963921795.1). NCBI lineage: Eukaryota > Metazoa > Chordata > Actinopteri > Myctophiformes > Myctophidae > Nannobrachium > Nannobrachium achirus. Next base: position 56,933,345 of record NC_137815.1, on the reverse strand, counting down.
ACTCATGTCATCAACATGGATCAGGAAGATTTTGGCATTTTTGCCCTATTTGTGGAGATAAGTGACCTACGGTCGCTTATCTCCCGATTAGGGAGTCTTACTGGTCCGTATCCTCTGTGTTCTTTAATAAGAAGCCTTTTTTATCCGATCACTGTCTGTTTATCTCAATGGGGTTGGTGCGCATGGGGAACGCCAGGAAATACATGGGAAAGAACACGGAGGATACGGGTAATTATAGAATGCTGTACCGTATTTAGACAGGAGTGAGTGACTTTATTAAGCAAGAAATCTGAATGTTGTGGTGTAGTGTAGTTGTAGGGGGCTAAATAAGTCGCTCTGGCCGAACCCATGTAAACACGGGAACATGATGGTCGGGGCTAGGTCTCTACGACCATGCATGAGCTACGATGGGCTAAAATCGCTTTGGGAAACCCGGCCAATATAAGATTAATATAGAAACAATTGAAAACATTTTTTTTTATTTCTTTAAAACCTTGAAACTTTTGTTGTCATTGTGATACTGATTAATTGCGACCGTAGGTCGTAGTTTACTGTCAGAACCGTCACAGCTTGTCCGTTTTCGTCTGTCCAACCGGACAGGTAAAGCCTGACACATCACTGTGACATCATAGGTGACATCACAGGTGACATCACATTGATGTCAGATACTCAGAGCAGGGATAACACCTGACACTGTGGTCCCCCTGACACATCACTGTGACATCACACAGGTGACATCACAGTGATACAGATACTCAAGAGCATCTCCCTCTATGGGCATAAACACATTGACATCACAGTGGTGTGGCTGGTTCAGACAGGGATCTCCATATGGGCATAAAAGGGATTGTATGTGATGTCATGGGAACCACTCTAACAAAATCCATTTATTGCCCATATATGGAGATCCTTGATGTCATCAATATTAAGCCCATATCTAACAGGACTTCATATGGTTGGTTCAGACAGGGATCTCCATGTAGGCATAAAAGGGATTGTATGTATGATGTCAGATGTGATAGACGTCATAGGGGTCTCACAGCATATCGCCATATATACATGGATCTCCATACTGTATATGGGTACCAGGAGTCTCCATATATGGGTAACTGGTCCGATATACATCACTGGCCAGATGACCAAGACATGGCGCATCGTTGCCCTTGGTCGCTTGTCGCCCTGAGGCGTCTTACTAGTAGGAATACTGTGTTAGTTCCATTGATCCAAGCCAGAATACAATCGACTGATTGATCATTAAAATAAACATGTTGTGAAGCTGCCCACCCATCTGACCACTTAACATGGCAGCCGAATGGCTGCCATGTTAAGTGGTCAGATGAGATTTTTGAGATTTTCAAGTGGACCTGATGCAGAAATGGCTGAGAACTGCTGTTGTAGACTGTTGAAATGAATTCAAGTATTTGTCAGAACCTTGTACTAAATTCAGGTCTGACCGTGAAGCGTGACTGACAATAGACAAACTTCCTCCTGTGCGGGCGTTCTCGGTAGAAACATCTCAGTGAAACTATTCACAATCTGAGCATTAGCATGAGGAACCGTGTCATGATTTTTGGACAAACTGTTCCAGTGTATTGTATGGTTTTAGAAGTGTACCGGTATTATATCACACACACACACACTCACGCGCACGCGTGCGCACACACACACACACACACACACACACACACACACACACACACACACACACACACACACACACACACACACACACACACACACACACACACACACACACACATTTAAAATATGTATTTATGTCTACATTACAAAGGACAAACACTGCCAGTTCAGTCAGACAAAAAGAATACATCCAGACGGCAGAACATTGTTACATACCAGTAAGATGCCCTAAGGGCGCTTTTCGCCCTTAGGGCATCTTACTGGTACTCGCGCACATGGGCGAGTGCACATGGGCACGTGCATGCATCCGCCTGGGTGACAGCAGACTGCTGGGCGAGCTTCTTTGTCTTTTAAAGACATAAATGAGATCAACTTTCACCAAGAAAATGCACATACCTGGTTGGTTGTTTAAGTTGGACAAAATGTGGCCAAAATGTCGCCATATCTGATCCAAAATGCCGCGGCGCGATTAGTCTTCAACCAGCCAAAATTCACACATTTCTCCCCCCTTCTCCGCTCCCTCCACTGGCTCCCGGTTGCTACCCGCACAGAATACAAAACACTGATGCTGATGCTGGCCTTCAAAGCAGCAAAAGGTATGGCACCTCCTTACCTCCAAAGCCTGATTGACCCGTACAACCCCACCCTTTCACTCAGATCAGCTAACACAGGGATGCTGACAGAACCCTCGCTAAAAACCCCAGGACAAAAATCCACTCGTCCTATAGACAATTCGCCCTCCTGGCCCCCAAACTGTGGAATAAACTCCCTGTCGCACTTAGAACAACGGACTCACTCCCTATAGCTTCCGCTGAGACCCACCTCTTCAGACTTCACCTTAACCCATAGCACTTACCGTAGCACTTGCCTACCAATGACCTCACATGAAAGTTAGATAGCATTTAGGTTTTATATAAAGTGTTTTTTTTTCCTGAATAGGTGCTTGGTCTACCTATCGTTCTTTTTCTTAGATTACTATTTGCATTTGATGTATAGATGTTGATGTATTGATGTATTACCTTGCTTATTGTAAATCGCTCTGGATTAAGAGCATCTGCTAAATGGCCTTGTATGATGAAGCAGGACTTTACTTTGCGAAAGAACGTACACATTTGAAACTTGGAGATACGAGGTTTCCACCCGACAACGACGATATGCTCTTCATTACCCAGGCACACGGTGGCCAGCTCCCAGTGCGGTGGTGCCAGCAGCAGCGTTTGATGGGAGAGGAGATAAGTGTTGAGGGATGGAGTGGAGTGAATGGGCCATCCTCCAGCTGAACCAGCTACCCTTCCACTCTTCACACGAAACGCTCCTCTCTGCCTCCTCTCCCATCCTTCTCTCTCCTTCATCAGGGAGCCTGAAAGCAGAACCATACAAGAACTAAACAATAACAATAACATTGGCCAGGTTTATAACTCTGGGCTGCTGTCGTGTGTCTTGAGATGTTTTGGCTTTTAGTATGAAACTGTATTCCTCCATGCGAGGAATGCTAAACTTCAGCTGGCCTAGAATCACCCGTAATGAAGCGCTCCTTAGATGATACACATTGCACAGGCATACAGTAGAGACACACACACACACACACACACACACACACACACACACACACACACACACACACACACACACACACACACACACACACACACACACAATTCAATTTCAATTCAATTCAAAGGGCTTTATTGGCATGAGAAAACATACGTTTACATTGCCAAAGCAGAAGTGTACACAATACAATACAATACAATACAATACAATACAATACAATCTGAACACACACACACACACACGCACACGCACACGCACACGCGCACACACACACACACACACACACACACACACACACACACACACACACACACACACACACACACACACGTCTGTTTGGAAGTTTAACTTAAATTTAAAGAAAAAGCTCTTTCGTAATTTTTACTCAGAGAGTAAAAATCTACCACTTAAAAAAAGATTTTACTGTGCAGCAAATGGCAGAAAAGTGACAGTCACAAAGGGAATCTTTTCGAGGCAAATCCAACCCAATCCACTTTATTTATGGAGCACGTTTAAAACAATAGTGTTGAAACAAAGTGCTGTACGCTCATTAAAAAAAGGAAACATACTAAAATCCCATTGTTTCATAATATTAATAACAACATTAACCCATAAATATGCAATATATTATACATATTCTTTGCTCTACCGACCCTACTTTCAGCGCTGCTGACAGGAGATGATAATACATGATGCGGTGTGGTCTCTTTAGCTTGGCTCCGTCAAAGGGGCGATCCATCACAGTACCCCCAGAGCTGATGAATGTCAGGGGCTCTGGAAGGCCCCCTGATCCCCTCCCAGCTGTGTGTGAGGAGATGTTTTATAAACTAATAATCCTCTTATCTGGGTCATCTACTGTGCTGCTGTGCTCTCTGCACACTGCACTACACCTGAGATACTGTACGCACGCACGCACGCACGCACGCACGCACGCACGCACGCACACACACACACACACACACACACACACACACACACACACACACACACACACACACACACACACACACGTGCGCACGCACGCATACTGTACACACACCCTCATGTGTGTATAAGTGCATAGCCTACTACTACATGCTCCAGCACCTCCCTTATCTGATGGAGTTTCTCTCTTGCCTGTCACTAGCGCAGTGGTTCTCAACCTGTGGGTCGGGAGCATTTTTGGGGGTCCCCAGATGATTAACTTTACGTGCAGCATTGTTTTCTCTCTCAACGGTAAACAAACCAGCACACAGTTTAAGTGTATTGAGGGTATCTGCACATTTCTTAAGTGACAATTTAAACACGTTTTAATGCCTCTAAAATGACAAATTAAACACTGGCCAAAGTGTCAAATAGCCGATCTACATTGTGAGCATGTAGATCGGCTATATTCACAAAAGAACTGTATTATACAAAATGTAACTCTTATTGCTTGTCAGAGTGGGGGGTCCCCAGTTAAAATCGGATTATTTTGGGGGGCCTGAATAGGTTGAGAACCACTGCACTAGAGACACAGATAGTGAGAGAGAGAGAGAGAGAGACGGGCAGATAAAAACTAGAGCAGGTAATATCTGCCTTTGACATATCTGCTGTAGGACCTACAGACAGTGTACTGTAAGTGAAAGGGTTCATTATCGCTATACAGACAAGCCATTTGTGTCCTCCTCTCAGGAGTAACCATTGCTTGCCGACTCCACTAACGTATGGCGGACACTCCATCACGCTGCTCTCTGGAACGCTCCCCGCCGCTCGTTCGCACCCACACACAGCGGCTCGGCAGCTGGGCCCGGGCGAGCCGCGCTCGCCATCCATTATTTAACAGTGTAAATATTATAGCATGGAGGAAGGCAGCCAATCGCAGTGGGGACGAGAGGGCCAGGCTTGGATTCGACGAAAAGGCTTCGCTATCAGAAGCAGATGTGCATGCGGCGTGAAGGTCTGGTCGGTTGGGGCGGTGGGGGTGGTGGTAACATTTCAGGGGTGAGGGGGGTGAGGTTGTGCCTGAATGCAAAGAAAGAATACGGCGTCGACAAAACGACAATGGAGGATAAAGAAGGGATAAAATGAAGGCCTTAAATGTGGTTGTGCGGGGCGGCCTGCGGGCCCGGCGTCTTAGCGTGCATTCCGCAAGGGCACAGTCTGTACAGTGACATTCTGTTAACTCTGGCTGGACCCTTCAGTTGTATCCCTCTACGGTAGGCTTGTAGCCTATTAAAGCTGAAATACAATAAAGATAATCTTCAAAATTGCTAAAAATGATTAACTAAACACAATAAATACTTTTCCGAGGCCTTAGCGCCCACGTCTTGTCAACATGGACAGTCTTGGGGAAATGGCCGGCGCCATTGCTGTCCCTGGGCCCCAGAATCCTTGCTCTCGGTGTGCGTTCCCTCCACTGATGTTTGGAGGAAATGAGCGATGAAAGGAGAGGTGGAAAGCCCCCCTTCCGGCCTGGCGTGTATTATCACACCCATCTGATGCTTTACAATCTGTTGAGGAGGGCAGGGGGACGTGGCCTATTGTGGAGAATATCACCTTACTATAAGCTACATGATTAATACACGAGAGACTAGAGGAAAGGGCTTGGGGTGGGGGGGCTCCTACAGTTTATTCAGAACAGGTGGCCATGCGTGCTAAGGCTGTAATGACAAGCAGCTGTGGGAGTGCGCTTGCGCCAGTACTTGTGCGTGCACACACACACACACACACACACACACACACACACACACACACACACACACACACACACACACACACACACACACACACACACACACACACTGTCGGTCTGTCTGTCTGTTCTGTCTGTCGGTCTCTAATGCTCTCTCTCCTTAACTCTCATACACATCACTGCATGGCCATAAACCTCTCATTGATTGGCTATCTATGTGTCTGTCTTGATGTGTGGATCATGGAGACAGTTTCCGTTTGCTATGGATAGAGGACGTTCAACACAGAGCTCTGAGTCTGTACTGCTAAGATAAAAAAACACCTACAAATATTGAGAAACATCCTCAAAGTCACGAATTACATCATGCTGATTTACGCCGTAATTGTACAGGCTAACCCAGAAGTCCCAGATAATGAATAGCATATCCATGCATGTACACTTCACAGTACACATAAGAAATTAAATGCCTTATATCCATTTTCCAACAATGGTTTTATTGAAATAACCACACTTGGTTACAGATGGACTGCTTTTTTGCATGTGCTATATACGTGCATGCATAGTCAACACATAGTTTGTCTAATTTGACACATACACCAATACCTCATTTCAAGCCGTCTTCGTCGATATATATACCTTGCATGTTGATACCTCGATATAGGTACATTTTCGATATATTGCCCAGCCTTACCATATATGTATATCTATTCTGATATCCGATCACCTGGTTATGCAAGACTAGCAAGTCACTGGTTATCAGCTTGGTGTCTGTAGTGTTTTCTACATGCTTTAATGTATGGAGGATTGTATGTATAGCTTTGTGGATTGTGTGTGTTTCTGTGTGTGATTGTAAGGTTATTGATGGATGCCTCCCTCCCTTTCCCCACCACATCTTCAATGTTTTCAGGCCAAGGACCCCTTAGTTGAGAGAGAGATGAAGTAGGAACCCCACAACCTGTTCATAGATTCCATAGGTTAATCGTTTGACAGCACAATCATCAATGTACCGGTATGTTGGATTCATGTCAATTTGTGATTTCAGATATTTAACCACTTGAACCATCAATACTTAATAAACTTGACCTTTCACTCTGTACTTGGTCTGCTCTTTTTCCCCTCTACATCAAACCTCTTTGCTGAAAATAGCCAATCTACAAGCTGCGCTTGTAGATCTGCTATTTTTGGCTAAAGTTCTCAGAATATGGACACTAGGAATCAAGTTGTTAATATAAAAAGTATTGGAAGATTTGGAGGACCCCCTGCAGTAATTCTAAGAACCCCCTAGGGGTCCCGGACCCCCTGTTGAAGACCCCTGCCCTAAAGGAAGCAAGCAGCCATAGTCCCCCGTTGCAACCACCTACAGTACAGCACAGTACGGTCTGTGAAATTGAGGAGAGATCTGAGAGCTCTTATCTCCTGTTGATGGAGCGTGACCCTACGGGGTTCAGGGCAATAATTCATACCAGCGCTTCTCTAATTTGTCTCTCTGCAGTGTATGCTTATGAATTTCAGTTTCGAATGCGATGAGGGATGCACTTGTCTCGCACGAAAGGCCTGTGCATGGGTGTCGGTTCACGCTAAAACACTCTACAACGTCGATCCCTTTTGTCAGTCAATTTGGATCCTACTCACCTTACATGTTTAGCTGATCTCTGGTTTCTTTCATGCACAGTGAATCAATAAAACCATCACATGCACACACACAAACAACCTAGAAAATATCTTGGAAATGCAGAGAAACTGTTAGAAGAATCCTTTATAACTGCCATACAATAATAAACCGCCCATTAATGCTTCATTAGTGTGGTTTCCATCGTCTCCTATAAGTAAACTTTCTTTCCGCGCTACTCCCACAGTTTTGGTGGCAGGCACTTGGACCTTATGTCAAATCGACCAGGACATGCATGCTATTTTGCTAAGAGATACATCATATAGTTTAATTTATATTAATTTATGGCTGACATCATAGATGACTGACATCATAGATGTATGACATCATAGACCACATGAGACTGACACAGTATGTCCATATATGGGCTTTCCAAGATATGGCTTAAAGGGATATTCCACTTTCAAAAAAACTTTTGGTCATTTTATTGTCTAATCAGGCTTTTGCCTTTTGGGAACACCCAGGACAGTTTTAGAATTTCTTCATTCAGTATTTAGATATTTGATATTCATTTTCCCCATTTCCCCCCCTTCCAGGACCTTCCTATACAAACCCATTATAACTTCAAACTCCATTTTAACCATGATAGATTCAATGAAAACAACCGTCCTTTTTTCTGGTGACTCCCAACACCCTCCAAATACGTGAGCAGGCCGTGATTTTTCAATAACCTTTTTCATTTATTTTTTATAATCTTTTATTGTATTTAATAATTTTCATTTCACCCCAAAATGTATAGAAATCAATGAAAAATCGAAAAAAACACGGCCTGCTCATGTATTCGGAGGGTGTCAGGAGTCACCAGAAAAAAGGACAGACCGTGTTTTAATTGTGTTTTTATCATGGTTAAAATGGATTTTGAAGTTATAATGGGTTTGTATAGGAAGGTCCTGGAAGGGGGCAAAATGGGGAAAATGAATATCAATATCTAAATACTGAATGAAGAAATTCAAAAACCGTCCCGGGTGTTCCCAAAAGCCTGATTAGACGATAAAATGAAAAAAAAAAAGTTTTTTTGAAAGTGGAATATCCCTTTAATATTGATCACATCGGGGATTTTCATATATGGGCATACAAGGAACAAGAACTGACACAGAGATCTCCATATATGGCCATTCATTTATTACTGAATTCATTTTCCCATTGACTGCAGGGGAACATTCGAAATTCATTTGCGAAATTCGTGTCACGGCAACCACTTGCAATTTCCAATTGCCTCTTTCTAGTTTAATTTTACATTTGCATCATTTGGGCACCGTTTCATTTTACTTTTATTCTTTACCAATGAATAACCATTTTGCATGCAGTTCACAGCACTGCACAGATAAAGAAAACCCATATTGCATCTATTCTTCCTTAGAAGAATGGATTAACAAATAATGAATGGCTGACTTCAAAGACAAGTGGGGACAGATATACAGCATGTCCAAAGCCTTGATATCCGCCTTGAATCTCTATGGGCTGAAGCCCACAGCCAGGAAATAAATACAGCTGGACGCAGCCACGAATGGGACGGCGCTATGGACAGATGTCCCCAACTGTAGCAGGCATGTTCTGAGACTGAGGATATGGAGGAATGGAGGGACACAGAGAGAGTTGGTGCAGGTCATTTGTATTGTGATGAATTATTTTGCAATAAATGGGTCAGACCAACAATTTGGGTGTTTAGTTGCGACGGTCAGGTCGCAAGTTACTATGAAAAGTGCCACCAGCTGTCTGTCTGTCCATCTGTCCGTCACACTTTTGCCCTACTCTTATCTCCGGCTGTTGCCCCTATCCATGCCAAACATGCACACACACTCCTTGGATGGCAACTCACAACCTCCACCTCATTTCTCACATGGCCCTCTTCTAGCGCCTACCATCAGGCCGACACATTTTTGGACACTGCTCCTACAGATTTTGGCCTAGAATCATGCAAAGCGGTACACAGTATCTCTAAAGTCATGTCATCAACATGGATCTGTCCCATTTCCCATATTCCTCTCCTGATTGGCTACGATTGCCTTCTGAAGTTTGTGTATGCGGCCGCTTATCTCCCGATTAGGGAGTCTTACTGGTGTATATTCTATCAGTAAGAAGGACAATAAATAAATACGTATATACGTCAACTAAAAGATATTGACAT
>NC_137815.1:56916200-56921200 GCF_963921795.1 Nannobrachium achirus | reverse complement strand
TCTAATGAATTATGATGATGGCGATGATAATGATGACTAGAAGTTTGCGGCCCTTCGGGCCGCAAAGGTCTAGAGTTCAGGCCGCTGCGCGGCCTTCACCGCCATGCGCGACCTTGTGTAGCGGTTTGGACTGTGAGACCATCCGCCAAGTCGTCTGCGTTTCGTTGTGAGTGGATCGGCCCCCGTGAAAAACGCGTTCTGGCACGAAACGGTTACGTTTCGCGCGTTTGTGACGCCCCCTAGGGGTCGAAGTGGAAATGCTTTTGGGGATTCGTTGAGTATGCCACCCCCGACCTGTGGTTGAAATTCAGTGTTGACTCGACCTATTGTTTGTGATTTATGGCTATTGTTTGCGAAACGGACCCCTCCCGCTAACTTTGGAAGCGCGTTACGAACGAACGGTATGGACTATCGAAATATCCTTTGACTATGTTTATCGCATGGCTTCATAGATCATATGTACCGCTTTTTAAGACATTTGACGAAAATATGTAGGAAAAGGAGCAAAAAGTGCGTTTTGGAGAAAATTCAAGATGGCGGAAAATCTATCCTGGATTCCTGGCGCAAATGGGCGTGGCCTATATCGGGAGATGCGTCTTGACCCAAGGAATCCAGGGAAAAAATCATTTTAATTTTCCGACCTACGGTTCAACAGTTACAGGCCAAAACGTAAACTGGGCTGTTATAGCGCCACCATGAGGCCAATGAAGGTGGAAAAGTTGATGGTCAGCAAGGAATATGCGTTATTGATTTTTGTATTATGTTTTTTAGACAATTGAACAACTGCTGAACGTGGAGTTGCAGATGCACATACATACACACACACACACTACCCCATTCTGATTAGGTTGTGAGGATGATAATCATGATCATTAATATTGTCTTTATTAAGAACAACTTAAAATGGACACTGATGCATCCAACCTGGTCTCGTGGCAAGCAGTCAAGCACGTCAATTTGACGTTTGTCCAAACCATGAAATACAACAATATTTGAAGTCAAAATATTTAGACACCTGCAGGTGGCGTTTCAGGCAAAAATCATCGGAATGGGACGTTGTTGTTGCATTCATCCTCCATTCCACCAGCCAGCTTTAGTCTAAATGGTCCTGGACAAACCACACATCAACACAGCATGTGTATCTGTTTTCATTTTCATTGTACTGTACCGTCCACATAGAAATACTGGCTATGTGCTCTGAATGTCCATGTACTGTGTCCTTAGAGTCATAGTTCTACTGTGTCCTTACAGTCAAATAGTTCTACAGTGACTATTAGTCCTGTAAATGAGCGCAAAGGTTTCACATTTATGTTCCAAAGAAAGGCAGTGACTGTTGGTCACGATCCAACCTCATTCCGTAACATTTTGACCACAAGGTTGCTGTATGCCTGGTCCATCTATTGGGAAACACTGCTCTGCTGATTTCTCACTGAATTGAACGTGTGTTCTCGTGTGTGTGTGTGTGTGTGTGTGTGTGTGTGTGTGTGTGTGTGTGTGTGTGTGTGTGTGTGTGTGTGTGTGTGTGTGTGTGTGTGTGTGCGCGCGAGTGTGTGCGTGTGTGTGCGAGTGCGTGTGCGAGTGTGTGAGAGAGAGAGAGAAAGAGAGAAAAAGAGAGAGAGAGAGAGAGAGAGAGAGAGAGAGAGAGAGAGAGAGAGAGAGAGAGAGAGAGAGAGAGAGTCCATGGGGCTCTAAGTTGTGTACAATAGCTTTCAAAACTACTGGCGAAGCAGGCAGTTAAGTGTGTACATGTATATGTATGCATATGTTTGTGTGTATATGTCATGTGTGCGTTACTGCATGCATCTACGTGCGTGCGTGCGTCCTCTTGTGTCCATGCACGTGTATGTGTGCGTGCATGTGTGCATGTGTGCGTGTGTGTGTGCGTGTGTGTGTGTGTGTGTGTGTGTGTGTGTGTGTGTGTGTGTGTGTGTGTGTGTGTGTGTGTGTGTGCGTGCGTGTGTGTGTGCCAGATCTCAAGAATGTGTGTATTGTTTATCACATTCCTGCTGTGTGTAGGGAAACAGGCAGAGAAACCTAAGCCTAACAGGCCTGTAAGCTAGCTGCTCTCCACAGCCCCGTCCACAGACTGTCCCAGACAGAAAATTGGGAGGGTTTTAGGGTCCAAATTACACTCGGTGAGAGAAGAGAACGCTGCGTTTGTTTCCTGCGCTGTGTGTTCAGCGTGTGTACAGTGTGGGGAGTGGGTTGGGGGGGGGGGGAGTCTAATGGGTGTGTGGCGTGTGTTTTTCTCTTGGCTTGGCCGCCTGTGGGCAGAATGTAGCCTAGCCGCTGTCACAGGCTCTTTTAGGGGAATTATCGATTCTATCTAAACTAAACTGGTGTCAGTGTTCCGCATAATGTAAACACAAGGAATAATGGCACTGTGTGTGAATATGTGGCTGTGTGCACATATGTGTGTGTGCGTGTGTGTGTGTGTGTGCGTGCGGGCTCGCTCGCGCGCGCGTGCGTGCGTGTGTGGGCGTAAATGTGTGCCTGTACATGCATGCGTGCATGTGATAGGTCTATTGTACCGTATGTGTATGTGTGTGTGTGTGTGTGTGTGTGTGTGTGTGTGTGTGTGTGTGTGTGTGTGTGTGTGTGTGTGTGTGAGAGAGAGACTCAAAATGTTCCAAGCTGCCTGTCACACAGGACCCATGGCAATTGATCCACCGACCATGAAAATGCCACAGCTCTTCACGCAGTCCTTTCTCACCTGGAGGCGAAGTAGCCTACAGCTGTGGACAATAGGTTGTTTGTGAACTACATACAGCTTGCTCTGCATTCAACACTATGGCTCCTGCCAAGCTCAACACTAAATAAAAAGAAAGAAAGCCTAAATAAATGCAAATTTACTTTTTATCATTCATGTTTGGAGGTTGTCTTACTCAAGTACACCTCAATGCAGCACATGGTGGCACAGACATGGACACTATTGACTGTTGCCACAACTGAACTCATGATGTTTGGTCTCAAATCTGAAGGAGTATGTCTACCCCGCTGGACCACCCTCTAATAGTCAGACAAACACTAAATACACTGTTGGTTATTTCTGCCGAAATGAAACAATGTTATGTCCACTAAGACCGTTAGAGTTCAACATTGTGTTCTCATGAACAGATAATCCAAATTGTAAGCTACATTTAAAAATGATGTTACAATAGTTTCTTTCTTCAGTTCTTTGTAACTGAATTCCATAAAACGCTTACACAGCCTGATGTAATACACATTGAATATTACTCAATGCACACTTCTTTACAGTTTGGTAAATAAGAGGAGGGGAGGCTGTGAGATAGATTTGTAGTCTGTGTGTGTGTGTGTGTGTGTGTGTGTGTGTGTGTGTGTGTGTGTGTGTGTGTGTGTGTGTGTGTGTGCGTATTTATTGTTTATTAAGGATCCCCATTACAGTAATCTACAGTCTACACAGTAGTGGAGACTATTCTTCCTGGGGTCCAGGGGGAACAGTGCGTGTGTGTGTGCGTGCGTGCGTGCGTGCGTGCGTGCGTGCGTGCGTGCGTGCGTGCGTGCGTGCGTGCGTGTGTGTGCGTGTGTGTGTGTGCGTGCACATGCACGTGCGTGTGTGTGTGTCTGTGTGCGTGTCCGCTTGGCAAATGTAAACATGGCAGTGTGTTAGGTTGATCGCTGGCGTTTAGAGGCTCTGCTAAGTGGCACCTGGTCACTGCCAAAACAAACAGAAAGTGCATGTCAGCGTGTGTGTGTGTGTGTGTGTGTGTGTGTGTGTGTGTGTGTGTGTGTGTGTGTGTGTGTGTGTGTGTGTGGCGTGTTTGTCACTGCACACGTGTGCGTGTGTATACTGCAACTGTATGACGGTCCCATACACGTGTGCGTGTGTTACTGCTAAGTGCCACCTTGTGCCAGCCAAAACAAACACACTTAATGAGAAGCAGCTCCTGGGACAGAGAAAGACACAGAGAGAGGAGGTGGAGGGGGGGTCAAAAAGAGAGGGAGACAGAAGGCTCACTTATTTGAGCGTTATTGAATTGTACTGAACTGAAAAGAATTACATGGAATTGAAAGACGGAAGGAGGTAGGAAAGGCTCAGAATGAAATAGAAACAGAGGCGGAAAGTGAGAGAATGTGAAGATAAATGTTCACATGCATGCACACGCACGCACGCACGCACACACGTGCACTGCAGGGCCAGTCCCGAGGAGCAGGCCAGGCCAAACACTAACCGTGTTGCTGTCTCACATGGTCTTAAAGGATACACTGTTCCCCCTCATCCTCATCCACCAACACCACCTTCGTCATCAACACCCCCCAACACACACACACACACACACACACACACACACACACACACACACACACACACACACACACACACACACACACACACACACACCTCCACTCCTCCACCATTTCCTGTACTGTACCTCCTCTGCCGCAGCCCTTGCCCCCTCAATGTCCTCACCTATCACCCCTCTCTCTCTCTCTCTCTTCTCTCTCTCTCTCTCTCTCTCTCTCTCTCTCTCTCTCTCTCTCTCTCTCTCTCTCTCTCTCTCTCTCTTCGCCCCGCAGGCTGAGGGAGTGTGGTGGAATGGTGGATGGAGGTGGGGGTGTCGAGGACCGGTGGTTGAGAAGGGCATTCATGAATAAGTTAAGTCTTGTGCAGCTGTGTCGGCTCACCGTGGTGAGACAGCCAGACGCAACGTGCAACAGCAGATTTACTGTGCATGTGATTTAATATTGTTATTTTTGTTGTTATTGTTATTATTATTATTAATGATAATTATTCTCTTTTTTGGGGATCTCTGTGTAACTCCACAAAGGCAGTTTTCGCTGTTACTGCGCATGCGCGGCCGCGTCCCCACGGGGTCTGTTGGTCCCCCAGGAAAAGGGGCCATACGGGCTGCCAGCTCTGGCTGCTAATTTTAGCTACGCGTGTGTGTTTGTTTTCTCAGTTATTGATACAACGGAACAATGCTGTGCGATCTCACCACGTGTCAGAAAGGACATTTTTCAAGTTGCGAGATGACTGG
>NC_137815.1:56398700-56913700 GCF_963921795.1 Nannobrachium achirus | reverse complement strand
GCTCATCCCTCCATCTTCCGCACCGCCTCTTCACTTCCATCTCCCCCTTATTTACTTCTGCTGCATGCACACACTCCTTCTTCCATCTGCTCAGGCCTGAAGATAGATTTTTATTGCATTGTATTTCATGCTTTCATTAAAAAAAAAACTCTTCAATTTGTTAAAGCACTTTGTTAAAGTACTTTTGAATCGCACTTGATACATAAAGTTAATGGCTTTTATATGTTATACAAACCAGTGGGGGTGAGTAGTGCAAGTGTGTGTGTGTGTGTGTGTGTGTGTGTGTGTGTGTGTGTGTGTGTGTGTGTGTGTGTGTGTGTGTGTGTGTGTGTGTGTGTGTTGTGTGTGTTGTGTTGTGTTGTCCGGGGTGTTTGGTAGTTGTTCCTAGCAGGATATTATTCCAAGGGGAGTGCTCTCCTGAGTTGGAGGATAAATCCAGGTAAACCATTGGAATGCCTTTGGTATGCTGTGTGATAAATCTCTGTGGCAGCAGCCTTGCTGGAGGGCACATACACATACATGCCCATGCGCGTACACACACACACACACACACACACACACACACACACACACACACACACACACACACACACACACACACACACACACACACACACACACACGCACATTTGTGTGTGCATGTGTGTGTGTGTGTGTGTGTGTAAGCAAGCATGTTCAAAGTCAAGTTCACAACAAAATCTGGTTACTATTATTATGCAGGGCTGGTTGGTTTTGCTATAGTTCAGGGGTCTTCAACGTTTTCAGGCCAAGGAACCCTTAGTTGAGAGAGAGATGAAGCAGGGACCCCCACAACCTTATCATCGATTCCATATATTGTTTGACAGCACGATCGTCAGTGTATTTAGAATTCATGTCAATTTGTGTTTTCAGATATTTAACCACTTGAACCGTCAATACTTAATAAACTTGACCTTTCACTTTCACTGTACTTAATCAGCTCTTTTTCCCCTCTATACCAAAGCTCTTTGCCAAAAATAGCCGATCTACAAGCTTGTAGATCAGCTATTTTTGGCTAAAGTTCTCAGAATATGGACACTAGGGTTCAAGTGGTTAATATAAAAAAAGAGAAAAAAACTTTCTAACTCTCAAAGATTTGGAGGACCCTGTAGTAACTCTGAGGACCCCCTGTTGAAGACCCATGCTATAGTTGGTTTTGTGCCATCCTGCTCTAGCTCACTCATAAAATGACTGCATGTCTATAGGAGAGATGAGCTGGGAAAAAAATCTTATTATGGCAGAATGTTTAGCTCTTCTGTCCTTTTATAATGGGCTGTTTTTGTTTCTGCAGTGATAAATCTGCTCTGGACTGGACCACCCCTCAGCCTGGTGTCACGTTCAGCCCTCACAACCCAACACAGATTTATGTCTGAGAGAGATGGCCTGAGGGGAGTCTGTGTGTGTGTGTGTGTGTGTGTGTGTGTGTGTGTGTGTGTGTGTGTGTGTGTGTGTGTGTGTGTGTGTGTGTGTGTGTGTGTGTGTGTGTGTGTGTGTGTGTGTGGCAGGTGGGTCTGGGTGGTCCCAGGTTGTCATGGCATCCATAGCACATGCAGTGAAAAGAGACAGATGGATGCTGTGTCAAAACACAAACCTGCACTCTGCAATCACATTTTCAAACACTGCACTCTCTCTCAAATAACACACACATCAACTCATTTTATCATTTGCCACAAATATTCCACTGGGTTGACACCTTTATAACCATATGGTTGACACAGTCACATAATTATGTGTGTCTCTCTCTCTCTCTCTCTCTCTCTCTCTCTCTCTCACACACACACACACACACACACACACACACACACACACACACACACACACACACACACACACACACACACATACACGCAGCAACGCTCTCACACACACACACACACACACACACACACACACACACACACACACATACACGCAGCAACGCACGCACGACCGCGCGCGCACACACACACACACACACACACACACACACACACACACACACACACACACACACACACACACACACACACACACACACACACACACACACACACACACACACACACACACACACACACTATTTGACACGCATTGCAAGAGTCTGTCTCTGAAAGAAAACCAAAGAACAAAATACTTAAGCGCTAAAGATAGTGAACAAATACATGGCAAAGCTGTAAACTGCAACATACTAGGCCGGCACATCATATCCAGTTGAAATGATAAGTGATATGTTAGGCAAAGGCGACCTCTTGTGGGTAGAAGTTGCTAAAGAACAATAATTATTCTGACACATCTAAATACATAAATATCTGGGACATAATGTGACTATAGTTATGGTTTGAAAGTAGCCGCCCCAGAGGATAGACAAGCTCCAAGGCCAGGACTTGAAGTACATACATTTCTTTGATTTCTCGTCTGCCCAGTCTGTCCGCGGAATCACTATGGTAGGAACCCGGTAGGAATGTTTCGTGATTCCAGTCGGAATTGTTTACTGCTAACACCTCCATAATAACAGCTGTTTGGAGCTGATGTCAAATCAACCCGGTTGTTACTTTGTGTTTCCAGGCGGTTAGAGGTTAGATTTACAGGTGAGCTGATTCCTCATTCTAAATGTCACGTATTTAACGCAATGTTTGTCACTGAGTCTTCTAGATTATGTACTTCATCATCACAACCATAACTTGTAATGCTAACTTTAGCTTAGCAAGCTAACGTTAGCATTACAAGTTATGGTTATGATGATATGTATAGTGTACTCCCAATAATAGGCCTACTGTCCATGTTCAACCTTTAGACATTAGCATACGCTCTTATCCAGGGTGACTTACAGGGAGAACCAATGCCATACATTGTATCATGGAATGCAGCCATTAATTCCATGATACAATGTATGGCATTGGTTCTCAAAGAGGGGTCCGCGGAACCCCAGGGGTCCTTGAGGGAGATCCAGGGGGTCCCCAGCTAAATGATCGATTTAGGAACCAAGTGGACCCCTGATGGGTCCGTTTAAACGAACCAAGCCCAAAAGCTTTCTTGAGGTGTTTATCCTTTTAGTTGTCCTTGTACCAGCAAACTGTAGCGTCTGTCTTGAAGCTGTACCTTTTCCTATGCAAACATCTAATAAAGTCCTCGTGGGTCCCTAGCTCTGGTCCGCTATGGACCAAAGATAGGGGGTCCCTGGCAGACCTCTCGTCTGGTGTCAACCACCAACAGGGTAAATGGTGGAGTAATATTTCAAGTGCTAAGATATGTTAAAAAGGAACTAACAGGTAGGCAAATAATATATCACTTAAGCATCATATGATTAGTGTTAACAACCTTTAAGTAACACACTTTATCTAGTATCTAAATTAATATAAATAACAACTAGTATCTGATCAGGCATCATGGGCAGATGTAACCTGGCGTCACCAGGCTTTCCACAGGGTATGGTATGAGGTGTGGAGTCTATTTTCACTAGGTGTGAGTGACCATGTCATAATCTCTGATACTATATCATATTTAAAGATATCAAACATACTTACACAACCATTTGTTTTGACCCCCTATCAGGCACGTGCACAAATAAAATCCACCAGTGCCATTTTTTATACCTACCGGTACACATTTCTTTTCTCATTTATCTGTTGCTGAACCACATTTACTCTATGCCTTGCTCTTATTCAATACAAAGGCCTTTTTGGTTGAGTGTATTGTGTCTATATGTGAAAGTCAGTGGCAGTAGTCTTGAGATGATCTATTCTCAATCTTCTTTTCAGGGTGGATCAAGTGTAAAACAGCCATGGAGCCAGCCTGTCGTAAAGACAAGCAAAAGTTGAACTCTACTCCTACCAGAGGTGACAGGGCAAAGCAGAAATCTGCTCAGCAGGAGCTCAAACAGCGACAGAGGGCAGAGGTGAGCCAACTGTTCCATGTGTGTTCATCTTTTAAGGATGTGTTGTTGTATGCACTGATTCAATTCTAACATAGTACTGTACCACTTCAGTTTTTTGCGTAGTTTGCGTTATTGGTCTGGTGTGATATCGCTTCTCAATAATAGCAATCTGAGAGCACCAAATTACTAAATTGTGTAAATCTAATTGTAACTGTTAACTTTCTTTTCTTTTAGATTTATGCCCTGAACAAAATGATGACGGAGCTGGAGCAGCAACAGTTTGAAGCCTTCTGTAAACAGATGCAATCCCAAGGAGAATGAGGCCATCTGTGTCTTTTGCCTTCGCCTCTCGCAGGGCACCCCTCACTAACTTGTGTGTTGAATACTCTGTTTCAAACTTTGCAAAACAAGTCGTCACCTGTGTGTTGCTTGCCTTCACCTTTTCTCTGAAGACTGAAAAAAATATTTATGTAGATTTGTCTTTATTACAGAGTTAGACTTTGCTCACCAACGCTATCACTGTTCAACTGATGTGTTAAAGACTGGACACAGACACAAGTCCATTCTTTGTCTAGATGCGTGAGGGTAGACTGTTATTGTGAGCCATAAGACCAGTATGGAATGGAATGTGTAGGTAAATACAATGAACATAAGGGAGAACATTGCTTACCTCCTGCAACAGAATGATGAATGATGTCACTGACATTTCCTCATTGTCTGATATTTTTTTAATCTTTTTTTATTTGTCCAGAAAGGTTTCTGAATGCTGTTGACTATAAACCCATTCATATATGTTTACATGTTAACATGTGGGAGAAGCCCTGTGTTTTGACAAGAGAAGTGAATACTCCACTGTTTTAAGCCTTATCACAGTGTCTTTCTCAGTGGCAAGTAATGATCAATACATGGTGCTAAGACTATCAGGGCCCTTTCTGTATCCCAGGCAACAAATCAAAAGCACCACAGATTGATTGCTGCGTGATGTAGTCAACGTGTATGTAAAACACAAGATCAAGCCCTCTGCTAATGGGGCGATGGCCTTGAGAACCAAGGCTTTGCAGTGAATTCTGGGGTATTGTAGGATCAGACCACAAAGTACAATGTTTTAATTCTATGCCGGCACAATCAGTTTGACAATTTGACAGTGGAGTATTCAGTGGAATATTATTTTTAATTGCATTGTACAAGAGTTCTTTGGAATTAAGTTGTTTTTCGGAAGTGCAGAGAGAAGCTCACTTGTTTTCCCCAAGAATCTCTTCTCACCTCTTCCAGTGATTTGAACGAACAACCTCCAGTCTCCAGGCCCACTTTTCTGTTACTACATGACTCTGATGTCTCTGATGACTACCTCTCCCCACAGTCATCAGACATTTTGCTAAAAAGTCAAATGTTAAGGTGGTCACATTGAAAACGACTTCAAGACATTGTACACAGCGCCAACTTGATTTAATGTTGCATATTACTGTTACAGGCTTTGGAACCTACACTATTTATATTGATGTGTGATGGCTGACAGCTGTTGTAATTGGATGAGTTGTAGCGTTTTCTAATTAGTAAAGATACTGGAGATTTTTAATCGTCTGGGTGTGTGTTTCTTCCTCGGCATCATTGTAAATGAGGGTCCCCCTCAATTGATCTCTCAGAGAATTTAAATAAAGGTGGAATGAATGAATAAGTGATGCACAAGTACATGTTCGCCTCTGAAGTTGCCCCTACGTACGGTCTGTGTAACAACTATTTCAGAAATGTGTTACACTATTTCATAAAAATCTCCCACTGTCCAACCCCAGTTTAAATAATTATAATAAATTAAATATGTAGATTTTGCCAAACATTATTTAAAAGATTACCTTTATTGATCCCACAAAGGAAATTCATAGCAAGTCATAGCAACACCGTAGTATGACACTTGAGGGTTTCATTGTCAATTAAACTGAGAAGTGCTGTGCTGCCTAAAATAAAAGTAGATACATGTAGTAAAAAAGAGAAAGTTAGTTTTTGTCCCATATGACCTTGATCAAAAGAAGGTCATATTGGACTAAAATGTCATGTTTGTAACTTTATTTTGTTATACATTGATTTATTAATCTTAAAATATCTCCTAGGAGACTAGCAGCTCGTTTCCATTCTGTACACTATTGGAATATACGTAGTATATTCCAGAGGATTTACACTACTAGCAAGATGTGTTCTCACTTCATACACAAAATGTGTCTTCGTCGTGTAGGAATACTTTGGTCTCAGGGTATGAAGTCTGATTTATTATGATCCTGTTCCTTTTATAAGAACCAAGCATACATTTTATAGACATCTTGAAAAACATGCATGCTCATTCATTTAGAATTGGATCACTTTTCTGACATGGTCTTGCTGTCTTCCATTTCTGTATAGGTGTAGGTGAAGTGGATGACTGGAGTACCATATGTGATGAAGCACATAGGCAAACTGCAAATACTAGATTAAAACTGTTACAATATAACTGGGTGATGCGCACTTATATAACACCAGTTAAACTGCATAGGTTTAATAATGATATCCCAGACACTTGCGTTAAATGTGACCAGTCGAAGGAAACACTCTTTCATTGTATGTGGGAATGCAGGGAGATTGTGGCATTTTGGACTGAGGTCTCACAAATCATTTATAAAATGATGGACGTAAGGGTACCGTTGGATCCAAAACTCTTCATTTTGGGGTTATACCCTGAAACTCTTGTCATACCAAGGAAAAAACAAATTCTTTTGGACATGTCATTACTCCAAGCAAAACGCACAATTGCTCTTTCATGGAAGAACATTCAAAGACCACAGGTGAGCCAATGGCTCAGGGAAATGAGCAGTTGCTGTGCTATGGAAAAGATAACCTATATTCTGAAGAAGAAAGGTGAAATGTACGATGAGGTTTGGGGACCTTTTACTCGTCTCTTAAGGAACGTTGATGTGTCGGAAATGCTTCGAATGGATTTAAATACCACATAATCTGTTGTGGCTCTATGCACTCTGTGGACGCTGTTGTTTGCTCTGATCTATATAATTTTTTTTATTCTATTTTATTTGTGTGTGTGTGTGTGTGTGTGTGTGTGTGTGTGTGTGTGTGTGTGTGTGTGTGTGTGTGTGTGTGTGTGTGTGTTTGCTGTTTTTGTTTTTGCATTTGTTTTGTTTATTGCTTTTATGTAATACTCCTTGTCATGTCCTATAAGTTTATTAATGAAAAAAAAAAATCAATAAACATATTGTTTAAAAAAAAAAAAAAAGCAGCAATGTCTTATGATTAGTATACCCTTATTGTGTGTGTAGTTCATCATGAGTGTATTTGAGTCAAGACACTTTTTGTTAAGTCCAGTTTTACACAGGTAATAAGTGATAATTGTTATAATTTATATTATATAGCATATTATGCTACATGCAATTATTGTGGCATTTCACACAGTGATTGAAATATATCTACCGTTTCTGATTCCCATCCACCTGATATGCTGCTAGACTAGAACCCAATACAGTACATCACTGAGGTCAATGCCAAAGTCAAATGAATGACGTAGATGGTGTTAATATTGTTTGAAACTTGGGTTGTTTTTGGTGCCACCATATTCATTGGCAAAGTCTCCCTTAAGAAAGAGATTTGTGACCACATACTGTAGTTAAACAAAAACAAGCAATTTCTTGACTGATGACAATACAGTGTATGCATAGTTTATTATTTGGTCATTATAAAACACTCGATTGCTTCCGAAAAGACGATCCCTTTCCACCAAACAAAACAATATAATGCCTTGACATGTCACATGAGCAGAGGGAGTTGTTAGTAGTAATCATTGCATTTCAAGCAGTAGTTTAGAGGCCATAGACGTTAATAAAGCCAGGGTGACATCACAGTAGTTCAGTAGTAGTTTTTGCAGCATTACTGCACCCAGACAAAGCATGTAATTTGACTGATCCTTAAAATTATAGCAGCAGCTCTGTTTACTCAGCATAGATACAGCCACTGCGTGACATTCAGTGGTGCAACCTAATGTAGCTAGGAACACAGCATAACTAGTCCTCTAAAGAGACACTCTTAAAGTTTGCTCATATCAGCCAACTGTTTTAATAAAAAAGCACATCTCCTACCTTTAAGCTTGTGTCCATTAGCAACCTCTTCATGCTATCCTTTGTGCAACATCATCCTTTCCCCTTCCTCCACAACTAAACTCCCCTCTGTGTTCTACACCTGACCCCCTGCCATTGCTCCTCCTTCACCATACAAATACATGTCCTCTTTAACTGTATACTTCCCCATGTCTTGCTTCAGGCATCAAGGTCGATGGTAACAGTGCTTCCGGTGACTCTCACTCCGAACGACCCATCCCAGAACTTGGTGTCTTGTCCTCCGTGCTCAAAGGAGATGAATCGTAGCCCGGGGCCGTACTCGGTGAATGTGTGGCTCACCTGGAGGACAAAGACAGAATTGACTGTCAGACATGCCATCAAGGTAACCATTGTATAGTACAAGCTTCATGCCAGGGCTGAACAACTTCTATGTCTGTGTGTCTGTGCCTTGATCTGCCTCTTTTTTTGATTGATTGATTATTTTATTAGACAAAGATGGAGAACAGTACTTTGAAATGTAGTACAGTACAAGTACAGTTAAACACCCTGCCTAAAAGGAACATCCCAAATAAGACCTTTTACGATCTCAGTTTCTACGTTGAAAGCCCTCGGTATTTAATTCATGGACATAATAAATAGCAAGCAAAGAAAACCTTCAATAATATCGCAGTTATGAAAACACTATATGTACAGGATCGGGGAAACAAGGGGGTGGGGCTAAGGTAAGGGGGGGGGGGGGGGGTGCTCACTTCTCGCCCGTCTATTGGAGAAGTGATAACTACCTCCTTCTCTGGCCTCCTGAAAGGTGAGTTTTCAGGGAAGTTTTGAAGGATGCCAGCGAGCTACATGTTTTAAGGGAGGTAGTCAAGGAATTCCACACCTGGGTGGCAGTGTTGTAGAAGGAGAATTTACCCATATTTGTCTTATGGGTTTGTGTTATCAGATCACTGTGTGCGCTCCCTCTGGTGTTGTGGCTATGGGTGTCGCTAACTTTTTGGAGATGTTTGGTCAGATATGTGGGTACTGAGGGGATGGAGGGCAGATTTGCGTTGACTATTATGAAAGTCGGATTGACTTTCATAATAGTCAACGCAAATCTGCCCTCCATCCCCTCAGTACCCGGGTTAGGGTCATTTTTAGTTGTTTAACCCTGTCTTCAACGCTGAGCCAACTTAGGCTAGCAAAATGTGTACCTGCTTCCATGAGCAGTCGTCACAGTCAGGGTCCAGGGTCACTGGGTCCGGCTTAAACTCTTGCAGCACTTCGTGGTTCTCATCCAACAGACAGACCGTCGCCTCATAGGTACAGCCACAGTCTGTCCTCCCACTGTACCTGCAGGATGAGTGAGCAAGGAATCAGCAAGCAGATTCGTTTGTGGCCCACCCATCTAAGTGGTCACTGGTCAGATACTTTTCATCAGCATTTAAAAGCATTCACAGCCATTGGGCTTAAGGGACAACAGGATTGCTGGAGATTAGTTGAACTAAAGTTGTTATAATTGACACCCCCAAATCAGAGCTCACATGTTAAGACTTTTATTTTGTTATTGTTGTATAACTGTGCAATTCAAATGAAATGTCTGTGGAGTAAATCTGATTATTCATTGTTTTTTTGTTGTTGTTTTTTTCTCACAATATTCATAGTAAATTAAATATTTGTTTGTTAACACGTTATCTTTGCTAATAATACGTATGTTTGATTTTGAAGAACTAAGTTTGAAGTATGTTGAACATCCATTGAAGAATTAAGCAAATTATGTATTATGCTATCTAGGAATAATAAACATGAAGTATATTTTCTGCTGAATTTCTCTCACCAGTCGTCCACATTGACAGCAGGCTGGGCATCCAGATCTTCAGGAGAATAGCCCTCTGCCAGAAGATCAATCACCTGTCTCTTCAGACACAGCCTAGGACAGAGAGAGAGAGAGAGAGAGATAGCAGATCTACAAGCTCACAATGCGTCCTGTTGTGAGCTTGTGCTGTAGATTGGCCATTTTCAACAAAGATTGAATGTAGAGCAAAAACTGAAAATGTACTAACTAGGCCTTAGTAATTAAGGGAAAGTTGGGAACTAAATCATCACCAATAGCTTTCTTCACAAATGTGTTCATAAAGGTGTCTACTATCACCTCTGAACTTTTTCAATCACAACTCCCTTGGGAAACTTTGTGGGAGCCAATCAAAGTTTGGGGGTATCCCGAGGGCCTGGGATTACACCATGCATTTAAAAAGTAGTTATGTCATATTGTTTATGTCCCAAAAACGTTTTTCAAAAGGTTTGAGGCTAAATTACCACTCCTAAATAGAGAGCCTCTCTCATTTTGAATGGCTCTGAGCATTTTCAGCTGCAGTACCACCTTTGGCCTGAACTGCGCCACCCCTTTCAAATGTTTTTGAAAGAAAATCTTTTTTTGAAAAAAAAATTTTTTTTTTGATTTTTTTTTTTTTATGACGTCACAATCGGCAGATGACGTCACAATCGGCAGCAAATCTGGACAGCCTGTTTTGAGAACCCGTGGGATACAAAAAAAGGTTTTAAAATAGGAAAAGTGAAATTTCATGGTGTATCACCTTTAAAGGGGAAAAAATAAGAAATTGCCAATATGAGCGTATGAGTTGTGTAATTAGGGTATGTTGGGGCTGCTGAATCCATTCCAACCATTAGTTATCAGTAAAAATGAATCCTTGGTCATAACATAGGCCACAACTACTGTTGTGTGTCCACGAGACATACGGTAATATTGGCAATAAAAAAAATGGTTGGAGTAGGGTTTGAATTCATGAAAACTATTCAAGATCAGGCGGCTAAGCGCACATCCTGACACACGATAACATGATACAATCTGACAAGGAATACTAACACAGGGTTAAAACATATAGGGACAGGACACAGGTGAACTCGAATGACATGATCGGCTAAGCCTTAGTCAATTAGGCCTATTTTATGGCCAAGGAGTCATTTTAACTGAAAACTAATGGTTGGAATGGATTCAGCAGCAGCCCAAAAATACCCTAATTACACACCTCATTTGCTCATATTGGCCATTTTTTATTTTATCCCCTTTATCCCAGGCCCAGGTATCCCGATACCCCCAACTTTGATTGGCTCCCACAAAGTTTCCCAAGGGAGCTGTGATTGAAAAAGTTGATGAGTTGATAGTAGACACCTTTATGAACATGCATGCACGCAGGCACTCACACACACTGTATGAGCATGAATTATGAGCATGCATTATAATAACACACTACACACTCACTCAAAAGACGTGACAAAGTATTTGGTCACTCCGTCATTGCAGAAGTCATGACCGCAGTCTCCGGGCATCTCCTCCACCTGCCACTGGCTGCCACCGTTCTCCGTCAGCTCCCAGGACTCCAGCTGCTCTGGGATGGAAATGCACAGTCTGATACTGAACACATTGTTGATATGTATGTATCAGTGGTGTAAAAGCTAAGTACATTAACTTAGGTACTGTACTTAAAGGAGTAGTTCACCACTTTTCAACCTGTCTTCATATAATAGGTCCTCACTAATGTTCATGATAAAATATCACAATTTTTTTCTACTCAGTCCAAGTCTCCTAGGAGAGCTGTGGGAAGTTCAGAATCCATCGTCTTGTAACATGATCATTTCCCCCCAAAAAAATTTAATCAATATTTTTGAAAGAAATATTTAGATTTTTATTATCGCGAGAACAATGGCTTCCACTTTAAAATTGCAACTTTTCAGGAATAGAAAGCCTGCAGTTTCTATAAGCTGGATTGGCAATCGATGATGTCACAAGACGATGGGTTTCTGACCTGCCCACAGCCCTCCTCTGAGTAAAAAAAAAAAAAAAAAAAGCTATTTTTGAGTGAGGACCAATTATATGAACATAGGTTGAAAAGTGGTACCTCACATTTGTGCCTACCTCACATTTGTGAGGTAGGCTATTTGTATTCTACTTGAGTATTTCCAATTTCCAATACGTTTTACTTCTACTCCACTACATCTCGGGTCCAAATATATTGTACTTTAACTCCACTACAATTATTTGAAAATGTATAGTAGTTACTAGTGTGTAGATTTTGATTACAAAACATACAGTAACCACTTCAATGGATTTCAGCCATTTGAAAATAGCTGATCTACAAGCTCACAATGTGTCACATCGCGAACATTTGAAAACTTGTGAAAAAATGTGAGCCTACTTTTTCCACCACTGGTATGTGTATACACTGCCACTAGTATTATTTTATGAAAGTTTTCACTGTTAAATTATTTCATTTTTGTTTTAAAGAGTGCCTAGCATCATTCCTTTAGTGATGGGTTAAATGGACCAAAGGGCACTTTGAACAGTGCTCCTTTGTCCTCTCTCGTCATGAAATGCATTGCAAAGTGCGGGCCTACCTGATGCTATTCATTGGTAGTTACAAAAGTGTGATATGGATGTAATGGTGATGTAGGGTCTCTAACGTACAAATAGACTTCTTACCTTCTCCGCTGGGATTCTTCAGTAGGTTTCTGGCCATGACAACGGGTGATGCTGAGACGGCTAAATGCCTGCATAGGACACAAACTGTCATCAGCCCTCCGCTCTATTATTGTTGATAACACAAATAGACTTGCATAGGAGAAGATCTGAGAGCAACACTTGATAACACAATAACACTTGCCTGCAGTAGACAAAATGAGATCAGCCCACATTATTATTGGTTTACCCCCCCCCCCCCCTCCCCCAGTAAAATGGCACACAGCCATATTCCTAATATTTCAAGCACAAATGAACAAACACACAAACGAGCGCGCGCGCACGCACACACACACACACACACACACACACACACATGCGCGCTTAGCAAGTGTGAGAAAGGACTTTGTATAAGTTGCTTGGATACCCATTTGAAAGACCTACTGGGTCTTTTCACTAAGCCTCTGTGCCCAGCTCATTTCTGGCACCACAATATTACCGCTCATTCTTCTGCAAAGATGCAGTAGCACACACAGCAAAGGGAGTTAAGGATGAATTAGTATGATTTTTTCTATAAATTTCGTTGCAGCCAAATAAACTATCTTATTCTGACCACTGCAGCAAGCTAACAAACATGTGTATAGCTCATATTTCATGGCTTTCATAGTTGCCAGTGCCCAGCAAGATAACAACACTTCTATTTCACAGATCACCTTTTTGCTGAGACCAACTGCATAACAAACAATTCCCTGTGCGTCTTACCTGGCACCTACCGGTATACCCTATAATCTTGTGTCAAGCAGTGTTGTGTTTAGTCAAATCTCCTTGTGTACACGTTTTAATGAAGTTGAGGACATAATAAACATGATGTTGGAGTGTGTTTTATGTTGTTTTTGTTGTTGCGTGTTTTTGTTTTCATTATGAATATAATGATTCCTTCTCCTGTGACATCACCAAAGGGAATATCGGTTCTACCTGGACTACAATGGACTACACAGCCCAATTGTGTCCTGTAGTTCCAGTCAGACCAGCCGATCCATTTCAGTGACATTGTTTGATGTCAAAACACACAACAACATCGTGTTTTTAAGTCCTCAAATGCAATAAAACTTGATTGGAACTGGACTGGAACTGGGCGCAAATGTGATGCCCCTTTAAGGTATGTTCTGTTGTTTTCTGTTTTGGGCTGGACCCAGAAGAAGAGGCATGCTGAGGTCAGACTCCCATGGAGCCTGATGACAGATTCGGGTCAATATCACTGAGCCCAGGGAAATCCAGCCCAGACACACAAACACACACACACACACACACACACACACACACACACACACACACACACACACACACACACACACACACACACACACACACACACACACAGCAGCAGCAGCAGCAGCAGCACACACAAAACACTAATGCCCATTCTGCTGACTCACAGCACAACAGCTAGGGGAAAATCCATCCCCTTCAACCACTGAATAGGAGAGGCATCACATAGGATCAACCATTAATCAGATTCAGATGGTCAGAAGAAGTCAGCCAGCAGAAAAAACTGTGAGCAATAATGTGCGAATCCTAGCTTTGCAGTATTGATGAGGCTAGCCTACTGAGCAACACTCACATTTATCTGTGACTCGTACCAAACAAAGATACTTGATTATAACATGAATAGAATTGATAACATGAATGCAATAGACTTGATATGAATAGACTTGACAACCTTTATCTGCTCTTGTGGGCGGTGGTCAAAAAATTAATACAGCATAAGCCTGCTTGCACATCAACAAGATGTTATAATGATACTGCAGTGAAAAGGACAGAAGACTCTGCCCCAACTAAATGCACAAGAAGGTGAATGTTCTACTCACAGCCAGAGAACGGTAGTGCAGTCTTCTTTTTCTCTCCGTCACGTCCTGTCTGCCTCTCAGTTGCTGCTGTGTTGACACTTGAGCTCCACTGCAGGGTAGCACTCTTGTGGCAGAGTGGTTTATATAGCCTGGCCACGCACGCACACACACTCATGCACGCACACACACACACACACACACACGCGCACGCACATGCACACACACACATACACACACACACACACACACACACACACACTGTACAGTAGCATGCAAACGATAGGGGGGGCCGAAGTACATCCTGCAAGCTGAGAGAGAGAGGAAAACAGCATAGACCCAGCATAACTCAACAGAACTGTACAGTACATGCACAAAACTCAGCATGAAATGAATGTCTAGAGAGGTAAAGAGGTGAGGAGATAACTCACTATATACGTAGGCCTACATCCTATAGCTTCTGTTCTACCTTCAAAACATTTTTTTACTGTAAGAGAATACATTCCTGGTATATCAATGTTGTGTTCTCATAATACCCCAGAATAGATCTCTTCTTGAAATCCCGTCCCTGGGGATTCACAGATCCCCAGTGTGATTGCAGAGGCGCTCCAAACCAATGAACCATTACACAGAGAGACAATGCCTGACCTAAAGCAGGGGAGACTCACATTCCAAGTTCACATTCCAGTTTTCTGATTTTGCTGTTACTTCATGTACTACATAACTATTTCCAATGACATTTACTGTATGTAAATGTAATTTTGTCCAATTGTTATGTTAAAGTACCAAAAGTAAAAGTAGGCCTACTCATTGTGCAGAATGTCCCATTTCAAGTTATCAAAACATCTTTTAAAAATAGCATGGATCTTACATTGTGTGCTTGTAGATCGGCTATTTTCAAATGGCCAGAATATATATATGGCTGAAGTGGTTAATGTATGTTTTGTAATAATAATCAAAATCTACAAAGTAGTAGCCTAACTAACTAAAGTTTGGAAATACATGCAGTGGAGTAAAAGTACAATATTTGGATCGCAGATGCAGTGGAATAGAAGTAAAAATATTTGCATTTGGAATTGTCTACTCATGTAAAGTAAATATAACTCAAATGTGTAGTAGTAACTCAAGTACAGTACTTAATAAAAAATACACTTAATTACTTTACACCTCAACATCTGTCATAACAGCCTATCTATCTATCTATCTATCTAGATCTTGGTCTGTTCAGTTATACAATGTGTGTGGTTGATATCAAACTGGGGACCCATCGTCAAAAAATGGCGCCCTCTGCTGTGTTGTTCCTGCACAGCACAGAATCTGTTCTTGAAGCTGACCAAAGCTGCTGAACAAAAGCAAAGCAATACAAGGCATCAACAGAAACATCAACAAATAAAATGCATTAAAACAGAACAAGAGTTAAAAACAGAACAGAAGAGCTACTGTAATTACAATTAAAAGCAATAGAGAACAAAGGTGTTTTAAGTAAAGATTTAAAAAGCCGACCTAATGGGGAGGGGCAACGTGTTCCAGAGCCTGGGACCTGCAGCCCCTACCCCTACTCCTCTTATTTTTAGGAAGGGTGCCCAGCAGCATCTTGTCCTCGGACCTTAAGGCCAAAACGCTTCCATCAAAGCGATAAAGCGGAAGTGAAGCCTCCTCCCCACTTCTATTTTGTTTAAAGGATTGGTGTGGTAATACTTCCATGGCCTACTAGCACTGTGTGTGCAACAGCAATCGTACACTGCGATCACGATTTTGTGCAATGGGCCCCTCCAGCAAATGTTAAGTCTGAAAGCCAATCAGAAGGGAATCTGAAAAAGCAAACAAATACATCAGGATCACATGACCACAAAGATCATGTGTACCCATTTGCATAGGCCTACATTTGAGACTATCTGTAGTAGTAGCAAAAAGTGTTCAGAATAAAAACGCAAAATGGCAGAAAATCCAGTGAGACAGAAATGGCCATGGCCTATGTGGGAAGGTGCGTTGGAGGTGTGATCCAAGGAATCCAGAAAAAAAAGATTTGGGTTACCTTATGGTTCAAGGGTTATAGGCAACCATGAAACTGCTTTGAAAAAATTGGAGCAGAGGTTCTTCCTTGGCCTACTCTACAGCCTGCACAGTTTCAAGTTGATCAGTCCAATGGCACCGGAGATTAGCTGTAGTGTTTACAGACACGCGGACGGACAGACAGACAGACAGACAGACAGAGGCTCCGGCCTCCTGGTGGGGATAATGAAGTAATTATCTGAATGTGTGTCTGGTAGAGCAGTAGTTATGACCCAGAGAATAATGGCAGGCCTCCTTAACACTGTACAGTACTTGCTCCCCCTGTTGACAGGAGCCAGTGTATTCTCAGCTGATCTGAAATAGATATATTTTAGAATTATAGCTAAAACTCTTGTTTTGCTTGTCTTTTACCATATTTTTTTCTTTCTTTTTCAAGGATTAATTACTTAGTACTTGATATAACTATTCTTAGGGGTGAGCAATATTTTCTTCAGGCTTCATGATGTCAGACGTCAATCGATTCTGGAAAAATATGTCCACAATTTGGCCACATTTCGTCCACTTAAACAACCAACCATTTCTTTGGTCAAAGTTGATTCTATGCCAAAGCGCCAGCACTCGCCCAGCAGTAGCGTCACCCAGGCGGATGTGTGCATGCGCCCATGTGCATGCGCCCATGTGCGCGACCTCGCCCTTTAGGGCGTCTTACTGGTAATAATAAATATTAATAATGTTTGTAGCACTAACGAATGCAAAATGCAATTCTAAGACAAATGGGCTGCATGCTTGCAATAAGAAATGTCACAGAGGATCCACCTGCTCCAATAAGTAGGTTGAGATAACAACACGGATCCATTACGGATCCATGGAAACCTTTTGCAACAAATGAGCACTGATCTGCCGGTGATTGTTCAAATTGCCACCTAAATATTGAGCAACTGCAGCCTATTTCTTACTTAAATTCTATAGACCTGTGGTTCTCAAAGTGGATTTCATAGGTTCCTTTATTGGGGTCTAGATTGACCATTGCAAGTCTGTAACTTTTACAGTGTACAAATGGAACCAAATGAACCCTAACAGGTCCATTTGGTTCCATTTGTACACTGTCAAAGTTAAGGGGAGACCTTTAAATGTCCCAAGTTTGAGAACACTGCTATAGACCATTTACAAAGAAGCTGCCAGAGAAGCATCGAGTGTCTGTACTGTACCGTACATCTCCTTCCTGCCTGCAGCTCTCCTGCTGTGTACAGCTGTGCTGCCTTGAGCCACTGGGAGTAATGGAGCTCTCGCAGCTTGACAACAATTCACTAATTTACATGGGTTACCTAGGACACGCCAATTCTCAGATAAAACAGAGGGGTAGAAATCGTCACAGCTGCAGTGTCAAGCCTCCCTTAGCCCCCTTGCATGAAACAAATAATAACAAAAAAACATGACAAACATTTAAAACAATCACCTCTTGCATAATTATTTCAGATGCCTATAGAGTTGAGCCCAGTAGGGCATTCGCCAAATAGAGTTGAGCCCACTAGTGCATTCGCCAAATATTCGAATATTCGAAAATCAAAGTCACTATTCAATGTTGTTCACCGAAGTCGAATATCCGTCGAATATTCGAATATTTTTTTTATTGTTTTCTCTTTAAAAAATATATAGTTTATAAAGCTTGGCGAGTCGAATGAGTTGTCAATGCCCCTGGTGGATGAATTTGTCAAAGCTCTATACCAGGGGTTCTCAAACCTTTTTAGGCCGTGACCCCCAAAATAAACATACTTGAACTGGGGACCCCCACCCTGACAAGCATTACATTTAATGTGACTTGGTTCCGCAGATATGCTCTGCGTTGCGAGGTGTTGTGAGTATGTAGATCTGCTATTTTCACAATGTTTGCCTCTTTGAGGTCGAATAATTTGAATACTAAAAATCACTATTCGTGAATGCCCTAGAGCCCAGTTGTGTCCAGGTCGAAGATTTGTCCCCTTGATCATCGTTATGCAATGTCTGTGTGGAGTTCTTGATAAATCTCTACTAGTCATTTAATAACCTCTAGATAAGTCATAAAATGTGTTTTTGGTAACATGTGAAAATGTCACATTGATATAATTTAGAACTTCTTGTTGCAGACCACAGGACTAAATTGATTTCCAGGGTCACTCATAAACTCCTCGATCTCCTCCACCGTGCGAGGGACACGCGTCAACAGCTCCACACCACTCTCAGTCACTGCAATGTCGTCCTCAATGCGCACCCCTCCAAAGCCGCGGAAGTTAGCCAGCACTTGGTCGTTGATGAAGCAGCTCTGGGCAGGGTCCGCTAGGGCCTGGTCTAGCAGGTGGTTAATGAAGTAGATACCAGGCTCCACTGTCAGAACCATGCGCTCCCGAACCAGTCGACCCATCCTCAAACTCCTGAGGCCTGGCTCGTCGCTCCGCTCCGCCCCCTCTGGGTAGCCTCCCACATCATGGACGTCGATGCCTAGTAGATGTCCGAGGCCGTGGGGCATGAACACGGAGCCCAGGTGAACTTTCATCATGTCATCTACGCTGCCCTTCAAGATGCCGATCTTAACCAGCTCCTCCAGGTGCACCTTGTCAGCCAGCCGGTGCATCTCTGTCCATTTCACACCTGGTTTGATGGCAGCCATGACGGTGCGGGAGGACTTGAGCACTGCCTCGTAGATGGCCCTCTGTTCCACTGTGAACTTCCCATTGGCTGGGAATGAGCATGTGATATCAGAGGAGTAGCAGTAGTACTCTCCGCCCATGTCAAACAGACACATGTCTCCATCCTTAATAGTCTTGTCATTGGGAGCCCCTGCATGGCCATAGTGGAGAACAGACGCGTTGTGGCCCGTTCCACAGATACAGGTGTAGGAGGTGTGACGCATTCCCCCGTTGGTGTAGCAGTAGTGCTGGAACAGGCTCTCCATCTCATATTCCTTCTGTCCAGGCTTCACATGCTTCATCAGCATTTTGTGGGCGTCACTGGAAATCCTGTTAGTGTAGCGCAGGACCTCCAGTTCCATGTCCGTCTTAATCAGACGGCATTCCACAATAACCGGGTGTAAAAGGGTGTTGTTTACCTGGAACCGGCTAATCCCCTCAAAGGAGGCTTCACGGCAGATACTGCCACTGTCTGTATTCTTCCCTCGTAGAGTGAGGAGGACTGCTGGCTGCAGATTGGACATGACGCCAACAATGTCACAGGTATACTGAACATCATCCACTGCATATTTCTCCCTGTAGTGCTCTTTAGGATGGATCTTTCCCATCCAGGTGGCATAGCTCTCAGGCAGTTTAGGGACAAAAAGGATGGATCTCCCTGTGTCCACATCAATGGCTCCTAAGCAATCTGCTTCAGTCACTCCAAAAGCCCAGTGGAAGAAAGACTCCTGTCTGAAGACAATGTCTGTGTCAGAGCAGTACCTCTGTTGCTGTTCCCCTCCCTGTAGAAGGACCACTGACCTGGGTTGAAGGTCCTCTTCAACCTTTAGCCCCTCAACGAGTCGAAGGCGGTTCTCTGCAAATAGGGCTGCAGACACTCTAAGGGTGTCCTTACCAAGCCAGTAGACGGGTTCCGACACAGATGCCATGATGCTATCTCTCATCGACACTGTTATTCTTTTGGAGAATTGTTCATACCTGCACTCTTATATTACCTCTGTTTGTGTTTGTTTGTGTGTGTGTGTATGTGGTACGATGACAACATAATGCTGGCATAACAGTACTGACATCGCTCAATGGTACTGACGTCATAGTAGTGACACCATACATGACAGACGTCCTAGATTGGTCTAACAGGTACTGCACTAGTCATATGACTCTCTGGCTGCCAGTCAGCCTATAATTAACATAGAGGGCTCGTCTGAGGACGACCTAGAGAAAAACCCTCCCTAAGTCAAGAATATGTAAACCGAGATCTAAAGAGAGTGGAACACTGGACACAAACAACAAGACGTGGTCTAATAACATCCCATATAGGACTTCTCTCAGACTGGGCGTGCCAATGCAAGCACAGAAACACCTACATTTAAGACCCATTATTTATTAGCTGCAGCTGGTCCCTAACCTTTTTTCCTTGGAGACCCCCTTATACCTGACAAAATCACACGCACGCACGCACAAACACTTTATACTTCTCGCATGACGAATAGTGGAAAGCCAATCAACACGTTATTCCAACCAGTTCCTTTCCCCTCCATCAGGCGCCCCAGCTGGCCAGAGGGAAGCATTATCTGAGACCAGGATTACTGCATGTTTTTGTGAGGGCATCTACCCTAGGAGACACGGGGAGAACATGCTAACTCCACACAGAAAGGCCCTTTCGCCAACCCCACCTAGGCTGTGGACGCTGATGACGCGGAGGAGGGAACACGCCCCCAGCGCCCACAGTGTCTAGAGAAGTCACAGCAGGCGCCACCCCCTGCGAGCCCTTAGGGGAATCTACGTATGTGTGTGTGTGTGTGTGTGTGTGTGTGTGTGTGTGTGTGTGTGTGTGTGTGTGTGTGTGTGTGTGTGTGTGTGTGTGTGCGTGTGTCTGCGCTGACGTCATCCAATGGGAAAATGGGGATAAATCGGTGGTGACATCATCATCACCACCAATAAGTGCAACCTGATATGGACGTAAAGGGTGATGTCATAATATCACCAAGGCACCAGGGGCCAGGGCATGTATGTCCGATAAGCTTGAGGATCTTCACATGACACTTTGACCAGAATATAAGTGGGCCAATTTCCATGATCGGTCAGGTTACAATTCACTATGAAATGGGCAAGCGGGCGAAAACCTCTAGTTTTATATAAATGCGGCTCATGCTGCTGTGCAGTGTAAATATCACACCCAGTGTGAAGTGAGCAGTGTATTAAGTGTCCCACGAAGCTTGGCCACTGTGACCCTGAGCGAAAGCCAGATTTTGGAGCTTAGTGACATAGTGAACTGTGACATCACTGTCAATATAAGAGAAGGTATGTTCAAGCATTCAGTGCAGTTTGTAGAGTGTTTGTTGCAGAAAACAGAATACCAAGATAAAAGTATACAGATAGCAGTTAATATTCCGCAAACATGCAGATTTTTGTGAAGACCCTCACTGGCAAGACCATCACCTTGGAGGTTGAGGCAAGTGATAACATTGAGAATGTCAAAGCCAAGATCCAAGACAAGGAAGGAATTCCTCCTGACCAGCAGAGATTGATCTTCGCTGGTAAGCAACTGGAAGATGGACGCACCCTTTCTGACTACAACATCCAGAAAGAATCCACACTCCATCTTGTGCTGCGTCTGAGGGGAGGAATGCAGATCTTCGTCAAGACCCTCACTGGCAAGACCATCACCTTGGAGGTTGAGGCAAGCGATAACATTGAGAATGTCAAAGCCAAGATCCAAGACAAGGAAGGAATTCCCCCTGACCAGCAGAGATTGATCTTCGCTGGTAAGCAACTGGAAGATGGACGCACCCTTTCTGACTACAACATCCAGAAAGAATCCACCCTCCATCTTGTGCTGCGTCTGAGGGGAGGAATGCAGATCTTTGTCAAGACTCTCACTGGCAAGACCATCACCTTGGAGGTTGAGCCAAGTGACAACATTGAGAATGTCAAAGCCAAGATCCAAGACAAGGAAGGAATTCCACCTGACCAGCAGAGACTAATCTTTGCTGGTAAGCAACTGGAAGATGGACGCACCCTTTCTGACTACAATATCCAGAAAGAATCCACCCTCCATCTTGTGCTGCGTCTGAGGGGAGGAATGCAGATCTTCGTCAAGACCCTCACTGGCAAGACCATCACCTTGGAGGTTGAGGCAAGCGATAACATTGAGAATGTCAAAGCCAAGATCCAAGACAAGGAAGGAATTCCCCCTGACCAGCAGAGATTGATTTTCGCTGGTAAGCAACTGGAAGATGGACGCACCCTTTCTGACTACAACATCCAGAAAGAATCCACACTCCATCTTGTCCTGCGCCTGAGGGGAGGGCAGTAAATGATTCCATGATTCCCCTGTCATGTGCATTTATTTAATGCACATGACAGGGGGGCCTGGGGTCAGGACCAACCTGATAATCAATTACAATAACCAAAGAAAAAATACAAAAACGTTGTATTTATAATAGTTATAAAAAGTTTGATACAGTGGAAAAACTGCAAAAAGAATCTATTAAAAAGAGGCGGGCGCAGTGTCTCACAGAGCAGTGCATACCTTGGGAAGATTCAAACCGGGGTCAGCTGCATGCAAGACAAAGGAAGGACCAGAGCTTTCTTTATGGTATGTGCACTTACTTGGTGACCCACTGAGGCGCCAAAAAAAGAAAGATTGCCTCTCGAAATCCAACCCTACGTCCTTGCCGTGAGAGGTGGAAGCAGGTAGTGCTGACAAACAGGGCTCTGGTAAAACATGCATGGCTAATCACCTGTGCAGTGGAGATAAATTAAGATTACAAACTATTTTCAGCTCAATCAGAGAACCATTGAAAATATATGTGTGGGAATAAGGTGTGCCTACTGGCTTTTGTAAATATCAACCAATCAACGTTTCCATTGCAATGTCCTTTCAAAGAAAGATTCAAACCTTAAGCACTGAACTTCAGTGAGTGTGTGAGGACCATAGCTTAATACAAACGAAAAACAAGAGATGAATGATGTGGTTATTGCCAGACCCATGAAATGGGTAGGCCTACATAAGCAAATGTCTGTCGGTCCGGGTTTTCTATATAAAGGGTATATATGATGATGACATGATGATGACATGCCTACAAAAGGCATGATGTCATAAATGATGATGACAGACGGGGGGTCTGGCACAACCAGGTTGACCTGGTCTAGTTAATTTATACGCCATACAAAATTGTCGCTTGTTGAAAGTATAAGATCTACAAGCTCACAACGTGTCATAACATTATGAGAATTTTCATGTGAGAGTGATACATGCTTATTTAGATGTGCTTTCAGACAGATAGACCAAGTATAAATCAGGCTCCTGCACTCCTGTTTGGGAAAACGTCATTAGATTCAATATGAGTTAGCATTGTATCTGGATGAGATTCTAGAATGTTATGCTAAACTAGAAATACTGTTCCTACGAAACAGTGTGGGCTCGTTCGTGACTATATTCTGCAGCGTGCTAACTGTCATGTGAAGCTCAACCTCCAGCTAACACCACTCCCAGATTTTCCACACCTCAACTGCACCTCATTGGCTAAGGGCCCTGCTTTTGTACTGTCTGCGACGGAACTCGCTATATAATGAAGATAACATAGTGTTCTCGCCTTTCATGCGAGCCCACAATTAACTCATAATAACTAGCACGGCTCACTTCACGCAGGGCTTGATTCTTAACAACATGATGACGACCAAAATTGTCACCAACCTCAACCTGCCGGCACCACCATCACCATCAGCTTCTTCATTCCCATAATCTCTGTGGCCCAGGATCGGGGTGTGCAGGTCAAAGTTCAAAGGCAGGGAAACTGGAGGATTCAGGCAGGGCCATCTCAGACAGGTAGTGGATGGTGCCTGCCATGCCTTCGAAGAGAGAGTAGGGCCTGTCAGGGATGCGACAGCCATGGGTCCCGTAGTCCAAACACCACTCTGCAAACTTGCAGGCGCGGTACAAATATTTCTTTTCCTGAGTGAGTCGGTAGAGGGAGAGGAAGGCGTATCCATTCCCGGCTGTGCCGTGGCAGATTCCATAACCTTTCCTCAACAGGCCTCTGTGCCAGATCACCTCTCCACACTCCACTGCATGCCGAAGGTACTTCTCGTCTTTAAACACCTTGTATGCCATGATGAACATGTGCACCACACCGGGGGCTCCGTGACACCAGTGAACCAGCCGGTCGCTCTCTTTGCTTAGCGCCGAGGGGTAGTTTCCAGAGGGAAACCTCTTGTGCCGGACGTAGTCGATGCTCGGCCGCACCAACTCTGTGAGCACATCTGGCTCAACCTTTGCCCCTGGCTGCATGATCATGTAGTAGATGCCAGACAGGCCATGGGCTGCACCAACATACTGTTCCTTATACCACTCATAGAGCAGCGGACAGCGCTCTGTCTTCTTCTGCTTTGCTGATAGGTTCTTACCAGACACCAGAATGGCTGTGACCACCTTAGTGATGGTGCTATCGTCCACTGTATTGGGTCCTATCTCCTTGTTGACATAGAGCAGAGCATAGAGGTAACCAGCTCGACCGTACAGCAGCTCATCTGGCATGTCTGATGCTGCACTCAGTATCGCCCTCTGCAGTTGAAGAAGTTTGGTCAGACACTCCTTGCTGTTGGCGGTGTTCCCCAGCCTGTGATGGACCACAGCCCCCACCGCTAGGGGCCCAGCATCTCCGCACAGAAAGGTCTCCACCCGGCCCTTCAGGTTCCTCAGGGGTCTCTTCACGTAATCCAGAGCTCTCTGCAAGTGCGAGGCCTCGTGGGACACACGGTGCAGTTGCAGGTAGAGCAGTGCGATGCCTGTCCAGCCGGTGTAGGTGGAGAAGTCGCGAGAGTCGGCGGTCTCCAGGCCTTGCTCCATCTGTTCCAGGAGGTCTTTAATCTTATTCTGGACTTTTTTCTGGAAGGCGGCACTCACCTTCCCGTTGGCGTCAATTAAGGGCTCATTACCTGCGTTGGATGTGAGGCCGTCCTGGTCATAGTCTGGATAGGGGTTGATAAACGAACGCTTTGACTGGTTATCTCCCATATGGCAACAGTGACCCAACCCCTGCTACTGTTTGGAACCTGAACTAGAAAACTAAATAATAAATCTAGGCCCTCCCTCCTATAGGTTATTTTATTTAATTGAAGTCAATGACAATTGAAATATAACCTTGCCATATTGAGTCATACATCATAGATACATCATAGATGACTGACATCATAGACAAGAAACGTGTTCCACTAAGCGCACCTTTTTACCACTTTGGGCAACGATTTTTAGTCCTAAGAAACTACTAGGTGGAGAATTGCCATGGAATATGCTGAGCACTTTCATGGTCCTCACTCCTCAGAGGACCCTATACTGATTTTAGTGACCCCATGGTATTCCTATTGTGCCACACAAATTTCAAAAGTCACACCTAGTGTGTGTGGTGCTATTTATGAGTTTTATTAAGCATCACGTGAAGCTTGGTCAATGTGACCCTGGGCGTCAACTTTGAGCGCTTTGTGCCAAGATGTAGGCCAGATGTAGGCCACGCTTCAGAGCCCAGAAAACAAACTTTGAGCACTTTGTGCCAAGATGTAGGCCAGATGTAGGCCACGCTTGGGGTCCGGACAAAGTCAGATGTTGGTGCTTCCTTCCAGGAGCACTGCTCAAGAACTACTGCCATTAATTTCACTGAGCAAATGCTCCCCAGAGGAAGACTGACATTGCATTAATATGTAAACAATAATGTGGTCAAGGGAAGACCATGCAGTGTGCCTGTGTGCGTGTGTGCTTGTGTGTGTGGCTGTGCGTGCATACATACGTGGGCGGCGTGAGCTTGTGTACTAGCTAGCACTAAAGAGGAGAGCACAATTAGACAATTAGAAACACCTGCCATATTAACTATGGAACATTTCCCTCTGAGCCACGAGTCTTAATTAAGTGAGAGTGTATGCATGTACAAAAGGTTTTCATTTAGGAAAAGTTATAAAGTGTCTCCCCCAGTCCCTTCATAGGCCTACTAGCCTTACATTAAGACGACCTGCAGTGCCTTCATACCAATTCTCATTGCCCATATGTGCAAGTTTAGAATCTAAACTTTAGATCGATTGGTCAATGCACTGAGAAGAAAAATTGAAGTAGGCCTGAGGAAGGACAAGGACATCAGAAGGACCTCGCATTACAGACTTTTGGTCTCTACAGGAACTTTGCTCATGGTAAGTGTAGCCTTACATTGTTCGAATGTTTATAAATGTTTTTGCTGGCCACAAACCTGGGTCATAAGATTCTCTTCCTCGGCATCTCTTCAATCACTTATACATCCTCACTCTGTATGTCTCTTTATGTGCACCTTCTCTCATTTTCTCCATGCATCATTTGCATGATCATCATAGTACTACAGCAACCAGCACTGACTTTCCACCCCTCCCGGGGTAGGAATAATACTCGCCTCCCGGGGCCTGCCCTCCTCCCTGACACAACTGTATCAATAGAAGAGGCTTGCAGTCATTCTCAACGTTTTTCTTGTTTTTAATTATTAGCCTACAAGGACCCGATTTGATATAATATTTCAAATGATATTACATTATAGGCTATCAATACAATATCATTGTAAAATCCTTGTTTTACTCGGAGAATGTACAAATGACACAGATGATATGACATTGAATTTACATTAACTGCATGCATCACGTAAAATATTAAACAGCACTGTACCAAAAGTACCTGCAGTTGCATGTTACCGCCACTAGATGACAGTGAACAACCATATATCATTTTCGTCTGCATCAAAGCCATGCATATTAACTTCACTCAACGCTTTTGTATCAATAATGATCATGATGTGCAAAAATAAAAAATAATTATGCACTGAATTCATTGAAAAGGATTGAATGAAATGCTATTCAATTCCCTTTTCTACTGAGGAAGCACTTGCACAAGTTCAAGTGCTGCTACTGCTGACTATTTAGCTGTCTTGTACAATCATGGTCGACCATACCTATGTTCCCCAGGTTCTATGTTCTCCACTTACTCCCACAAAAAAGGTTGTATGTTCCCTGCTTACAAAAAAAGGTCCCATATGTTCCCCAGGTTCTGTGTTCCCCACTTAGGCCTACCCCCACAAAAAAGGTTCTATGTTCCCCTCTCAACTAAAAAAGGTTCTATGTGACCCACTCATCCAAAAGTGCAGGAAACATTCACTTCTAATTATCAATAACAACTCTAAACACACAACAGAACATAATGGGGAGAAATTACGAATACTAGTGGAACAGGGGGGCACTAGGGACATGATGTGGGCATTTGAATGAGTGGGCCTGGACGAGTAGACACTTAGGGGTGGAAACATTTGGGCACTAGGAACATGTGGGCACCTAAATTAGGATGTTCTTAGTGCCCAGCTGTCCCAACATGTCCTGCATTTGAGTTGGGAACATATACCTTTTTTGGGTGGGGAACATAGATCCTTTTCTTGGTTGAGCAAGGAACATAGAACTTTTTGGGGGGAAGGGTGGGTGGGGAACATAGAACCTGGTGAAAATACTGTAGGTAGGACCCCTAATCGGGCCATGTCATATTTTATGTGAAAAAGGTAAAATTTTGATATCCACCTGGTCAGACTGTGTGAGTTGAATTGTGAGTTGAGTTGTACCTGTCACACAGAGTAACAAAACTACCTACCGTACGCCTGCCAAATGCCTAGAGAAAACTAAACCAAATGAGGAAAGGAGGAACATTTGGATCTGGTTTTCACCTGGCAGAAGAGAACATATGTGTTGACAATTCTTCAAAGGGTGCTGATAACATCCATACATACCATTTTCACAAACTCTACACATAGACTAGCAGATTGTGATTGATTCTCCTTGCTTTAACACATGAAACCTGTCAAATTGCTGCAGTAATGTATTCTGTAAAAGTAGCAATTTCCATTAGCACAAACAATGGTCATCCATTTCTTGTTACCTATATAA
Source organism: Nannobrachium achirus (assembly GCF_963921795.1). Classification (NCBI taxonomy): domain Eukaryota; kingdom Metazoa; phylum Chordata; class Actinopteri; order Myctophiformes; family Myctophidae; genus Nannobrachium; species Nannobrachium achirus. The sequence goes on along the minus strand of NC_137815.1, from coordinate 56,885,831 downwards.
CGCTCTCATGTTAACTATTGTCATAGCACCGTCACCACACCGCCAAAATGTTCTCATGCTCCCAGAACTTGTGGGACTTGTTTCCATTGTGGTCCTAGTTATTCATGCTGGAGTCCCAATGATTTCGGTTGACCAAACTTGTGGTCCCTTAATTTAAGAGTCTCCATCTAACTAAGGGTGGGGAGTGATGTTTCAGTTGAGTCGCACGCGTGGAGAACAAAATGACACCAGGCAGTATCACACGGCAGGTTCTTGAAGTTTAATACACACATAGAGAATTTATACAATATTGGACACATGACATGACCATAAGATATGAGACCAGGACAAGAATGAATAGGATAGAACATGCATCTCGTATCATTGTACACAGACGTCAGACTGTCTCATAAAGTAGTTGATGGTGATCATATCATGGGTAGTTGAGTGATTCACCACACATGTGCACTGTGCACTGGGTCAAGCAGATAAAGGTCATAATTCATAACACTTATAGAGTACAGTAGCCTATTAATACCTAGACCTATTGGCACTTTAGGATTGTTGATAAGATTGGCCATGTACTAACACCACATGAATGTATTGTTTGATTCAGCTTTGCCTTAGCAACCCATAAATAATATAGTTTATTTAAATTCATCTATGCGGGATGACACTGCACAATATATGTGTGTCTTAAGTGGCATCACATTTACAGATGAATTACTCATGCTGTACTCTCTAAGCATAATAATATTATTTTTGAGACAGGAATAAAAATAAGAATTTCTCAAAGAAAACAAACAAGTGAAAATAAAATGACCTACCATAATTAAAAAAGGACTAACCATAACCCTAACCCTAACGTGCCACATCGGGACGCATTGTGAACTTGTAGATCGGCTATTTTCAAATAGCCACGGTGTAAAATAGTGCTAAAGTTGTTAATGTTTTATAATACTATAATTTATCTAAATCTGCGAAGTAGAAAATAGTAACTAAAGTTTTCAAATAATTACGTGTATAGTGGAGCAAAAGTACAATATTTGGATCCGAGATGTAGTGGGGTAGAAGTAAAGGTATTGGAAATTAGAAATACTCAAGTAAAGAACAAATACCTAAAGATTGTACTTACTGTAAGTATAGTACTTAAGTAAATGTACTTAGCTACTTTACCACTGGTAACTAGGCTTTGAGAGATTTTGCCTCCTCCGTTTCAGTGAGCCCTTAATTACAGAGAATGGGCATTGTTTACAGGATTTTACAATTACGTTTATTTTATTTTTATTTTTAATTTCTGGGATGCTTTTAAAACTTTTCATTCATATGAGCAATACAGATTAATCAAAATAACATTCTCGACTAACTTTGTTATAAATCTGTTACAGTTACACATTCTTTGGTAGGATGTTGCATGTATACACGGTCTGTTCTCCTTACATTTAACATACCTGCCTATACCTACCTCTCCATATAGTCCATACCTGCCCAATGTAGCATGTTATTCCCCAAAAGCCATAATTAACAAACCATCCTAAAACTATTTCCCCCACAGAAGAGATAAATTACATTCTTCTGTGTTTGTACCCCACTAGAGCAAGACCAAATGAAATGCAATTATTTAAGATGATTAGCCACCAACAGAAGAAAAAGAAAAGCCCTCAGTAAAAACAAAATATTTTTAAATGCTCTGATGTACCAAAGTTGGGGGTATAGTATAACACATACAGTATTCTCACTCACTGTACTTGTGTTCATTTCATCACTTAAAAGCTCTATTATGTATGCGATGTCAGACGTCAGTCACCTCCATATTTGGAATAATTTTGGCCACATTTTATCCAACTTAAACAACCAACCAGGTCTGTGCATTATATATTTTTTTGGTGTAAAGTTGATCCCATGCCAAAACGCTAGCGCTCGCCAAGCAGTCTGCTGTCACCCAGGCGGATGCGTGCACGAGAAGCTACCTCGCCCAGGTGCTAAAAGTGGCAGGTGCTATAGGTTTAATTCATTAAAACCCATTTCAACAGTCATATTTGGCTTGTGTCATGTTATGGACTTTGAATAATCATTAGTCTACAGTATCTAGTTTCATTTTAATACATTATTAACTCTTACTTCATAAATGTGTATATTTCTGTGAAAAGTCCCTTTAGTAGATGGCGATCAGAATTTGTTGCATTTATTAACTACATGGATGCACAAAACAACTAGACACACAATATGTATTGTGTAATTCTTTTTTTTCTACACATAAAGAGACCTTAAAGCATTCCTTAAAGGAGTAGTTCACCCCCAAAATGACTTTTTTTTCCTATTGATTACTCATGCCATGGCGACTAGAGTTCAATAATATTTTTTGTTTTTTGTCACATTCCTAAGACAAAAATTTGATTCGAGTAAATTTTCCCCCATTGTTTCCGGATGGTGACCCGTTTCGAAACGGGTCACCATCCGGAATCAATGGGGGAAAATGTATTGTTATCACATTTTTGTCTTAGGAATGTGACAAAAACCAAAGAAATATTATTGAACTCTAGTCTCCATGGCATGAGTAATCAATAGAAAAAAAGTCATTTTGGGGGTGAACTACTCCTTTAAGCATTATCAAATAGCAAACAACATACTGTTGAACCTGAAACATTTTATTTGTATTGACTTTAAAATTTGAAAAACAAAAAAATAAGCAAAAAATAAATACATCAATATATAGAATATTATAATATTTGCCTTTGTAAGTTAGTTACTATATTCAATAAAGCATCCTGTGTCGTTAGGCTATTTTATTAATAGCTCAACTATACCTTTGTAGCCCTTGAGTTTGTCCAGATATGGTCCTTAACTTGAGAAAGTTAAGGAGAAAGAAAACTAATAACTGGGATTCTGTACAGGAAGTTGTGGAGCAAACATGTTTTTCCTGCCCACCAGATGGCACAAAAGTGCCTCCAGCCAGCGAGTTTCAGTGCTTTGGGAGTTCCTTGTTCCAAATGTTCATTGCACCTCTCAAGGAAGGCACTAGACTGTATAGTTATCACCTGAATAGGATTCAATCCCTCCCACAAACTATACAACCTACTACCTCACCTTGCCAGGTCCCAGTCACCACTGTACCTTCAATGTACCCTGTACATTGAATTGTACCTTCAATACAACCATTGGCAAAACATAAAATACAGTATTTCTTTTTTTAAGAAATCTTCTTTTTACCACACATGAACCCTATCATCCCTCTTCTGGGCATGTCATAATAGGTGAACATTAAGTGAAAATAGCAGAGGAAGCTCACAATGTGCTGTGTTGCGATGTATTGCATTGTGAGCTTCTAGATTGTCTACTTTTGGCAGGGAGATTTGGTGTAGATGGGGGAAAAAAGAGAGGACCAACTGACCAAGTATAGACCCTTGGGGGACTCTGGTCAACTAAATATAGGTTGTAAGTTAGAGATAAGATAACCGAGAGCATTATTAATCAAGCGTTATTAATTTAGACAAACTCAAATCCACCCTGGTGTGTCTTTTGATGCTGGTGTTGAATGTTTTCTTTAATAGTACTTGGTTCACTCTAAAGTAGATCAAAATAACATCCACGTGTTCCAGGTCGTAACTCGTGACAGAGTTCTAGTCTTGAGTGTAACAGTTGATCAGCCTGTCTCCTTAGGAAAGACAGTAGATTGTATAGTTATCTCAGAGGGAGAGCACAAACCCCACAACTATTCAATCTACTACCTCAGCCTCAAGAACAGAGGGTTTGTGTCGTAAGGAGGTGGTTTACAGCGTGCTTCAGTCCAACTGTAAGAGAAAAAATAAAGACAAAAGATTGTTAAATTGTAGCCTGGTGACAGATTGTAGGACAGCTTGAAAGACAGAAAGCCAGACATGCTTGTAGATCGACTCATTTTGCTGAAGAGATTTGTTCGTGTGGAGTAGATCAATAACAAAATGATACGCCCGCACACTACATCTGTGTAGAGTATAAGAAAAAGAATCAGACAAAGTACAGAGCCCTGGGGGACCCCGATCAACTAAGTATATCCACAACTTTCCAACATCCCATCGTGCATTGCACAGAAGGCGAGCGGCATTTCCGGCGTCGCAGCCGAGTGTGATCTACAAGCTCACAACGGTTGCATTTGCAACGCGACGTGAGCTTGTATGTCTGCTGTTAACCGGAAGTGTCCCACAGATAATGCTACAGTAAAGTCTTGCGGAAACAGGTGGATAGGGTTTAAGTGGTGGGGACTGCCCATAAGTCCTACATCAAGTAGTTAATTTATACTTTGTTGCACAATGAAATAGCCAATCTACAACAGTGTGCTACAAGCTCTCAGATCGGCTGAAATTTGTCATTTGTGATCTTGGCTCCTCTGGTATGCTAAATTTCTAACTATGATACACATTAAGAGATCACTTGCAGATATTTCATGTAGATCTGAAACTGGGGGAAAGACATTCACACATCACATAATAATGCACAAACACATATTCACAGTTCACACACATGCAAAAACACATGAATGCATACCCACCTAATAATAAAAACACACACTTTTGTACAATAAAAATATAGCTCCTCACACACAAAACAGTGCACATGCGAGCGAGTACACACGCGCGCACGCACGCACGCACGGACGCACACACACACACACACACACACACACACACACACACACACACACACACAAATCCCACTGAATTATTCTAATGACACCACTTGCTATTGGTGGAGGCTCTGTAGTCTGGTAACAGTTTTATCAAGGACCAATTTCCTCCCAAGATTAGCCACACTGTTACTGCAAACGTATAAGGTCAGTATAGAATTATGTGAATGACTGGCATAAAACTGTCATATAAATAAAGGAAGGGTATGAAAAAAAATGCACTGTAGTTTATTTTTTTAGTGAAGTGAATTGAAGACAAAATACACTGTTATTTATGTGGAAAGTGTGCTAATTTACACAGTCTAAAACATAACTCACTGGCATCCAGAGAGGTTGGCGTGCAATAGGAAAGCTGCGCCAATAATTAGTGCCTATTTCACCCAGAAACTTGGCTTGAGACTATATCTTCACTACCCTACGGAAGCTTGCTGTTTAACGGGCAGAAGTAAATAGCTCAATTTGAACATGGCTTTCCCCATTGGCCTCCCTTCAGCATGTACACTACAGCCAGCAGGCAATGCAAAGGAAGAAAATGGATCAAAACAAAATGGCTGTACATCGGCCATTTTAGGAAGTTGCTCGAGGTGACAACAACATCTGTGGCGTGACCTGTTAACTGCTCCCTTCTACTTTCACAAACAACAGGGAAAACTTGATATTGACGTAATGATCGAATGAATCACCAAAGATAAATGTTGTTCAATAATTCATATACTGTAGAGAGGCTATGCCCAGAGAAAAACGATTGACAACGCTGCAGGAAATATCCATGCTAGACGACCACTTCTACGACGTCAAAGGAGGAAAAGAACGTCCGCTTTTTTTTCTCTCTGTGTGAAAGCCACTTCAAGTCTTTTGAAAAAGGACCCTGTTTACTGTGCCAACTGAAGTCTGGGATACAAGCCGAGTAGAGCCGTCTGGGCCCCACAGGACCATACTTTGGCTGGGGCTGACTGAGCCCAGACACTGTTATGGTAGACGATGGTCAAACCATGCAAAGGCCCTGACGCTTTGCATAAATTAGCATGTGAACCATGGTTGTTGAAAAGCGGCTAGGCAGTTCATTAACATTCTGAATTCCTCTTTGGCCTAATTAAGGCAGACAGTGATTGAAATGTTTTGGCAGACTCTGGCTGTGGGAGTGCCAGTGCATGCTCACTGGGGCAGAATGAAAAGACACAGGGGCAGCAGAGAGTGGGAGGCCTTAATTGAGATGTTGAATTAATTAGACGGCAAATGGTATCAAACTCTTCTGACTGGCTGGCGAATGCAAGAGGGGACACACTGGGAGTCAGAAACCCATTCAGGTTTTATACCAGAACTGTTGCTGTGGACTAGAAACAATATTTACTGATGTAGTAGGCATTACTGTGCCATCTCTGAGGTGGCACAGGCACAAAATGACTGGAAGTTTGTTTGATAAGAAGCTCACTTCATTGTCTATTCAAACCATACACGCTAATACTTCCGTCAGGACAGAGCAAATATTTGTCTGTAACGTAACACCACAGGCAGTTCTGTAAGGCAGTTCCTCAAATAGGCTATATAGCATGACATGTAAAAAAACAATAGTCATAAAAAAAAGAATCGTAATTCTTCAAGTGAATATGATGGCGTGTCACTATACACCTGAATGTGCAGGCTCAGGTTGTGATTAGTTCATTGTAGTGAAGCCAACATGACTTAAACAAGCTTTTGTATAACTGAACTCCTCTGGAAAAAGTAATGCTCATAACTTGTGTTACAGTTTAAGATGTAACGCTTGTATCACGGTGTTAATTTCCATTTCCAACTCCTAGATGTGTGTGTTCAAAGACAGCTAAAACATTAACTCATCTTTTCACACATCAGTGATTTATGCCTAGTTCTAGTGGAGCAGATTAAGTCAATATTCCATAAGAATCGTTCACTTGATGGTACAAGCACCAAAGGTGGCACAAATGATATCCAGGATGTACTTTCTAAGAAAAGTATGTTATCCAGCTGAAAATCCAAGATGGCCACCAGTTTTCAAGATGGCCACCTCATCAAAAATGTAAGGTTTTCCAAGTAGAACTTGAATGAACAGAAATGTGTTAATGATCGAAACATCAAGATGAATGTACACTGACTGGAAGAACTCAATGGTGTCAATTGAATTCCAATATGGCTGCCAGTTTTACAGTTAGTGACTCAAAAGAAGCGTTTTCGGAAGCTGTCTGATCACAGATATTGCATTAAGGGCAGCATCCATGAGCATTCTTTGAAATGCTGTGGTCAAGCTCTTTTGGTTTGTAAGTTTTTATAAGAGTGATGTCAAAGCACAAGCAGGGTACACTAGTGACATGGGGTTCAGTGTCGGCGTGTAGTGTATGAGCTGTAGTTGTAGTCTACTAACTGTTGTAGTGGTGGGTTACATGTCTCCATTCCGACATGTCTCCTTTCCGACATGTCTCCTTTCCGACACTAACCCTATCTCTAACCCTAAACCTAACCTCTATGGAAGTGTTGCCACTCCGACAATAAGAAGTCAATGTCGGAGTGGCGACATGTCGGAATGGAGAGCGCCCCCCGTAGTGGTTTACTGAAGTTTGTAGTATACAACTAAGTTTAGTTAGTTGTAGTATTGTAGTGAGATAGCTGCACCTGGATTGACAGGATGTGCACGGGCCAAACGTAACAGGGCTTCAGTTACTTGGATGGTGCACAGATGGCACTGGATGAACAATCGGGCGAGGTGTAGGGAACCAGATGCTTGAACCTAGTTGCTTCCCATATTTCAATGTGCTTTTTATATTTTGTACAGTTGGGTGGTAAAAGAATAGCCCTCGAACTTTAACCATATAGAGTGAGCTCTTCGGTTTCCTAGCTGACAAGGGGGAAATCTCGCTCTTTCGAACAACCGTTATTTCGACAAAGGAGCGTCGGGAGGGTTAGCGACTCACCCCACGGAGGTTAGGTTTAGGTTAAGGGTTAGAGTTGGGTGTTGAAAAGATGACACGTAGTAACAGCGAAACGCTTCCGCTGACAAGATAGTGACCCTGTGTCCCGACAATGTCATAGTTGTGACCAAAGGAGAGCAGGCTCTTTCAAACAAACCCATCAACTTTGAAGGTCCTTGCAACCACGAATAAGCAAACTCCAGAATCTTCACAAATGCTCTTCATGCAGCCAAGTAACAGATGAAGTCTGAGTTGATTATGGCATGCGACACAGATATTCTTGCTGTTGCAGTCAATGTTTTTGTGCTCTTCAGGATGCAGGATTTGTGTAGAATTTGCCTGGGTTGCCAATTCATGATATGGTGGTGAATCTTGGCCCAGAGAAATCCAGTGCCATGCTGTTCTTTCACAACTTCACTGGCTGTGATGTTATATCAGCTTTTCGTGGTAAAGGCAAAAAAACTGCATGGCAAGCATGGGGGAGGTTTGCCCTGAAGTGAGCCCTGTCTTCAATAAGCTCAGTCAATACCCACCTATCATAGAAGATGCAGACCTCAACATGCTTGAGAAGTTTGTCATCACCATGTATGACAAGCACAGCACTACAGGCAAGGCTGATGAGGCAAGACTGGACAAAGGTGTTATGATGCTATTCCACCGAAAAGCGCATCCCTCGTTCAGTATGCGAATGCCTTCCAAGCTGCCTGCATAGGGAGCGTGTTGCTGTTACTACATGTCATATTTTCGACACCCGACTCTAACCCTCACCCTAACCCTAACCTCCGTGGAGTGAGTCGCTAACCCTCCGGTCGAAATGGTGGTCGTTCAAAAGAGCGTGATTTTGCCGCCTGCATGTGGGGCCAGGCAACAGTGTGCAAAGTTCTAACTGAAAGCCCTGCCAACTGGGGCTGGCAAAAGGATTGTGAGGTCTGGCAAGTTCTCTGGACAACCCATTGTTCAGATTTGTGAGCAGTTGACAAAATGCAGCTGCAAGACTGAATGACGAGGACGATACAAATACTATCGCTTCAGCCTGAAGTGCCTGCAAATGTGAGAACTAAAGGAATAGAACAGCCATGATTACCAGCAATGTTTGAGTTGGTTATTTGTATTATATATTTTTACGTAAGTTACGTTGATTCAAGTTCTGAATCGTAAAACATGCCACCTATGCTTTGACACCTTTTCTGTGTTTTCATACCGTTACCTAAAAAAAAAGGGAAAAAAAACATTGGGAGAAACAAAGACAGCCTCTACGTGGCTTCTACAAGTCGTTTACAGTTCCAAAAGATGAAAGTGAAACTAAACTAATGTCTTTAACGCATCTTTTAGAAAAATACTCAATCATTCTGGTTATTTGGTGGCTATTTTGAAAAAAATACATCTACTTAAAATACATCTATTTCTGAAATTAAATCCAATATGTTTACTGTCGTACCACATGTCTCTACATTGGGTGGTCACGTAATAGACATAACATCGGAAACATCACAAAGTGAGTTTGACAGCAGTGATGTCACCAGTGTGCCGTGGTTGTGCATTGACATCACTCTTATATGTTCAAACCTATAGGGTGTGCCAAATGTAGTTCTAAGAGCGTCCATTTCTTGGGTAAACACAGCCTTACACATGTGTTCTGATTAGACTATAGCATTAGTTCTATGCAATCAAACAATTGAAACACCTGTGTTTTTACCCAAGAAATGGCCGCTAAGGACTACAATGACGTAGCCGCTGGCACACACTATAGAGCTAGACCACAGCATTTCAATGAATGATCATGGATGCTGCCCTTCACCTTAAAGCAATATCTATGATCAGACAGCTTCCGAAAACTTGTATTTTGAGTCACGTAATAGCCACCATCTTGAAAACCGGCGGCCATATTGGAATTTAATTGTAACCATTGAGTTCTTCCAGTCAGTGTACATTCATTTTGACGTTTCGATCATTAACACATTTCTGTTCATTCAAGTTCTACTTCGAAAACCTTTTTTTTGTGTGCATTTGACGAGGCAGCCATCTTGACAACTGGCGGTCATCTTGGAGTTTCAGCTGGATAATGTACTTTTCTTAGAAAATACATCCTGGACATAATTTGTGCCAAATTTGGTGCTTGTGAAATATTCTTATGGAATATTACCTTAATCTGCCTCTGTTTTTTTGTTTTATTGTATCATCATAATATTCAATCATTTTGATTTTCTAAATGCAGAATTGGATTTCTCATATTCAAAAACATATATTAGGATTATTCAATCAAAATATAGTTCAAACACTGTTTAAAACCACTTCGAAGGGCGGCCATCTTGAAAAATAGTGCCCATTTAGTTTTTTTTTTAAGTGGATAAAATTCCTTTTGAGAGAGTAGGTTCCGAAGCACTTGTGTGCCAAATTTGGTGCTCGTACCTTCAAGTGAATGATTGTTCCACTAACCTGCTCCACTATCAAAAGGCAATTGGCATTCTCATGACATTTAAATTTGTAGTTGCTTAGGTTTTCAAATTATAAACTAGGAAATATTATCATTTTTATATTATGAAAACATTTCCTCCCCCCAAATGCATAATAGTCGTGTTATTGTACTGTCAACTGATGATATTACACTCTTCTAATTAGATTACATTCCACTGTAATAATGTATGCACTTATTGCACTATGCTGTTTAGCACAACCATGTTTTTTTTTCCTTCCACCCCCGGATGTGACGCGCCCACGTTTTTCCCAATGACCCTAAGCGCGACGGTGGGTCCGCGGGGGGCTGCATGGGAAAGGAGCGCTTGTTTTCGGTGATGATGATGTAGGCGCGCCGTCTCCGGCGACCATGAGCCATATGAGACACTGCCGAGCGAGCGGTAGCGAGCGAGTTGCCGTGTCGAGTGTTACGATGGTCGCATGAGCCGACTCAGCACCGTTACCGAGTTATGTGCCGTTATGGACAGAATAGTAAATCTTCCGCACCGCACGGTCCAAGTGAACACCACGAAGCGCTCCCTACCTCCTTGCCCACCACTGGCCCCCACCGTTGTGCTTTGGTTCCTTGGGAAACGCCAGTTCGCGGATGTGACGCTTTGACTTTCACAGTTCCCATGCTGCCTATAAGAACATTGCAGAAAATAAAATGGACGATCTGTTGCAGAGAGTTAGAGAGGAAGACTGTCAGGAATCGGATTCCTTACCCTTGATCGGAACATATCAATTGACATATAGATGAAAGCCATTCGCTGTTGCCTCAGAAAGTGAAGCCCAGAGCAGCAGTCCTCACCCTACATGGGTAAAACATTTGACTTATTGAATATATCCATTCTGTCGAGTGCCCAGGTGTCGAACAATTGGGTTTTTCTAGACGAAGGCACGAAAATCGCAAATTGGCATCGGTCCATGTGGATTGGCAGAACACGAGGGGGACGACCGTGAGGGAAAAGGCTGAGGCTGAAGAGCTTATGTGCCTCTCTTCAAAATTTGGTGCCAAGAACTGGGCATTGTTTGTGTGCCAAACTGAATCTCAATGAGTCAAAAAGGGGGTGATGTGGTGGACGCAGCATGGTAATGCCCAATGCTGTGGGGGGAGGAGAGTATTGGCAGCCAAGCAATGAGCGGAAGCCATGTCAAAATGGGAGTATGTGACAACACAATAATGTATGGTGGCAAAGCTTGCTACCAAATGCACAACGCACTGTCCATACCAGTGGTTTTAAAACGTCTTGTGCACACCAATGAGTCAAGGCACACTTGCATTCATTCAAGCTCACAACGGGTCGCATTGCTAGGTGTTGTGAGCTTGCACATGTTTGAAGATTGGTGGGAAAAAAAATTATCAATCAATGAAATTAAAAATTTTCACCAATAATGAAATTCTCAAAATAGGGAAAGGGACAGGGACTGATTTCTTTTCCATCTTTAGGATATGGAATTTACCTCTGTATTTGGAAATGAGTCTGCACAAAGTACTGACAGGCTAAAGGAAATTAAAAGATAACTTTGTGTATGTACTGTAGACCTATTGCAAGAATAATGTGTGCACACCAGTGTGCCTCACTCAGCACACCCTTTGGGAACCACATGGTCTATACTGCTGAGTCGGGTGCTCTAGCTAGCCGATTCTGAGAAGAAACTGACTTTGTCCATATGCTGGACAAGTGTGTATCTGTTGTTGTTTGTGTCTGAGGTTCTAGTTGTTCCACGGTAGAGAATCTCTCCTCATCTGTGATACAGTACATCCTGTTTACTTAACTTGCATCAGCCAGCAGTTCACATTGATCTGCCCGGCCAAATGCAGTGCAATGATTTGATTCAAAATGTGTGCACATTTAAATTACAATCATAATCTTCATTCCCAGCGTTGTTGTGGACTTTGTTCCACATAAGGCATGCAAGAAGAACATAGACTAAGGAACAGTATTTCATCTCCTTGATTGACTGACCTTACGGAATGCTTAAGGTGATATAAAGAGGTACTATCAAACAATCAGCACATCATAAGGTGAGGCAAAACATATTCAAGGAGTAGTTGAGAATTAATTCTTACTATGATGGAAAGGAAACACATTATGTTGAGGGGATCTGTATGATCTATTCTACAGTATATGATTGTTTAAAATAACCTTTTTTCTCTTCTTTTTTTAAATGGGCCAAAAGGGAAGCTTATGGTCAAATAAAAGACATTGACACATCTGAAGATTTAACATTTATTAATTGAGAGTAAGAGAAATGTTTTTAGTTTTAAGTTTTTTTTAAATAAGCAGTAATTCCTCATATCCACTTACTTAATAAACAAATAATTACTTATTAAAAAAAACTATTATCACATAGTGATATTAAACATTGAGGACCATTCATGATGTCAAAAGATTCCAGAGGAGAACGCCCTGTATTCAAAAATAGCGGCCCTCAAACAGGAAGTGTGTACTCTGCACTGACCTCATTTGACTCGTTCAGTAATCTCAGGAGGTGTCACCGTGACCATGGCCCTACATGAGATAGCACAGCTACTGCTGTGCTGTCTCCTACACTTAACATGGCCAGCGTGTTGACATAATCAACAACACACTGACACAAAGTTCCCTTGCACTAAATTATGTTGCCAGCTTCTAATGGTACTGAAAATATACTTTCTGCCATGGTTTAGTCACTTTCACCCTTCTGTATGTGTGTGTATTTATCTCCTATATTAAAATTGCCTTAAGGGAGGACCGGTTGGACTGACAGATACAGAGATCTCCCTATATGGGCATAAAAGGGACAAATATTGACAGATACAGAGATCTCCAGATATGAACCTCTAGTATATTCAAATTGGCTTAAAGGAGGACAGATATGCGGTTGTCCAGAACCACCAATCCGACCAATATGTCCATATATGGATATTCAGTTGTCCAGAACTGCCGATTCAATAAATATGCCCATATATGGCCATGCCAATATACAGGGGATGAGCATATACTGTACTAATGACATCAGGGATCATATATGGGCATAAAAGGGATCTACAACGGCAATATGTTATATTTGTATACATCAACATATTTATGTTGTATACAAATACAACATATTGCCATTGTAGATCAGCTCTTTTTTAATGTTTGAATACGGCCTTAATGGTTCATTCTAAATAAATGTAGATTAACTAATGATATTCACAAGTATCTGAATAACTGCCAACACTAAATTGTGATTAGTTTCTTCCCATTTAGCGCCACCATCAGGCCGATTTTTACATGCGACTCGCTTATCTCCTCATTATGGAGTCTTACTGGTAATTATGTGATCACCCCGTTGATTGAAAGTATTGCTCATGATCATGTTACATGCTGCACTATATGCGAGAGGACTTTCTCTTTAACCATGTCTGACTGATCTTTTTTGGGCAATTTTGGAAGAGGGCTGATGAGATAGTCCACCGTCCCATGGCATATTATCCATTGCTGATTTCTTGCGCTAAGATATTTAAAATGTCTGTATGTGAAGAAGTAGTGTGAAGTGTTTTCAAGTGCTCTATTGTGGGGTTGTTTATCACATGATGTTTTACGAGAGTGATGGGGCAGGGTGGTCATTCTTTGTCATGTATATCCTACTTTAGACTGTGGAAAAATCTTTCCCCTCCCAGGGCCTTCACTGTACTCACCACCACTCAATATAGAGAAACACTTCATGCTCTATCAGTCTCAACTGCCCTGGGTGAGAAAGTGTTTGCGGGCACTTTGTCATTTTGTTTTCACCCAGCCAGATGTGTGAGTTGTCAGGACAATACATTTGACTCCCAGAAAGCGTTGGCAATTACTGGAAAGTGTTGTTGAAAGATCATTTAGTATACTTTTCTGCGACTGAGAACTTAACTACTCGTTTAGCATAAGCCGCCTCCATCTTGTTACACTTTCAAGTAAAAAATAAAAATAAAATAAAAACTTCTGCAGCATCATGCATTTTTAGGAATTGGGTTGATGGGTCGATCACAGCTACAACTTGCTTTTGATTCAGCAGCCGTATAAAAAAGCAAAGTGTCAAATCAAACTACTAACTACTACTAAGTACAAAAAGTACAAAAAAATAGCAGATCTACAAGCTTGAGCTTGTAGATTGGCTATTTTGAAATACAATAGCCTAGGTATAAAATAGGGCTAAAGTGGATTAATGTATGTTTTATAATATAATCATTTATATCTGCAAAGTAACTAGTAACTAAAGTTTTCAAATAATTGTAGTTGGGTAAAAGTACAATATTTGGATCCAAGATGTAGTGGAGTAGAAGTAAAAGTATTGGAAATACTCAAGTAAAGTAAAGTACAAATTCCTGTGTGTGTGTGTGTGTGTGTGTGTGTGTGTGTGTGTGTGTGTGTGTGTGTGTGTGTGTGTGTGTGTGTGTGTGTGTGTGTGTGTGTGTGTGTACATACGTGTATAGGCTATATATTATGTGTATATATTATGTGTGTATATATATATATATATATATATATATATATATATATATATATATATATATATCAAGGCTGGGACTTTTTCACTGATTAATTGTGATTAATTAATTACAGAAAATGTACGCGATTAAACAAATTAACACATTTTAATCACACTTAGTTTTTGCACCACAGAACCTTCAGTTTCGGGCATACCGATCATAGCGATGCACCAACCAAGAAGAGACAACAAACGCAAAGGGAGAAGTAGCCGATCAGAGCGCTTTGCTTGGCCCAGTGGATGCGAAATTTAGATTTAAAAAACTCACTCGTTGATTCACTCGTACAACAAAATGTGTTTTACTTGAAAAAATGCCTCTCTGGTCAAATATTTATATGCGATTAAACATGAGATTCATTTCGATTAATTAATTACAAAGCCTCTGATTAATTTGATTTTTTTTAATCGAGTCCCAGCCCTAATTTATATATATATATATATATATATATATATATATATATATACACATACATACATACATACATACATACACACACACACACACACACACACACACACACACACACACACACACACACACACACACACACTGTATATGCCCACAGAAAGGCCGAAAAACCCCAGACTTTGATCTTAGAAACCACAGCGTCACAGTAACCAGGGGGAGGAGAGCCAGGCAAATAGCTGAGGATGTGAATGGCTTTCCAAAAAACATGTCATCAAGCAGTAGAGCGAGTTCATCTGAGGAGAACGGAGGGAGGAGGAAATAAGTTCATTTTCTGTCTCTCTGCCCATCCTCCTTGCACCTTCCCCCTTTTTCCAACTTGCCCTTTCACATTACAGTTTGTCATGCTATGTCGTTGTCTCACAAACAAACACAAGAACATACACACACACACACGCTCACGCACACACACACACACAGTTCAGACTTGTATATAAGCGAAGAAGACTTCTCACAAATGCTCATGGGCAATAATGTGTGTCAAAATGTTTAGGCAAACAATGCATAAAACAGACTCGTTGTTTGAAAGGAAAAAAGAAGAAATGTGGCACTCATAAAATTAACAAAGCAATTTCCAAAAAGGAGCGAATCAAATTTGTCGTGGTGTTTCTTCTGCCGTCTGTGAAAACGAAACAAAACCAAAAATGGTTTGATCTGAAATGGAGACCCTGCAATGATACAAGCCCCTTCATGCATAGAACAATGCTTGCATCAGAGGGATCTGGTTCATACTGGTTTCTGAACAGGTCTGTGGAACAGCAAGAGCACAATCAAGACCAGGTCAAGAAACATATGGTGTACCTGCGTGATATGGTAGCCACACATTTTCTGGGAATAGTTATTGTTTCAGTGTATGATACTTATGTGACAAAATACATGGGACATATTCTGTACGGATGGCTGGCAGCACATTTCACCTACAGTATAATAACGCTTTATCTTGTGCTGCGAAAATCCGCATTGTTTAGTTCAAATGCAGAGTAACCTCTTTTATCTGAAAAGTATTTCCTGGCGGTAATTGCTTCATCCAATTGGGGCCAAATTAATTCACTGTAGGCCTACTGCAACTGGAGCTGTAGAATGTTTAGGGTCTCCAGCCTATATTTAAATATACACTTATGCCCTATAACAGTTGCGCTACCATGAACATTTCATGTGTTCTGTCGAACAGTTCTCGCTGTTCATTACATTAAACATCGAAGGACTTTCAAGTTCTCTGATGGCTTTCTTAAACTCTTCAACACGTGAAAACTCAAGCTGTTAAAATGTATCTCAAAACTTGTGTGCCTCACTCACACTCACACAGAAATGCGGAGATTTAAGCATTGCATTTGGTGGAAGCGAAGCAGACACGTGTACAGCAGGAAGGTGACAATAGAGTGTATTGTAAAAGTGCAAAGTAAAGAAATAAAAAGGAGAGCTGTACCAGAAACAGGAATCACACGGCCCCAAACAAGAAGCAGTATCAAAAAAATCGAAATACCTGGAGCTGAGTTTTTGTATGGGACAGGGCAGTGTTGACCCGTAGAGAATAGGCCATGGTGGTGGGAAGGAAGGGGAGAAAAAGGCGGGCGTGAAGAGGAGACAAGAATGCATTTCCACATCCCTCTCTTTCGCCTGCAAGACGAGGGAAAGACTGCGTAGTGTACTAGCAAGCAACCCCACTCGAACATGGGCTGGGGCTTGAGAGCTCTTTCTGGGCCATGCCCTCCTCTCTCTCCCTGCCCACTTTTGCCCTGCTGCCAAGAGGGAAAAGACAGGGAGAGAGAGAGAATGGGGGGGGGGGGGGGGGGGGAGAGAAATAAAGCATGAGGTCACAAAAGCCTTCTGAAACAGACCTTACAGTACTAAAGATCTGAGATTCAGTCAGCAGAGCATACATACAGCATAGAGTACAGCAGGTTTGTTTAAAGTGAGCTTTGCTTTGATGCGAAAGTCAACGACTTATAGCAGAGTAACCGCCTCGCGAGGGAAAATGTTTCAAGTTACAAGTCCTGTAGGCTTTGTTTCATCAAATCAGATGTCTCACCTGATGATTGTGGGTTGAGGACGAAAGAGTAAAAGAGCAAGGGAGAAAGAGGGATAGTAATAGGGGGGGGGGGGGGTTCTGGGGGGGTCGGTGAGTGAGAAGCAAGCTAGGATAAATGTACCATCAGAATGGGTACTTACATGTCTGGATATGATGCCAAAAGCTTTGACAGATTTATCTAAGCCAAACTATTCTATGCCAGATATTCCCGATGCCTTTTAGTGTAAAGAGAAGCTGAAGGCTTCTGCCTGAGCCACGCAGTAAAGCCTTTTGTCATGAGTTGGCATCTGTCCCAGGTAGAACATGCCTCTCGGTTCCCATTTTCGGTAGTCATGACCAGACGTCTTTAGCTGTTCTGCACCTGCCTATGTTTTTGTTTTGATTTGTCGCATGGAACATAGGAAGAAAAAGGAGAGAAAAATGAAATAATTGATAGCTTTAAGCCCTGTGATCAAGTTCAGTCACGGTAGCGTGTGAAAACCTGGTGTTTACAGTCAATATTAATGGAAAAGGGTAAGGGTTCCTGGCTGGAGGTGAAGCAGACTTTCACCTCAGTTTGTAGTAACCATCCTCAGGCAAATAAGAAGTGGCATGAAAGATGTTAGTAGAAAATGTAGGGAAAGGGGTCAACCTCTAGGATCAAACAGCAGTAATAATATTTAACATACTGTATATTGACTCCCATGTGGACCCTCACCAAGGACAGTTAGACACCAAAATAATCCCACGTCCGATCGAGCCAAAACACGCACATTGCTCTCATTTCAAGAGTGTCTGACCACAAGTGCCACAGTCAGACCCTCGTTCACTCATGTCTCTCCTCAGGCATTATCCAGGGCAGCCTCCTCTGTGACGTCATTGTCTCTTTAGATATTTGTTCTTATAAATGATATTCCTCACATATAAATACCGTCTCCTCTCATGCAGATCCTCTCTCCAGAACAAGACTGTAGATTTTGCTGATCTAAATGAACAAATAAGACGCTGATCTCTCTGGCAGGTTGAAAAACTGAAAGGAAGAGAAGCTACAAGCACTCTTTTACAAATCTTTCTCTGTGTCTCTCTCTTCCTGCTCTGCGAGCACTGAGCTTGTAAAAGTTTCAGCTGCAGCGGCTTGGGCCAGCCTCTATTGGCACCATTTCAAAAAGAGTGCTGCCTGTTTCAAAAACGCTGGGGACAAGTCTGCGAGCTGGCTCTTTATTCTCTCTCTCTCTCTCTCTCTCTCTCTCTCTCTCTCTCTCTCTCTCTCTGTCTCTCCTTCCCCACTACCCTTTCCTGGGGTCTCAGGGCACTCCCAGGGCTTAGACTCTCTGCTCTCATGCCATGGTTGATGCCCGTTCAGTAAGGCAACTGTTTTTCTGTTACAGATCCACAGGTGCCATGGTTCATCTCGCAAAACATACAGATTCGCGTAACGCGCACATAGTTTGTTTTTGCATGGGTTGGAAATGCAGGTTACAGCCCTGTTTCCTGGATTCGTCGTCCTCCATTTCAAATGTATGTCAAGCTCTCATGAGGCTGAATGCTGCTTGGGTTACAGTTCACACAGGGTTCTCACAGCTTTGCCCTCGTTTCTGTTCGGGGTGGTGCAGCTACAGTACATTTTGTTATTGTAAGGTGAATGTGAAAAAGAATTGATAAAACTAAACAAAACCGAGATAAAAAGCTAAACCAAACAAAACGTGAATGCTTAAACGGTGACATAGTGTAAGTACACAGCGTTCATCCCTCCCTTGTGTTGCTTGTACTCTTGTGTTAGCTCCGCCCTCGTTATGATGTCTTTGTTCAGCTGTGTGTCTGTACAGGTGTCAAGTCAGGACATTGTCCCCGTGGCCACGCCACTGTATCACACCAGGGGCAGACCCGAATCAAACTGTGTTTACTTTTACGGTGTATTTCTCTGGGTAAGGTGCCAAATGGGAGGGGTTTGGCACATACAGTACAGTACAGAGAGTGTCACATGGTTGAACAATCACAGGAAAGAATTTGTGAAGAAGTTGGCTTGGTAGGCTGCCTGTATTGTGATCGACACCGTGTTTGACACTAGTAAATTGTCCTTGTTCAGTAATCCCCACCCGTTTGATACTCAAATCAGACCACGGCTAAGAACCTCAGCTAATAGTATCCTGAGCTAAGTCTGGCAGGGAGGCAGTACAGGCTTCTTCCCTCCACGCTTCCCCTCACAGAACCTCAATCGGTAGTCCAGATAACTGGGTGCAGTTATGTGCATTACAGAAACACTTTGACCAGCATTCGTGCAGCTAGAGTATCTGTGGAATGAGGAGGGAGACAAGTTGGTTCGCAGAGATGAAGAGATGACAGCGAAAGCAGCTGCCGTTTTACAGATTGCCAGGGTGAGATTTGAAGAACGACATTTTGGAGAGTTTGCTGAACGATGCCGTCATCAAATGAACATCAATAGATAGTGAACTGACGGCTGCCTACTCGGGTGCATGGGAGGCTTCTTATTGAAAATGTACAGTAATGCCCTCAGTTGTTTCTTTCTCTTCTGTAGTACGTTGTGTCTCTGCCACAAAATAAATGTCTGGTTGTCAGAACTGAAAAGTGGTTCAGCTAATGACACATAATGACTATGTACTGTGTGTGTGTGTGTGTGTGTGTGTGTGTGTGTGTGTGTGTGTGTGTGTGTGTGTGTGTGTGTGTGTGTGTGTGTGTGTGTGTGTGTGTGTGTGTGTGTGTGTGTGTGTCAGGAGCTGCAGTATCGGATTTCTATCACTCTCAACCAAAGTTATCTCTTGATTTGTGCACACATGTGCTCTCCATCGGGCCATATGTCATCAGGGTTGTCTGCTTTTGCGAGGAGAAACGACACACATGTTGAAATGGAACAAAAGTTCCCCAAGCAGGCCCAATGAATACTGTGTCAAATCTAATAAGGGGCAAATTGAGAACATACTCCTCTCTCTCTCAATCTCTCCCTCTCTCTCACAAGCCTCTCTGGTGTCTCCGCCTGCTTAATGAAATCTTCTCAACTAGGAAAAAAAAGGCAGATCATATTAAGAGTGAACAATCCACTATACATATTACGCCTAAGAGAGCTTATTGTCCCATGAGAGTGAAAGGAGAGGAAAGAGGAGGTGGATTCCGCCAATACAGTATGTACAGCAATTGGGGCGATGACATTGTTGTGATTGTTGTCATGCAAGCAGGAGCCGGCAGTAAATCGAGGGTCCCAATGGAGAGAGGGTGTCCTCAGAAACTGGCGCCACATAGACCATTAAGGCCAATTGATTCCCTGTCAATACACAAACATAGACGACACAGATGTAGAATGTGGACAGACGAGTATGTGAGTGGTTTCGATATACAGTACATGGGCGCGTGTAAATTCGTACTCACACATGCACACGCACGTGCATGCACGCACGCACACATACACACACACACATACTAACTGTCTCTTGTGTGATCCCCCTTGGGAAAAGGATTCATTCAACAGATTTTCCTGTTTCGTCTTCATTGTTTGCCCTTCCTGAGATACTGGCCCACACTGTGTTGATGATTCACCAGGCTTTACAGTGCCGCTGGGTTCATGTCCTCACCAACCTGCTGTTTCAGCACTAAACACATGATGGATGAACTAAAATATCATCACCTTTCCCTTCACCACCAAACTCAAAGTCTCCTCCACTTGGAACACCCTTACCTTGTATGTACTTGGCCTCATGTTTGGACAACTGTTTTCAATGGTCCATTTTTTGCCGTAACTTTGATTAATGTGTTTTCATTTCGTCCAGGTTTGTTGTTACAGTCATTGATGTAGTACGGTCTGGTTTTATGGCCTCTGCCGAGGCTGCCGCTCGCCGCCTCTCATGGGCGGTAAGCTGTGTTTACCGTTGTCCTCTAATAACACACGTTTCAACGTGAAATAGGGTTAGAAAAGCAGTAAGTGGCCAGATATGGACCGCAGTTACTGTCCCTTTAAGATTTTGATGGCCTCTCCTCGACTCCCCTGAGGTCATTGGCCCTCCTTAGGCCGCCTGCCAACTGCCATGTTGCTGTCAAGCGCTTGCTGCAGAAATGCCAGCAAAGCCATTAGTCCAGACTCCCCTTGTCAACAGGCTGGACGTTGTGAGGCAGGACACCGATGGGGAGAGGACAAAGAGATCTGGTCTCATACTGTATACTGCATAAACCTACACAGCAACATCACTGTTCCCACTTCCTATCATCTCGGCTGTGTGTGATTTCCTTTATTTCTACTGTATGATCAATAACGTAAAAATGTTTTTCATTTCACAATGACCATTCCTATGACTTTTCAGCTTTCAAAACATGGCTTTAAAGTTGACTGCCTCATTTTCAAAATGTAAAACCCTATGAAAGAAATGGCAAGCTTTCTTCCTCTTGTGCCCCCTGTCGACTCAGCTGATTCTTGCATTGCTTGCTGTCGCTGAAGAAATAGCACCATCTTGTGCTTGACTGAAGGAATCACCCTTAATTGTATTGAACTTGAACTTGAAATTTAGCTCCTCAAAAAAACATTTTTAAAAGCTACAATCTGGGATTTCTGATGATTTTAATAAATAAAAAGCTATTTAGTGATGCTAATGCTAATACAATATAACTAGTATGTGCAATGGTTTGAGTTGGTCTCTCCTCCAATCATTTCCATTGAGCGATTTCAACCCTGGGTGGTGTTGGGGAAATGCACTGCATTAGTGCCTTTATCCAAAGTGCTTTACATTCACCCGTTCACACATGGACAACAGAAGCAACCATGCAAGGTACCACCCTCATCAGGAGCCTTTAGGGCAGGGTTCCCCAATAGGCGGCCCGCGGGCCATTTGCGGCCCGCGGGGGGCTACTGTCTGGCCCCCACCAACCCCAGTATTAATGGTGGTATAAGAGCAGCAACAACACTAGTATATCGTCGTTGTCGGGTGGAAATCTCGTATCTGCAAATTTGTACGCTCTTTCCCAAATCATACAAGGCCTTCGCACAAAAGTAGTGAAAACAGCAGATCTACAAGATCGGCTTGTAGATCGGCTGTTTTCAATAGTTTAAATACTAGTGATAAATGCAAAACAAACGGTTTTGGACATACAAGATTTTCACCCGACAACGACGATATCTGAACTGTCGCTGGAGTAGCGGGAACGCCACCGTCGCTCCCTGCAATGTTGTGGCCCTCAGCTTGTTACCCTAGACATAATTCGGCCCGAGGGGAAAACTAATTGGGGAACCCTGCTTTAGGGCTTCAGTGTCTTGCTCAAAGACACCTCAACAAGAGGCCAGGAGGAGCCTGGGATCGAACAGTGAACCCTCCGGTTCCCTGTCATTGCCTGTGCCACAGCCATTACCTGCCTCAGGTAGGACACTGGCTGGTTGATAATGTCAGTAACAGTGGTGGAAAAAGTTCTCAAATGTTTTACTTGAGTAAAAGTACCAATTCTGCTATGTAGAAATACTCTGTTACAAGTAAAAGTACTGGATTCAAAATTTACTTGAGTAAAAGTACAAAGGTATTGATCAAAATGTACTCAAAGTACCAAAAGTAGAAATTACTCCCTATGCAGAATGGCCCGGTTGACACGTTTTCAAATGTAGAAAAGGTATAAAAATCGTTTGAAAATAGCAGATCTACAAGCTCACATTGCGAGCTTGTAGATCCAAAATGTATAGGGCTGAAGTAGTTGCTGTATGTTTTGTGATAATGATCAAAATCTACAAAGTAACTAGTAGCTAAAGTTTTCAAATAATTATAGTGGAGTAAACGTACAATATTTACCTCTGAGATGTAATGGAGTAGAAGTAAAAGTACTGACAATTGGAAATACTCCGGTGAAGTAAAAACATATCTCAAAATTCTACTTAAATACAGCACTTGAGTAATTGTACCATTGGTCAGTAAAGTGATTTTAAGCAGGCGACACACCAGATTGGACAGCACATGCACTGCCATCTTTATTGTAGTTTGGAAAGTAACTTTGGCAACCAACGCTTCCAGAGCTTGTGGCCCATAGGTCAGAAGCCTATAGCTCCTGTTGACGCAGTGTGAGGCAGCTTGGCGTACAAGTACACACCCTGGACATGACACTAGTATGTCGCAGGGACTTAGCAAAGAGGTGGCAGAGGTTGTTGAATAACATTTTTATAGTCTTGGTATTACTTGCCCAGGGATTGAACGGGCCCCGTTCAACGGGGATTGAACCCCCATGGGCGGCAGTGGCTTAGGGGTATGTGGCCGGTAGAGTGGCCGGATGGGAACTGCAAGGTTAGTGTCGAAGTGTCCTTGAGCAAGACTCTAAAGTAACCCCTAATTGCTCCGCCATCTGTGTAAGAATGTGTGTGTAAATGGGTGAATGCATGTAAAGTGCTTGGAATAAAAATAAACTCTATATAAATGTATGTACCATTTAATCTCAGGGCAGACACTGGCCTGAACATTTGAAGGGAAAATCTAGATAGTCCGATGTCCCATTAGTCCTATTAAGGTTAGGGTAAGGGTTAGGGTTAGAGATAGAGTTAGTCAATGGGGAGAGTAGGACCAACGCACCGTCTGACTATAACAGAGTACCGAATCTTGTAATGGGCCTGGTGTACATGATACACTACACCACTAAGATACCCATGTACCTAACGAAATACTTACAAAATGTCAAAGATGTTCACAACACCAGAGGCAGCTCCGCAAATCACGTCCAACCCAGATTTGGCTCAAACAAAGGGTTATGATAATATTTTACGCAACTTTGTGTATAATGTCCATGCTTTTTTCCAAGTGTTTTTTCCATTGTATCAAATATTGATATTGTTTTTTTCAAACTGTTTTTTTCCCCCCCATTGTATCAAATAGGGCAGGCCGACTGATGTCGTATGTCCCTACGACATCCCTACGAACAACGCTACGCACTCACATTTGAACTACTGTATGGGCCAGTGTCTGTAAGGGGCTGTTACAGACTCACTGACTTATATGCACGTTCACATGGAGGGCTTGAGGACTGTCCCATTCGAAATGGTTAAGTCAGTGAGGGCTCTGGTAGAGCCTCGCACCCTTTCCATAAATCAGCATCGATGCAGACTTTGCCTAAAACAGTTGTTCCACATGCTCACAACGCCTCACAATGCATGTAGATCAGCTATTTTCACGATGTCTGCCTCTAATACTGTATTTGACAATACGGCTAAAGTTTAATTTTTCATTTTAGAGTTATTAAAATGTTGCACATTAATCTAATCATCTGGTGACCCCCCAAAATCATTTCGGGCCCCGACCCACAGGTTGAGATTGAGAATCACTGACCTATAAAGGAATTACAACAGTTCATAGCTTTGCAATGTTATACATGGGCATACCAGAGGACTCCTCGAAACGCCAATCATTGAGTCAGCAGATTAGTCATATATACAGTAGTTCAGTTAAATGTCAACAAACAATTTCTCACCGTTCTCAAAGTGAGACACAATGGAGGCGATATATACTGTAGTTAGTAAAGAATCACACCATTGTGAAGTGAGAGGTGCTGATAATGATGATGGTGATATACCCACATCATGAGTTATGACATCACAGGATACTATAGGGAGGGACATATTATGACATCAGTCAGCCTATTTGATGATACAAAAACTGTTGAGCCTGAGATGGAAGGTTAAGCAGTAGCCTGATCAGTTTGTTTTGGGTTGTTTGGATCCTTGTTCTTAAGGACTTCACTTTGAGGTGCTGCGATACCATACGTGGACTCCATAGTCAAAGTGGGGTTAATGACAGCTCCTCCTGGAGTCTTCAAAGTGTGGTACAGCTAGATCAGACATTGATGCAATTACATCATGCTGTCAGGAGAGGGAGACATTGGACATAAAACTGACTGATTGTAAGCTTTTGCTTTTCCTCATGCCTTTGCTTTTTGTAGCATAACAATCACAGCAAGAATATCTTTTGAGGTGAGTTGCTGCATTTACCCAAAGAAGTTACATGTTCTTATTTTAATGCCACCCACCCCATCACACACACGCACACGCACACACACACACGCACACGCGCGCACACACACACACACACACACACACACACACACACACACACACACACACACACACACACACACACACACACATTTTCGATGAAAACCCCTAGAAAATGCTCCCAGATGGTGTGCTGCTGATTAGGGTAATCCGAATTGTAGGGTCAGTCAGGATGTGTGGATAGGGTGGTACTGGTAGCGGTAGATGGGGGTGACCTGTTGGTTTGTTACAAATCCTCTTAGGAATCAGATCATGTGACCCCTGTCTACAGTATATGGACGGAGTGTTGTGGACATTCACAACTAGATGGCTGGAGAGCTGAGACCGCACTGCCCACTGCAAGATAACAACTACCTGCTCACAGAATAAGGTAGTGCACACATTATTCTGAGAGAGGTGCGCTTGCTCGCTCTCTCTGTCTGTCTGTCTGTCTGTCTGTCTGTCTGTCTGTCTGTCTGTCTGTCTGTCTGTGTGTGTGTGTGTGTGTGTGTGTGTGTGTGTGTGTGTGTGTGTGTGTGTGTGTGTGTGTGCGCGTGCGTGCGTGCGTCAAATCAAACTTTTATTGTGAAGTATACCCGTTAGTAATTATGTTTGCATCAGTTCAATGTTTTACATGCAATTCATTTTGATCAATGCTTATTATTACTGTTCCTTATTCATTAAAAGCAAGGCTTGGATCCGGCCCCTTCCTACAACATTCATGCCTCTCCAAAAGAACATTCTGAAAGAGGTCTGGACAGATGACAGGTACGTCCATGATCTTCAGAACATAATGAACATTTTGAACCAGCTACATAACCGTAATGCACACATTTCAATTGGCTGCTGGGACCTATACAGAATATTGGCTGTATGGGGCGGCAGTGGCTCAGGAGGTATAGTGTCAGCCTGGGAATGTTAAAGATGGGGTGCCATGATTTTTTCCCTCCTACAACATAATCATCAGGTATTATGATTATACTTGGAGAAAGATATTTTTCAAAAAAAGTGTACAGAAAGTGTTAAAATTATGTTTTTATATGACCACACCCACCTGTTCATTAAGTATGCCTGGATGTCAGGTGGGTGGTGACCCAGCTGAAGTTAGCCACACCCACAGATGTTGTTAGATGATGAAAAGAGGAGGGGATGATATTATGATGTCATTATATCTGCGTATTTCAACTGGGCCTTTTGACTCAGAGGCTTTCAGCTTTCAGGAAGTAACCAAAAATACACAGGGAAGACATATTTGCATATTATGAACACACCTGGGGGTCTATTAGAGTAATGTTAACTCCATAGACACATACAAAACTGATAAAATACGAAACCGTGTGGGCTCGCATGTAACACCATGTATGGGCACAAAGATCTACCCTTTGGCATTGTCCTGGATAAATTAGACGCAATTTACCATCATCTTAAAAACATAACAATAGAAGGAGGGATGCTATGATGAAAATCTTACCAACTGATGATTGTTGAATCTTGAGCGTATGCAAGTTGCAGTCGTATTAATGCTTAACCTCGAACTAGAGTTGCTCACCTGCAGTCCTCTCGAGCTGAAGGAGTTTAGGAAAAGACTATTTGAGCAGGCCATGTATCATCATTGTGCCTTTCCCTTTCCCTACTTGACTCGGCACACTTTTCTCAATGGCTATTAATAACATACCACACCCAGTTTCCATTGGGCCCAGCCAAGTGGCACTAAACCCATAAGTGCCAGGGGAAAGCTTGAAACTCTGCTGTGGGGCAGACAAGCCTAATTTGTACTAAATATGTATGAATTTGCCATTACTGTGGCCCAGTTCCCACACCCTGTGTGTGACCTGTTAATGTACAGTAAGCATAACACTTTGGGCCACAGAGGCTAAATGTAAATGATGATGATGAGGCTTTGGGAAGGGGTGGATGAAGGGCCTTTCCAAATTACTACTGGTTGTCACAAATGGTTTATGGCCATTGTCGGCTTCTCCTGCCTACTGTATAATTTCTATCTTCTGTTTCAATATTTTTATTATAAGGAAGACCTCACAAGCATACACAAGACACCACTTGACACTACATCAAAACATACATAAGACGCTACTTGACACTACATCACAAACTTAACAGTAGACCATGGACAGAAAACAAAACAAAACAAAAGAATAATAATAATTAAATCATAAAGTAATTATTCACGCCAAGTACAATAATAATCACCCCTATAATAATTATAATTTCTAATTTCTATAATAATAATTTCTATCTTCTATCTGTAGAATTTGAATTATTATTTGGATTCACGTTTGAGGATGAACTCTGCTTTTATTAAACAGGAGATTTCTCAGTGCAACAAACCCATCCTTTCTGCTTGAATCCAATGCATAACAGTGATACAATTTGATAAAAATAAAAAATAAAGCCTTTTGTGTTTGTAATATATTTTTGTTATTGCGACCGTAGGTCGCAGTTACTTGCACTCCCATACTATCCGATTTTTAAAAACAAATTTTTGGACACTGCTCTTACAGATTTTGCCCTAAAATCACGAAAATCGCTACACAGTGTGTCTACACTCATGTCATCAACATGGATCTATCCCATATAGCGCCACCATCAGGCCGATTTTTTCGAACACATTTTTGGACACTGCTCCTACAGATTTTGCCCTAAAATCACGCAAATCGGTACACAGTATGTCTACACTCATCTCATCAACATGGATCTGTCCCATTTAGCGCCACCTGCAGGCCGATTTTTTAAAACACATTTTTGGACACTGCTCCTACAGATTTTGCCCTAAAATCACGC
Source organism: Nannobrachium achirus (assembly GCF_963921795.1). Taxonomy (NCBI): domain Eukaryota; kingdom Metazoa; phylum Chordata; class Actinopteri; order Myctophiformes; family Myctophidae; genus Nannobrachium; species Nannobrachium achirus. The sequence continues at coordinate 56,858,048 of NC_137815.1, read as the reverse complement.
AAATCGCACAGTATCTCTACAGTCATGTAATCAAAACGCATCTGTCCCATCTAACGCCACCATCAGGAAGATTTTGGAAAAACACATTTTTGCCCTATTTGTGGAGATGTCTTACTGGTTTTATTACACTGCTAAATATGACATCTCTGCCCTATAGATTACAAGAAGATGGTGATTCTTCTTCAGCACGGCAACAGCAGAAGCAGGTATTTACTGTATATGTATGTATGTATGTATGTATGTATGTATGTATGTATTATAATTTTTTATTTATTTATTTTTTAATCAAGAAGGGTTTATTTGTCACTTACTCATACAGGTACAAGCAAGATAATGTACTTATTTATATTGTTTATCTAATTATATCATTTGCTATAGGTCCTTGCGTTGGACACAATTGAAACTGGATCACAAATGCAAAGCATTTTCCACTCAGTGTTACTGTTAAGTAACCTGAGCTCCTTATAGATTGCCATATTCTCTGGGCTTTTTCCAACTTGGGGATGCATGGTGGCATCTCCTTGTTTCCATCCAAATCAACAAGGCCTCTCCCTCTTTCCTGAGCTCCTATTGGTTCCTCTTGTTGACGTGTATCTGGAGAGCAGATGGCTTTACACATAAATCCTATTAACTTTCTGCTGATGAAGACACACTGAGTACAGGGCTGTCTCACTCTCTCATTACCTCCAGTGAGCGGCCTGCTTGAAAAAAGAAAAAGAAAAAAAAGAATCTAACTTCTGAACAAGAAGCACATAATTTGCTCGAGTTCGCTCAGAGACCGCGCCATGTCTGGAGAGAAGGTAAATGGGTGGGGTTGCACTTTTGTGGTTTTCTCAAGAGACCTCGGAGTGTGGTTGGTTCTCAAGGTTTTTTTTTTCCTTCCAGTACGCAAGTGTGTTGTGATGACATTTTTGATGAACATATGCAAAAAGGAGGGACCCAAATGTAACTTGTACTTGAAATGTAATCTGCTCAGGAAGATATTGGATGCCCATTACTTTAAGTAGAATATTGATTTCTTACCCTGATGTCTGTGAGGTATGTGACACACAGTGGGAAGTAGTACCTCAACAGGTATAATATTTTGGAATAACTTCAGAAGTAGAATCATCACTGCAGATGGCTGTAGCATTGACAAAGCTGGCATTTGCATGCATGCTGATGGCAATCCGGATCTTACCCGGATAGAGCTTATCCGCCTTAGAATGCTCATCTAAATGCACCCAAGAGAGATTGAAGACAGCATGCAATCCAATCACTTAAACACTTATGGTATATTGGAAATGCAAGAATAAATTCTTGCCATAAAAGATCAATTACAGTTGTTTACCTGTAACTGCCCATATTTGGCCATGTTATGGCACACAAAAAAAAGATTTCAGATAGTGCTTAATCTTAGTTTGTGTTATACAAGAACTGTGTTCCAAAAATAAACAAACCACCCTGCTGATTCTGTCAGGTATGTGACTCTGTGTCGTTTATGATATTGAGGTAACATTTGATAACGTCTGTGTTTGGAGGAAAACTAAATGTCTTACTCTTTGGATAAATTAGTACTTTTTCACCGTCAGTTGATGCTTTACATCCATAAGTAAAATCATCGGTGGTTTGTTTATTTCTGGAAGAAAGTTCTTACATGATGCAATATAAGATTTGCCTATGGGAATTCCAATACAAAAAATAACACTGTGACTCAGGGGGATAGCACCCTCTAGCCGTAATGATGTCAGACTTCGGTGCTCTACATTCCAGATGAATTGCTTAGAGCAGTGGTTCTCAAAGTGGGTTCCAGAGACCTGAGGTGATTTCAAGCGGCCCCCAGATAAATGCCCGATAGTTAGGAATGTTGGACTCATACATGTCTGTAACTCTGAGAGCTATGGGGGACTGATTGATTGATTGATTGATTGATTGATTGACTGATTGAATACATTATTAGAAGGTTGCAATAGGAAAAGGTACAGTTTCATGACTGTACAGTTCACTGGCACAAGGCCCTTTGGCTTGTTTACATAGGAAACCTTTATGTATCTCATATAACACTGAATGACAGGCGGATAGAACACAGCCAATCTGGGTGTCTTGAAATGAAACAGTTTGAGAAGAACCATGAACTGGCTAAGAGGAAAAATATAAAGATAGGTTTACCACAATAAATCATAAAGACTTGCAACTGTGGAGAAGTGACTGAGGTGAAGACAGAAATAGGCCTGCCCTGCATCTATGGCAGATCTGCATCTAATAGGATTACCTACCATGTCACAATCACAGCCTCCTCCTTCTTCCTGACTTGAAAGCATGATAATGTGTCACTGTATTGCTTGTGCATGGCAATCTCAGGGTGACGACACTACACTATGTGTAATGTGAAAGCACACTTTTTATTTTATTCTGCTAAAACATATTTCATTTGAGTGACTTGCTTAGTGCGAGGGGATCTTTTCAAGCAAGGAAAACGTACAAAAGCCATTCTACATGCACGTGTACCTATGCACCTGATGGGGACAAAAGCATTGCACATGAGAGTCAAGAATCATTTTTAGAGATAATATTTTATAAATACTTAAAGCTATACTGTGTAAGATTCTCAACTAGTGGTCAGTAGCCATATAGCAAACCGCGGTCGCGTTCGCGTCTTTCGCCCGTTTTTCGTACCTTCACACCCCCGCGTCTGCCTCCACAACGCCGAGAGCTATCTTTAGAGGGGTCCCTGGTTCCTGTGCGTTCAGGCATTCCGGAGAAACGGACTATTTCACCCTGCCTGGTAGGCGAGAATTACCTTTTGAGTAAAGAGACACACGGGCGACTACAAATATGGCGACCCCACTTCAAGATGCGCTGCATTGGCCGGTAGTGTACCATGTGTGCATGATCGGCGATGTGATTGGGCAACGTATACACAACGTATACAGATGATGCAGATTACGTAATCATGGCGCGAAATTCTCCCCCCCTCACGGCTCATAGAAAACATATAAAGAGAAGGCTTCAGAAGCTGAAAATAACGGAGTGGGTGTTCTAAAACTTTAGCGATTTAACAGTTAGGACAATTTTAAGATTTGTTTTATAAAAAAAGTTACATAGTAAAACTTTAATTTTCAGTCCCAAAAAAGGTGTACATACATGTGTCATGTTTTGAGGAACAAATTGACAAATTAAGCACCTTAGCCATTGCTCTCTCTGGCTTATGTCCTTCTAATTATTAGAAGGTTGTAAGACAATCCATGCCAAGATGACACATACTGTAATACAATATTAGATTCTAATACATGTGATGCAAAGTGTTGGCGATTTGTTTTCTTTGCCATTAACAATAGAATCTTTTATAGTGCTCTAAAATTCAAGGCAGAACTTCACAAAATAGCCTAGTGTCTCTGTAACCTGATGATTTAATTCAGTTGTCTTGATGTTGAATATATTATTTAGATTTTAATGGTTAAAAATTAACATTGTTAATGTGAACACTGTTAATACCATTGATCTTCACCCTGGATTCTGGTAAACATTATACGATGGCGAATACTAGAACACTCGCCTCAAAACACGCTCTCCCCGGGTCTAATCCGGCGACCTTGGAGTGGTCGCTACCAGGTATTCGTGAACGTAACCTCAATAAAACTATGCCTAAAACGAACCTTATTCCTAAACGTAACCTCAGTAAAACTAGGCCAAAAACTAACCTTATTCTTAAATGTAACCTCAGTAAAACTATGCCTGAACCTAGCTTTATTCCTAAACTTTTGGGGTGAGGGTTCTGGTTAACACAGTGGAACAGGAGGCAGAGTTCCAGCCTGGGAAGCAGAGGGTCCCTGAGGGTCAAACCCAACTCCTCCTGGCATTGTGTCGTAATTTGTCCTTGAGCAAGACACTGAACCCCTAAATGCTCCCAGCAAGCTGGTGAATTGCTCTGTTTTCCTCTATCGTTGTTGTGTATATGAAAATATTTACTGCTGTCCTATTAAATGCTTTTTTCATCCTTCATTTCCATTGCTTACATTTCTGTGAATTTGTGATGGTGAGTAATTATAGAAAATATAATTCCCGTCTCAGTTGCATAGTAAATGAATTCTGACAACTTACTATTAAAGCCGCATACAGTACACTTGCCTGTCCTTCTCAATCTCTTTTCATTTGTCATCTTTTGTGCCCTGTACTTTCCATCTTCCAAAAGTCTCATCCATGGTCTGTTTCTCATTTTCTCAGCAAATTGACAGAAACCCAAAAAGAAGAAGGAGGAGGCCAATGGCACGGCAGAAGCCAAGACCAATGGAACTGAAGCCAAACCCAAGAAAACAAAGAGCAAGAAAAGCGAAGACGGGTCAGGGGAGGAAACGTCTGCTGTTCAAAGTAAGATCACATCTCTGATAATGCAAGGGTTTCCTTTGAAGACTTTCTTTAAGACGTTTATGTCCACAATGCTGTTTATTCACGTCACATCATATGGTCCCTCTCTCCAAAATGATAAAAGATGGGAAGAAGGTGAAGAAAAAGAAACCAGACAAGGACAAAGAAGATACAGAGAAAGAGCCAAAGAAGAAAGCCAAAAGTGCACCAAAGAAGAAGAAAGGTAAGCCATCAACACACTGGTCATTTACTGGACTAGGAAATGATGAGCAGCTGTCACTGGGATTCAAATTAGGAGCCCAGTTTGAATGAATGTAACAGTGGTTCTCAAATGTTTTAATTACAAGTAATCCCCGCAACTTTGAGAGTGTACAAATGGAATCAAGCAGACCCATTTGGATCCATTTTTACACTCTCAGAGTTACAGACCTGTGAGAGTCCATTTGGAACACCTCAAGGAACTCCCTGGACCCCACTTTGAGAACCACTGGTGTAATGTACAGTAACAAGCAAACACTGACAAGGAACCAATGAAGGTTTTTCAGGGTATGATTGTCTGCATTTCTGCAGATTCAGACACTGAAGAAGACAATGATAATGGAGAGGACACGCTCAAGAAGAAAACCAAGAAGAAAACATCAAAGGACAGTTCTTCAAAGGACAGTTCATCTGTAACCTCCACCAAGGAGAAGAAATCAAAGTCCAAAGGTAGGGCAGTTGCAGTAGAAAGGCCCATGGGGTAGTGGTTGGTGTGTGTGTATTTGTGTGTGTGTGTGCGTGCGTGCGTGTGTCATTAACGTGTGAGACCAGACTTATGTTGGTATAAGAGGATTAGATGGTTTCATTGTGTAATAGTGAGTGAATGGAAACATTAGCTCAGCAACAGTGATGGTACACAAATTGTTTGCCCGCTGGGTAAACAATTAACAAGTTCTATTTCATCTATATCTGGAAAATGAGCAATAATCGAATCGCACATTGGTTAGGCTTATTTTTGTGGCATTTATTACCTGAAAGCTGAAACTAATATCAGAAATGTTCAAGACAGGGCACCCTGACTAGATCTTACAGTGTCCCTGGTTCAGTTCTAACCGGATACCAGCGTTGCATGTGTACCACCACTGTGTCTTCAGATTCCTAGTCTCTACACTCTCGTAAATAACTACAGTAAGATGTTCATTTTATTTTTATTTATCTTTCAGAAGACAAAGATAAACCCAAGTCTAAGGAGAAGGAGAAGAAGAAGGAGCCAGCTTCTCTGTTCCAGATAAATGGAGATAAAGATTCAAAGAGCAAGAAGAAAGGTGAATAGAGCAAAATACATGACCATTTGTAAAGGCCTGTCCATACTCTCTCTGAAAACCGAACTTTTCATCGGAAAGGTCAGTTTCAACTCAAAATGACGGCACTCTGAACTTCTGAAAACCATTACCCCGAATTAGAGTTCGGAAAGCTCCACGTCAGAAAGTCGTAACTCTCCGATGAAAGGTTTGGTTTCGGAGAGAGTATGGATGGACTGGCCTTAAATCTTCTCTTGCTCTTCATGTGTATGGTCTAGCCAGAGAATGTATGAACTTGAATAGTTCTCAATTGTGACAAATTTGTAAGATGCCAAAATGTCATACGCAGCTAAATCTGAAGAACTGCTATTATAGACTATGCATACATTAATGTATAGTCTATGATAGTAGTTTTTTAAATATATATCGTGTGTAAATATGTGCTATTGAACACCCTTTACGTCTGTGTTTTGGTTAAAATAATATTGAAAAGTAGTAAAAAACCCTTCGGTCAAAACCTCCTAACTCCACTTGATCTCATTTTCCCGAAAATGAAAATTTTGGAGTTCGGAGGTTTCGGCTTGACAGCAGAGATATTCGAACTGCCTTTGCTCTGAAATGCCTTTTTATCATCAATGAAATAGACGAGGCTTGAGTACCTCAAAGCAAATAAGAAACAGAGCTTTCAAAATGGTTACAAAATGTTTTTTTTTAATGTGCCTGTCCAGCTGCCAAATCAGACAGCGATGACAGTGAAGAGGAGACTAAGTCAAGCAAGTCAAAAAAGAAATCCAATGCAAGCCCGGTGTCCATGTTCCAAACAGCAGGAGACAAAGACAAGGACAAGAACAAAGACAAAGACAAGAAGACTAAGAAGAAAGGTCAGTCAGTGAAGTTTTAACCATATTTATTTATTTTTTATTAAATTGTTTTCATTTTCCAAAACATATACTATATATAAAAAATTAATTAAAAAAGTAATTGAAAAAACAAGGCCCCCCTCACACATTATAGGACAATATCAGTCACCAGAACCAAGGATGGGTATTTATTTTCAATGAATCAAATATCTAAATACTGAATCAAGCAACTTAAAAACTGTCTGGGGTGCTCACAAAAGCCTAGCTGAGGCCAAACTGGTCAAAAATCATCAATTTTGTGCACTTGGTGAAGAGTTTTTGATTTTTGGTATGGTGTTAGGTATGGGTATAAGGTTTTCAAAAACCATCGCAAACAAGTTGGGTTCGCCCCCTAGTGGTCTGTTTGCAATGAATTCAATAGTAGATTTGTCAGTATATGGTTGAAACCACAAAAAAGTGATAAAAGATTTGAAAACCTTATACCCATACCTAACACCATGCCAAAATTCAAAAACTCTTCACCAAGTGCATATTTTATATGAATTTCTACACATTAAATAGGCATTTTAAGCTCCTGGCAGCCATCGTGGACGCCATCTTGAAAATGGTGCCTTTCCGGTAGTTATTTTTTCCTAACCTTTTAGTATGTTGTTTATCATACCCAATAGTAACAGAATCCATTGAGAAATCTCTTTCATCAATTATTTGTGGTTTGAACCATATACGAACATATCTAATATTTGATTCATTGCAAACGGAACACTAGGGGGCGAGCCCAACTTGTTTGCGATGGTTTTTGAAAACCTTATACCTATACCTAACACCATACCAAAAATCAGAAACTCTTCACCAAGTGCACCAAATTGATGTTTTTTGACCAGTTTGGCCTCAGCTACCATAGATGCTAAAATGACCCCAAAAATGTTTGAAAGTGAAATATCCCTTTAAGGTCTTTACACACTGGGAGCGTGACGATTAAACCATCCAAACATGCTTCTGCGAATCTGTATGAATGATACAGGTTAATGCTTTTATTCATGGTCACCTTGTTCTGCTTAAAATGGCTACATGGCTTTATCACTGCGTAATATTCAAATTCTGCACCATTTATGGGTGAAAACAACATCCCCAGTCACCCGGTGTATTCATGGGTTGCATTTGTAGTCCTACACCACCCATTTTGAGGACCAACACAGGTGTTTTGATTAACGTAGAACATTGGTTCTATGCCAATCAGACAAATTGAACACCTGTGTTGGTCCTTAATATGTCCGGTTTAGGACTACAAATGCAACCCATAAGTGGTAAATGCTGTGAGTTTCTTTTGGGACCGACACAAGTGGGGCTTTTAGTCTTGTTTTGAGTCAAGCACACATCTGATGTACAGTACATGTAATTGTCTGTCTCAGGAAAAGCAGAAGACAGTGATGACTCTGACTCAGAAAAAGATGGCAAATCCAAAAAGAAGAAGGGTAAAGGGAAAAAGAAAAAGGTATCTTTCCTTGATAACGACATGGTTTTAGCAGTGGTGGAAAGGGTACTCTGATTTCTGGCTGTTTTTTTTGTTTTTTTTACTTTTTCAGAAATAGCAGATCTACAAGCTGTGAGCTATTTTTGAATAGACAAAGTGTAAATAGGGCTACGTTAAAGGAGTAGTTCACCCCAAAAATGACTTTTTTTCTATTGATTACTCACACCATGGAGACTTGAGTTCAATAATATATATATTTTTTTTATTTGTCGCATTCCTAAGACAAAAAATTGATTTACCCCATTGATTCCGGATGGGGACCCAAATGCAATTGGGTCCCCATCCGGAATCAAAGAGAGTACATTATCAAATTATTTTCTTAGGAATGCGACAAAAAACAAAAAATATTATTGAACTCAAGTCTCCATGGCGTGAGTAATCAATCGAAAAAAGAAATCATTTTTGGGGGTGAACTACTCCTTTAATACATTATTTTGTAATAATAATCTAAATCTACAAAATAACATACAGTAGTTGGCATTTTCAGTGTAAAAAATACAATATTGGACTGTGAGATAAGTAAAAGTACCTAAAATTGTACTTAAGTACAGTACTTGAGTAAATGTACTTAGTTAATTTCCACCACTGGATTTTAGCATTATGTAAACACAGTGCCATCTTGAATGAAGATGTCCATATTGATACCCACATGTTTTTTTGCATCCAGGAAAGAGCTCCATCACCTGAGATTGAGTTTGACAACCTGGAGGAGTTTGTCATGCAACCTGCCCCGCAGGGCGTTACAGTCAAATGCAGAGTGACTCGTGACCAAAGGGGCATGGAGAAGAGTCACTATCCTACATACTACCTTCATCTTGATAATGAGAACAAGGTCAGGTGTTTTTTTTACAGCAAAAAATGTATCATTAATGATTGACTCTTTCTCATTTATATTCCATAAGAAGTAGGCCTACATACAAACTAGATTTTCTATATCAGTGGTTCTCAACCTTTTCAGGCCGCGACCTCCAAAATAACTATATTTTAACTGAGGACCCCCCCACCCCCACACTGACGAGCACTAAGAGTTGATGCATTACATTTTGTATAACATGGTTTCTATTGCGAAAATAGACGATATACATGCTCACAACGCCTTGCAACGCAAGGCGTTGTGAGCATGTATATCGGCTATTTTCACAATTTCTACCTATAATATTTGACAATTTGGCCAATGTTTAATGTGTCATTTTAGAGGTATTAAAAGGTCCTGTCACTTTAGAAATGTGCAGATGCCCTCTATACAGTTAAACCGTATGTTGGTTTGTTTACTGTTGAGTGAGAAAACAATGTTGCACATTAAGTTGATCATCTGGAGACCACCTAAAATTATTTGGGGACCCCCCCTGGGGGTCCCGACCCACAGGTTGAGAACCAGTGTTCTACATATATCATTGTGATATGCTTCTTATTTTTCTTGTTTACATTTCTGTTTTTATAGACATTCCTGTTGGCTGGAAGAAAGCGAAAGAAAAGTGCCACTTCCAATTACCTCATCTCCATTGATGCCACAGATTTGTCAAGAGGCGGAGAGAATTTTGTTGGAAAGTTAAGGTACAGTGTACCTATTGGTACAGTGTACCTATTTTGCTCATCATTCATTTAGTCAATTTGCTTGTTTACTTGTTGTACACAGATGCTATACAGTATGTTATTTAGATAGATGCAAGGCTTGTTGTCTACTTGCTATGTGTGTACTTTGTAGCACACACTTGTTTGTAGCACTCCAATTACCCGGTTGTTGGTTCTCATGCTCCCTTCACACTAGCAGTGTAATGCCCGGGATTCGAACCCGGGTCTTCCCTGTGAAAGTCTAATATCTTAACCATTGATCCAAAGGGATATCCCCATGGACTGAGGGAGATACTAGACTTTTGAGGTCATTAGGCTGAGGCAGTGAGTCACTCTGCTACAGCAGCAACAAAAGCTACAAAACTAGCAAGAATGGCCAGCTACATTCCTGCTGAATTGCTCAAGCCACACTGTAAATGAAGATGTTAGGGTTAAATAGCATGGTGAATTGGTTAAAGGCCAGAATTCAATTAGTTATTATATTATTAAAGGGAGTGTAAATGGTTAAACAAAAACCTATGATTGTGTGATGCCTCACTGCGTGGATTGCAGGAAAAAGTTGAAGCCAGCTCAACTTTTTTTTTGTAGCCCGTCACACCCGTCAGGTATTAGATCGTCGCTGGCCTTCATTATAAAGGACTTGTAACCTGTCATGTTGTTTGTCGCTGCTAGTGTGAAGGTTATTATGGATTAGACGAAAGTATTTTGTTAACTGAAAATACTCGTCTAAAAATAAATAATAATAATCATAAATAGCAGTACAAAATAAATAAAGTAAAAAATAAATAAATTGAACGATGCAAAACTAATAACAAATCAACTACATGTAAAATAAGGTATTTAAAGAATAACACTTATAAATATAATTAAACAAATACATATTTTTTAGATTTTGTGAATTTTGATGTCATACATTCTTTCATCCTACCTTTTCAGCATAAACCAAGGCTTTCCTAAACACTAAAACAAAATAAAAACTAAACTAAGTCTAGTCTGTTCCTAAAACCAATTAAGCCCTCCCTTGTAATACTAACGTAAAATATATATATTTCATGAATATTTCAAAACTGCATGATACTTACAGTACTCTTGTACTTTATAAGTCACTCTATCTACTAAATGCCAAATTCTTTACATTGTATCATTAATCCATTCATTTATTTTTTCTAGGTCAAATTTGATGGGAACTAAATTCACAGTGTTTGACAATGCTCTGAATCCAGAAAGAGCTCTCCCAGACATGTCCAATGCTCGCCAGGAGTTAGCTGGCATTATTTATGTAAGTAAGGCACCTCCAGTAGACCTACTATCATATCTGATTTGAATATGAAATATGTCTCACCCAAATGTGTTTTTAAAATAAATATTGATTTCACAACAGCAAACCAATGTACTGGGAATGAAAGGGCCCAGAAGGATGACAATGATCATTCCAGGAATGGATAAGAACAGTGAACGGATTCCTCTACGCCCGAGAAGCGTAAGCATATTACTGATCCAGAAACATAAGCATACAGTACATGTATGTTGCCTCAGAGCAAGCACACAGGATCTCTGTGTGCTAGTGAACCAGAATGTGATCCAACATTCTTTTTATTATTTTCTAAGTAGGAGGTCCTGAATCATCAGTATCTTATCCACAGCGCATTGTGCAAACAACAACTACTTGTGAAAATATCCTATTTATGGATGTCTACACAAAGGTTTTTTTCCAGTAACATAACAATTAAAAAAGAAAAAAGGTCAACCATGTTTGTTAATGTGTCTCTTTTTCTCCATTCCTTTCTCCAGGAAATTGATGGTTTGTTGTACAGGTACGGGGCCAGAAGGATGGAAAATCTAATCGAACTTCATAACAAGACCCCCGTGTGGAATGAGGAATCGTCGTCGCATGTGCTGAATTTCAATGGCAGAGTCACTCAAGCCTCCATCAAGAATTTCCAGATAGTCCATAGTAAAGACTGTGAGTACATTCATTTTAAATATCACAACCAATGGGTTTTAATCTGGCATGATCTGCTACTCTTGGTGATTATTAAACATAGTATTTGATCAAATCATAAAGAGTTTATGAATGATCATTTATGCACACTATAAGTATTGATAAAACTTCAAGTATTGATCTATCAATCATGTGTCTGTTTCTGTGTTTTGTCTGTTGTCTGTATGGATGAATATGATCTATATACTGTACGTCTGTTGATATTAACTGAAATTATCACATCTTTTCTCCCTACAGTGGACTATATTGTGATGCAGTTTGGACGAATAGCTGATGATATTTTCACGTTGGATTTCAGCTATCCGTTGTGTGCTGTACAGGCCTTTGCTATTGCACTCTCAAGTTTTGATGGCAAATTAGCCTGCGAATAGCAGAAAATTGTAAGCCTCCGGGGTCTACTCAATCTGCCACCCTGTCTGGTGTACATGATATAGTATGCTCACGCCCAAAACAGACCAGTCTTCACTCAATACTTCATACCATGGGAAGGTAGTGTTGAATGATGGTTCATCTTTTGAGACAGAGGTTACTTTAGTTTTTTGGCTTCACAAATTACATGTCAGCTCGTAAAGTCGTCTCATTTGGCACTTTGGGCAGAAGAGGACCCTGGTTTTTGCCTTGGTAAAAGGACAGCAATGTCTTGATTTCAAGTCAATTTAAGTGTTTTGAGTGAAACACTGACTGAAAGACTTTCACCACTCCAAAAGACTCCAGCAACTGGAGAATTGAGGACTTTTGTGAGTGTATGATGCTATAGCCTACACCTCAACAATGAAATGTTAATCTACATGTTGTATTTATATTGTTGCGCTTTGTTTAAAATGTGGAATTGGTGATTATCACTGTTTTATTGTTTTGTTTTGATGTTGTAAAATGTTGATAATAATGAGTCAAATAATGTCACTTTCAGAATCACAAGTAGTTCCTTTGAATACATATTCAATTGTCGAGTTATGAATGTAATGTTGTTGTTTTTTTGTTTTTTGTTTTTCAATAAAGAGTTAACCACTTCATGAAAAATGTACAAACACATTTACACATGAGTGATTACACAACATTTGAATAAATGCTTTTTGTAAAAAAAAAATAGCATTGGATTACAAAAGAATAACACTTTATTTTTTAATAGTTTAAAGGTCTACTCTAAATCATGGACTATCTTCCATGCTATAGAGTAGACCTTGAAGCTATTCTAAAATGGAGGGATGTAGCATTTTGGAAATTAATCTTTAAATGCTTTAAAATACTTCAGATATAAACTATAATGGTATGTATGTGTGGGGAGTGGTCCTTGGGGATTGTTTAAAATATGTGGAGTGGTCCAGAGCTCCAAAAAGATTGAAAACCAATGAAATATTAGTAAGCTGCGATTTGGGACAGTGTCAGCATCAGCCAGTTGGCGGAAAATATACACAAGCTTTGTTTCTGTGGTAAGATGGTTGCCCACACTGTTTTCAGTTGGCTGCCTGGAGTATTGAGAAATACTTGCTCTCAGAATGAAAAACCTGTTGGGCCAAGGAACTCAAGAGCCAGCGAGAGGTGTGTATTCTGCCTGAACCTGCTCAGGCAGTTGTCCAAACTCGCAGATTCAATGAGGCCTAAAGCACTCAAGGTTTCTGGACAGATGTTCAAACTGAGTCCTTCAGAGTGTGGCAAGCATTTAATTATCCAATCCAATCCACTTTATTTATATAGCACATTTTACAAACACATGGTTTCCACAGTGCTGCACAAGAGACAATACAAGATAAAATAAAATAAAATAAAAAACACGAAGAAAGTTAAACATCAACCACCAGCAAGGAGACTTAGGGACCACAGTTCAAGCTGGATTAAAAGACAAAGTATAAAAAATAGACATTTGAAAATATTTAAAAGTTTCAACAGTAGGGGCCAATTTGATATGGGAAGGTAACTTGTTCCATAGTATTACTGGATGAGCTTCCATATAGACATGACATATGAGCTTCTATGGTGCTGTTGCTTTGGTCATGATACAGTAACTGATATATACAGACAGTAATGTTTGAAGTAAGCACAGTAGCCTGTCTGCATTCTGGTTTACTCTCTGTGCTGATTTTAAAAGGCAACAGTGGAGTATGAGTTATTCTGTTTGGCAATATGATAAAAGTTGCAACTATATTATTGACCAACAGAAGGAGCTGTTGCTAGATGAAATAGGCCTACTGTACATGTCTCTGTATAATCTAACTAACAGCTGAAAGCTCCCCCTTTTAAATTAATTATTTAAAGATTGGTAAACAGTAAAATCATCAGTGTTCATTTATCCATGTGTAACTCTGATAGTGTAGGCTACAGATGCAATTGGACCCTAGGGGTCTATCTATGTGTTTGGTTATCCAGAGTTAAATTGACACTGACACTTTTACAGTGTAGATCTAGTTTACTTCTTTTAACAAAACATCTTCCATTTTTATGTGGTGCAGCCAGGACAATTATTTTTGCTACACATAAGTGCCACAAAATTGCTTGAGGGAATAGCCTATGTAGCAGTGGTGTAAAGTAACTAAGTAAATGTATTCAAGTACCGCACTTAAGTACAATTTTGAGGTACTTTTTCTTTACTGGGGTATTTCCAATTTTACTTCAACTCCACTACATTGTTGAGGAAAATATAGTTTTACTACACTTTACTACTTTTACTCCACTACAATTAGCCTACTTAAAACTGTATTTAATAGTTACTTTGCAGATATAAATGATTATATTATAAAACATACTTCAGCAAAGTTCAGCCCTATTTTACACATAAGCTATTTGAAAATAGACGATCTACAAGCTCACATAGCGAAGTGAGCTTGTAGATCTGCTATTTTCAAAAAAAAATTGTACTTTTACTTTTGGTACTTTAAGTAGCCTATATTTTGATGCAAATACTTTTGTACTTTTATATAGTGGTATTGCTACTTTTACTTTAAGTAAAACATGTTGGTACCACTGCTATGCAGGCAAAATTATTGTCTTTTATCCTCATTTCTAAACTACCCACTGACAAGCCTATTCTAGCATTGATGTGATTACTCTTGATCAACTTTCCCATCCAGTGTGTAGGCCTATGTAATGTGTAATGTAATCAGTGTGGAAGTGTTGAGGGGTGGAGAGCACAGTGAAGTCACTGCCCCCAAGCCTGGTGATTGACGCTCACCACTGGCTCCTCCTTGGAAGTTTTTTCTCCCTTGGTTTTCCAGTGCAGTGCGTTGATTTCATACCAAAGTCATACTTAACATTCCACTTATACTGTCAAACCGGGAGAAATATTACACAAAACAATAAGGCGCCAAAAAAATATCAAGTATTAAAATTGACAAGTTCTCCCAAAAGGAAAGGTGACTGACAAAACTAAGGTAAGTTTGTCCATGAATTTGCTTTTCTTTGTTTAAGAGCGTTTCTTTTCGCTGAAGTTTTCATACCGCTCTGCTCTGCTCGGTGAAGTTTTCAGATCTTTGTCATTTTTCACATTTTTCCGCGGAACTCCCTGCGTTGGGAGGAGAAGAAAGAATGAACTGCAGATCATCTATTGTGTTTGGACTTTCTCAGTGAGCAGGGATTATAATCTGACAAGCACTGTATAATATTAGTAACACTAATTTAGACGAGTAATAACACAATAACCTTGCCCTTCTTTTGATCGTAAGGTTACGTTAGGACCAACATGTTTCTTTTCTCTTTTACACAGTTGATACTTCTTGGACCCCGTTCCTCTATTATTCCCCAGAGGAATCGATTATTTACAACCTCGGGTGGCTAAACCAGAGAGAGACAAAACCATTTGGAGAAATAAACAACGTCATATTCCGAGAGCTGAATCAGGCAACTAAATCCCATCGGTAAGTGAAGTTTCAGTTTGTTTCGCAGATCGACATGGGTTACTTTAACGTTAACAATGTTTTATTGTGTATTATTGTCCTGTGGAGGAAGGTTATAGGCTGTTTCAAAAATAACTTTAACTGCATGCACTTTCTGTGTCTGTTGGCTTAATGCTTTAAAGCAGTGGTTTTCAAACTTTTTTCATATCAATTATGTCCATTATCTATTCAGCATATGAGCCACAGACCACCATTTGATGAGATTTAGCCTCTCACTCATACCCAAAACTTAGAATATTTCAAATTCTTCTATGCTAATTGCATAGACTTCTTGTTAAGTATGTGGGCTAATGCAGATGTTTAACAATAATGTATTTATCTATAAGGGTCCATTTGGTTACCAGCTCTTTTACCAGTTACCCTGAGTTGTCTCACTGCATTTTCCAAGATGTGACATAAAACTGTCAAAATATGTCAACAACACTATGGCTTAGTGCTGATAGTGAGAATAAAGTGCACACAAAAAATATACAAATAACGTCTGCACAGAGATAGCAGCCTATTTATAAAATACTTAGGCCTACTTTTTCATGAATTAAGCGTTATACTAATTTCTCCTCCCACTCCAAAAATACAATACAGCATTATCACCTAGAAATGGCAGTCATAAAGGTTTCTTCACCATTGTTTCTCTACACACTGTCAGTGACTGCAACTTCCAGCCAAAATGGGCAAATTGTTGTCAAACTGAATTAATTGGGTGGAGAAAAGGAAATGGACTTGTTGCTTTTTCAATGTATTATTAACATGTTATAACATTTGAATGCGTTACTTTCACTTATTATTTTAAAATGCAGTTCTTTCTTTCTTTCAAAATGTTCTCTGCCAGAGAGAGCTGATGATATACCGGTATGCCCAGTGTAAAGTCTTGCTAAGTACATAATTCATAGGTGAGGATTTGAGATGTATGGACATATACAACTCAGCTAATTGTATAATTATATGAATAACACCATGGCAGCACCTGTTCATGGTTTGCTTTGCCGGCTAAGCTTGAGTAAACATTTTGTTCTTAGCCAAATGCCTCAGCTGATTAGAAAATTAAAATGATGGTGTGGTGTTTGCAGTTCCCCTCCTCGTAGTAATCTACAATCATGGGAGCTGGAATTGCACAATTAAATCACTGCGACTGTGATTCAGGTTTGGTTAAACAACAGAATGCTGTCTTTCAGGTTAGACAAAGTAGTAGAGTAGCCTCTTCACAAATCAGTTTGGTTACCAGCAGGGAGGCAGTCTGTTTGCATGCTTCATTATCCACTGCGAATAAATTTAAAAATATATATATTTTATTTTCTTTAAAAAAAGGTTTTCAGGAAGACAAAAATGTCTTCCTTTCATCACATAAAGTTTCTTTGGTCAAACCATGGTAGCGTTCAAATAAATTCTTACTTCTTTGTCTGATGAATGCAGCTGTAAATCAGGATGTGACTGACAGGCTTGTGGCTAGGTCTTTGAAGCCAGACATTCTATGTTGGAGCTGCACTCTGACTTTCAAAAACAAACACCAAACAAAACTTCGTGCAAACATTAGGCTATTTCAGCAATATTCCTCCTTTAGTGTATAGTATTTTTTTCCCCTCTCTTTCCCAATTTGTAATGTGTCTGTTTCAAGAATTTGTAAGTGAATTTACTGTTGAAATGGTGGGGGAGCAAATCACAAGTCCTGGGAAAAGAACTAGTCAACTAAGATGTGGAAATAGTGTGCTGTAATTAGACAACCAAAAAAAAGTTAGACCAAACAATGCTTCTTGGTAAATGAAAGACGCTAAGTTGCCTAATAATAGATTTTGATGCTGAGGGGTAAATCTGGAAAGGATTAGCAATTTGCTGGTTTGACAGATTCTCTTCATTGTGTTTTTGCAGCATGAATACATCAGGCCTCCCAATACACAGTCAGGTCTGTTTTATGGACGAGTTCATAACTTCTCAGTCTGTGTGGGTTTACCACATTCCCCATTTACATCTGTGAGATTTACATGTGAAAGCTGTACAGCCCCACTAATGTCACAGGGGTCAAACAGATTATTGGAGGAATATCCTCTTAAAGTGACCATTTCTCTATATAACCTCAGGCCATTAACCAGAATAAAGACTTGATTAACCACATGAACCCTAGCGTCACCTATTCTGGGCCATGTCATCATAGGCCAACATTCTTTAAAATAGGAGAACATTTGGCAAAACTGCTATTTTCGGTCAATGAAGTATAGCGTTGGATCATTTTTCTATACTCATAACAAAGTAGGGAAATATTTGCATGCACAATTGAAAATTCTGCATACTTTTCGAATAAATACGGCTTCCTTACATAGTGTCAGAAGTGTAATGTTATGTTCCCTCCGTTATGTATGATGGTGAGTGTATCTAGGGATGTTTTGAGCCAATGAGAATGCTTACTCTGTATGCTAGTGGTCTGTTGACCGTTTGTCAGCAGCTTCGCCAGTTTGTGTTAAACCCACAGAAGAATGGCTAATGAGCTCTGCCCATTTGTGCAGACGTTACTTGGTAGCCTTTTAGCACCATCCCCAGAGGTGGTCGTCCAAATAGTGGCCACTTTCCCTTCTGTAAACATAGACGTGAACAAATAACACTTGTGTCTTCTATGGGTGAAGACCCAGAAAGGTTAAAGGGGTTGCTAATTTAAAAAGCGCTGGAGGCAATATGGAGTAGGCCTATATTGTAATTTGACCGTCCATAACCCTAAATCTGACCCCACAAAGATGCAAGATTACATTTATTTTATTTTATTTATTTTTTCAAGTTAATTTTGTTAACAAGATAAACCGAGAGAAATATATATGCATATTCCAAAACGTGGACGACATATTTGTCAACATTAAAAATGTGCGTAGAAGCATTATTTTATTTGATTTCTTTCAGTCACGGACTTATCTACTAGCAATGAAATAGTACCATAATTTGTTTACATTTTATGCTTTCTATAATTGAATAAAACCTGCCACCACATTTGAAATGGCAAATGTCTCATTTTTCAAAACGAAAATCTTTCCAACGTGTCTTAAACCACGCAGCAATTATGGCTCCCACTCTTAAAAACCCCCCGCTCTTCAATGCAGTTTATCAACATTGTATTCTAGTTAATGCACTGCACATGTTTACATATCCTCCAACCATGAGGCTTTAAAAGATAAGATTTCTGGCCTCCTGTTCTGACCACTCAGGGGAGGAGCTGGGGAGTAGCCTAGAACACTGTAGCCTTTGTGTCAGATGTCCCCAAGTTGCTGAACGTTTCAGTCGCTCTTTTCTCTGGCGACGGACTGTTAAGAGTGATGAGCCTCGCAAAATGACCACTGTAGGCAACAAAATGCTGCGAGGACATGTGCCGGTTTCTCTGGCTACTGGGGTGTCACTGTCCACAAGAGATAGTGGGCTCCAAGATGGGTCTGTCTGGTCGTTCAGAGCAGGGGCGTCACAAGAGGGGAGGGGGGGGGGGGGGGGGGGGGGCAGTGGGACTGAGTTAATAGGGCCCAAGGTGGAGGAGGCCTTAATTGTTTTATACTTTAGCTATTGAAAAATAGCAGATATACAAGCTCCCAGCGCGGCACCGAGTGCCGCGCTGCGAGCTTGTAGATCTGCTATTTTTGAAAAGTCGTGAAAATGTGTGCAAATCTTTCATATATATATTTTTTAAGCGAACATTTGTAACTAAAATCTTGCTTCTGGGTAGGGGTCCCTCCCTGGAACTAAATATTTTGAGATGGGGGTCCGTGGCCAAATACATATCATTTTGGGGGTCCTTCACATGAAAAAGTTTGAGCACCACTGACATTTTTCAAAAATAGCAGATCAACAAGCTCGCAGTGAGCTTTTATATCTGCTATTTTTCAATAGTTAAAGCACAAAATGTTAGTGAATCCTTGTACCCGCAGGGCCCAGAATTTGGTGTGACACCCCTGATTCAGAGGCTGGTGTGTGTGGCCTGTGTGCTGGATCGAAGCCCCAGTGACCCAGGGCCACTCATGTGAAACCTCCTTAATCCCTTTAGCACAGAGGGTTTTGGGGTTGGGAGGATGACCTCCTTCTACATCACAGAGTAATTCATTTTGTCTGTCTGTAACGTAATACATCACAGGTGTTCATGATGAGAATGATAATGCTATCATGTGTGCTATTTATAATGGAGAGTCCAACCTAGTGCTAAATTCATTCCCAGTTCAAGATCTAAATGTCTGATCTTATTATTAGTATTCTCCCTCTGTGAAAGTCCCCCTTTATAAGGCCCCCGATTATAACATGAGTGGTAATAATAATAATATGAGCCTAGCACTTTGAACGCCTTGTTCCATGAATTTATATGGTTTAGATGAGTTATTACTAGTGTGTTCTACTGCAAAGTTATGCATGTCTTAAAGGTTTCACAGATTATGGCTTCAAACCGCTCGCCTCACCACAAAATGACCGATTCAGGCAGGGATGGCTTCTCCGCTACGTTTCTCTGGAAAATTTCTGATTAAAATGCTGAATCAGGCCGTAAAAGAATCACTCTGGCGCACTCGTTCCCCCCACTCACTTTCTGTCAGTCTTTCCCTCCTCTCCCGGATTAAGGCTTTCATTCTCTGAGTGCGACAATTCAAGGTATAGCGTACAGTCTGTGCCACGCGGCCATAAAGTAGAACAAGGATTTAATGAATCCGGACCTGTGTTAGTTCGATGTGATACTTGTTTAAGAGCGTGTCTGCCAAGTCTCTTTGTGACTCACTGCCTTTTTGGGAAACCAATAACCTCCTCTCGCCTCAGAGCATTTATAAGTCCTTTCTTAAGTATCGCAGTGTATGGTTTGGTTTGTTTACAGAGAGAGAGACATGATTCAGTTATGATGATTCTTCGAAATGTTTACGTTTTGAAGTGGGTTTTTGAGAAGGATTTCAGGTTTCTTCCGAGCGCCCCAAAGTGCTCCTATACACAGTGAAATGCGGTTGCTCATTCTCACACACTGAGGCGTTCACTGGGACGCCAGTGTTTTTCTTGGGCATCCATGTGGTATCAAACTGCAAATGTTTTACTTGACTGTGTGTGTGTGTGTGTGCATGGCTGTGTGCGTGTGGGGGTGTTTGTATTAAACCGTGCACTCACTGTTTGTGTGTGTGTGTGTGTGTGTGTGTGTGGTGGGCGCACGTGTTTTTGTGTGTGTGTGTTTAAGTGTAAGCGAACCTCTCTCCTTCTGCCTGTTGCCGTGTGAGCTGTTGGCCATCCAGCTCTCCTCTCACTCTCAGCTCTGATTGTTTCCTGAGCGCCGTGCCAGATAGGAAGTAGGAGGAAGTTATTGGAGGAGCTGGAGGGAATTTATTAGGGCCGAACACAGACAGAGGAGGGGGTGGGGGGCAGGGGTTCGGGGGGGTGTACGTCTCTAAAGCCTAATTCGTGCTACATCGCACAACAGTGTCGCACGCCAAAAATGACTATTATGTGTCATGTTGTTCGCCTGAAAACGAACTACTTTCGGGCGAGCGACACCATCGTCATGCGAAGAGACGTCTCAGACTCAAAGACGCCCCAGACGTTTGTACATAAATCTGGGGCAGGCGGGGGCGTCCGATGGCCTACCTTTCCGGGCGCATACCATATAGGCTCTTTGTAGCCTATCGCTGGTTCGATTCCCGAGCCCAACCAGATTTCACTGCGTGTCACTCCCGTCTCTCTCCCCGTTTCCTGTCAGTCTGCTATCCTATCAAATAAAGGCAAAAGCCCCCAAAAATATCAACAAAAAAAAAAAGATCTGGGGCAGGCGGCATTGTCAGAGGCTTGTGTGTTTGTGTGTGCGATTATACCTCCACTGGCCAGGGCACTGTTTCCAGTTCTTGTCAGAGAGCAGCCTTCCTGGCCCAGGCCTAAAATGTTTTCTTTATCTGTAATCTGACCTTAGAGAGCAGCTGCTCTCTCTAGCGCCAAGTCCTGTTGTTTCCCCTGTCAAGTGTGTGTTTGTGTGGCTGTTAATGTGTGGGGGTCTCGGTGAGAAAACCAATTCTTGTGCCCTACATCTGTGCACACTCTTCAACGGCAGGAACAGGGTTTGTGATTTGAAAGGTTCTTTGATATGTTTTAGTTTAGGGCATATTTTGTTGTTGTGTGCTTCAGGGCAGGGTGTATCAAAGGAGGGCAGATGTACGGTAGGTGTACAGGGCTACTAGGCAGTGGGCTTTTCTGTTGGCCGTTCACGTCTGTGCTCGGGGTGTCACGCCAGCAAGTGTTTCTCAGTTCTGCCACACGGCGAGTTAACAAAAGCATTCATTTTGGAACACACAAAAAATGTTTTGGTGAGAGAACAAATGGCGTTGCAGCCACGTGTTCTGCCAATGTGCTGTAAAGTAGGTGACATAATGTAGACTCATTGCATGGAAGAGGTTGACTCTTGGGAGAAATCTGTTAACAATCTGCTTCAGGAGGAGAATGAGTACATTTGAGTCATGGAATCATGCTGTTGGATAGGAGAGGATGATTGACTAAGCTATGTTATGTGGCTCATTTTTGTTTATCACTTTGTCCACTGGATCGAGTATATTACAGCTGTGGCCCCCTAGATTTATGTCATTTCACTTTTCGAACCAATTCCACAATACAATAAACTACAAAACATAACTGCACATCTCTATCTGTCTGAACAAGTGACTGTTGCCAATTGGATACTTTGCACGATCCATAAAAGAAGCAGTGACATGAAATGTGTTGAGATCTCTATGCACCTTGTCGTTATGCATTTAAGGAGGCAATGAATCAACCCCTAACAATAATACAACCCCTTCTGGCATATCCTCCATTAAATCAAGATTTTGTCTCTCAAATATTTCCCTTTTTTATTCCAATTTCCAACAGTGCATTTTCACTTGGAGTTGCTTTAGGGCAGTTTCTCCTTAGGATATCTGGGGGCAGTGGGGGCACAGGGGTAAAGTTCCTGCCCACCCCAGTGGAGACTGGGGTTTGACTCCACCATTGGTGCCTCTGGCTTGGCCAGTAGTTCTCTGTCCCTGCATTAGCGACTCCTACAGGTTAGTCAGGTGCCTGTTCAGCAGGAAGAGTAACTGGGAGGGATAGCATCAGTTTTGCCAGATGTACGATAATTATCGCATTTGTACGATAATTTGACCCTCTGTACGATGTACGATCAATAATTCCAAAAATGCCCAAATGTACGATAATTTCGCCATAACACAAAAAAAGAGCGTGAATTTACTAAATTCAGTGGCTGCTGATTCGGGATCCGGTTTGGCTTCTCAAAATAAGTAAGGAAACCAGTAAATCTGACCCTAGATCTGTACTTTCCAGACCAGTTTCAGGCTTTAATTTGAGTAAGGTCCAGGAAGTTGCCTGCCTCCATGCAGCATATGTGATGCGTTTTTGTCACATAGGAGTCTCAAACAAGGTCGTTTCTTACTCTAAATAAGCATTTTTGGTGAAATTATGTATTTACACGTGTGATTTCTCTGTTTTGGCTGTGTACGATAGTTTTCTTTCAAATACGATAATTCAACATTTTCCCATCTGGTTGCTTTGATAAATAACACAGTAATGGATGGTGCAGGGAAGGTCAACAAATAGTCTCTGGGTAACCCGAAGAAAGGTGGAGCTAGACAAGACCACAATTCTTTTTAAAACATAACTGGGAAAATGTGCAATCAAGTAGAGCAACATTCTGACACTGATGTACCTTCATCAGAGTCAAAGCTGCAATGGCATGGATAGAGAACAATTCAGTTAGTTCACTTCCAGGACGGCATGTGCTGTTTTATGGCTTGAGATTGATTGACGTGTTCGTTTCATGTCCACCTTGACTCATGCTGTCCTCAGCTGTTCAACTGCTGTGGCCCAATGGGCTTGCGTGGCTCACTCAGCTGATGGGATGTTTAGTCTCTGCAAAGGCAGGATTTATTTATTTCATCCACTCTGTTTGTACCTCAGCGTTAGAGAAAGAAGGGATGAGTGTAATGGAGTTTTCCCAGTTCCCACCCAGTAGAAATTTCCTGTCATGCCGTGAAAGTTGTAGACATCTTTGGAAGAACTTTTGAATCTAGACTCGAGTGAACAACATATTTGAATTTCAGTCTGGAATAGAAAACCAACATTGCCGATCTGAAAGCTTCAAGATGATCTCATTTTCAGTTTATTATTAGAATCATGAAAAAAATGAAAGTTGATAGACATCCAGTGGTTGTATTTGCAGTGTGTGTTTTCCCAGTGATTAAGTCAGCATTGCTGCATGATACTGTACATTCTCAGGTTCTCATGAAGATTACGTATCTTCTGCTCTCAGTTTGTTATCCTCAAAACGCACATATCGTCGTTGTCGGGTGGAAACCTTGTATCTCCGAGTTTCAAATATGTACGTTCTTTCGTAAGGTAAAGCCCTGCTTCATCATACAAGGCCGTCGCACAAAAGTAGTGAAAACAGCAGATCTACAAGCACACAACACCTTGCGGTGCGAGGCGTTGTGTGCTTGTAGATCGGCTGTTTTTACTTGTTTAAATCATTTTTAAAATGATAAATGCAAAATTAATGGTTTTGGATAACGACGATATGCAAGCTCTGTTTGTGTTACTCTCCAGTCTCCATAGGGTTTCGCAAGGGATTCCCTCCTTTTGGTGGCACATTAAGCCAAATGTAGGTGAAGGAATCCCTTCCCTTATTTAGGCTATACAGCGACAGCTTTCCAACGACTGGGCAGCAGACAGCAGAGAGTGACTCAGTAGAATTACTGGAATTCAATGGGACGTTTCACTGTAAGCTATCCTGTCTAGAAAGAAAAAAAAAAGCCTTGAGAGAGAGCGATGCCAGCAAAACTCTGTGGCTTTTGTAGATGGAGCTGGAGAGAGAGATAAGCCGTCCGCTGAAAACAGACTGCAATGTGATCGCCGCATAAATGCCTGAGTAACTGCAAGGAGGAGGATTCCGGTGCATGAATGGTGGCGTTTTGAATGAATGCGCGAGGTGCATAGCTCCGCAGCGTTATTTACATTCCTGCTGCACATTGGAATTCTGTAGCATGTTGGTCTCACCGAGTTTCATGGCCCGACTTCCAGAGAGTGGGAGGGGAGGTGTGTCCACGCCATGGGTTTGTGTTAAATGTGAGTGTAGCATGTCATTCAATTAAAAGCATTAAGTATACCATCCCATCTGGAAACTGCCCAAAGGCACCATTCATGTGAGGGTTCTGGTGATTTTATCCATCTTAATGTGTGTGTGTGTGTGTGTGTGTGTGTGTGTGTGTGTGTGTGTGTGTGTGTGTGTGTGTGTGTGTGTGTGTGTGTGTGTGTGTGTGTGTGTGTGTGTGTGTGTGTCATGAGGTCAATGCTTTTAGTGTCAGTGTTGTGTTGTGTCTCATCCAAACCATTACAGGGTCTTAGAACAGCTGATCTTAGAAAGCAAACATGTTGATGCTAGTATTTTCAACAGAAGGAAAACACCATAATCCATTTCTTTAGACTATTCTATGTCTATTGAACCAGTGCTTCTTTTTTTTATTTATTTTTTTATTAAATTATCCTGCCTTTGTCGATAATGTTAAAAGTGCTTTGCCATCAGAATTACGGTAGCTCATTATCAAGCCCTGGCTTTAAGTTAATTTAGTCTCAAGGTCTTTACTGTCCATCTGATTTAAATCCTATGATTTCACCACAAGCTGTATTGAAGCATGCCGCAGGGTAACACAAGTCCTACTGACAATGCCTTCCTTCTAGTAGTCACAGCCACTCCATGTGTGTCCGTGGAGCTGCTGCATGGCTTTGTCTGTTCTGTGCTGATGTTGCATTCCAGCAGGAACAATCCCACTGTTTTCCAGACCCTGAAGTGGACTCCTAAATTGGACAATCCAACCCCCTCTGCACGCACGCGCACACACGCGCACGCGCGCACACAGACACACACACACACACACGCACACACACACACACGCGCACACACACACACACACACACACACACACACACACACACACACACACACACACACACACACACACACACACACACACACACCACCCACCCCCTTTTCCCTCCTCTCTCCAACCCACCCACCATCTACTAGCCCTCCCCCCTCCCCTCCCCTCCCCTCCCATACTACATGCATCCCCTGGTCTCCTATCCTTATTTGGGTAGAGACGCTCTGAGCGCTGGGCGGAGGGGTGGAGTGGGGGGAGGGGGCGTCGGGTTGACACAAGGGAGGCAGGAGGAGAGAAACAGTGAGCGCCGGGCTCACGGCTCTCTTTCTTAATAAGGACATGTCTGGAATTTAAGCCCCGCTCTCTCTCCGTTGAAGAGCCTCTCTTTTCACGGCACCCCACTTATGAGCGCACTCCTCTCATGCGCACTCACGGAGCTCTCAATCGAGGCCGTCAAATAATAACTTCATATCGCAGACATCTGCTGTTCACGTGTTATCCTCGCTCTCGAGTGGCCCCCATGTTTCCTCGGCTATAATTGGACAGAAACAATTGAAGCAGTCACTCCTCAGTCCTCCGTCACATGAATTGTGCCACTCATGTTAGATTATTGCAGTGGCACGGCCGAGGCTGCCAGCGAACGCCACCTGTGCTTTCCTTAGTGAAAGGCTGGAATTTATTTCTACTACTCTATGCTGTGGAGAGAAATGGGATCTCGGACACTTGAAACACTGTACATACAGACCATATTTACACCCCACCCTCGGGTGCAAACTTTATGTTGGGGTTTGGTTTACAGTCAAGGTACAGTATGGTCATTTCAGTCCATCCAAATAAAAGATATTTAAATCTACTGGCTGGAGTGCCATGGAATCTGTTGAGCATCTTCTTGCAACCCAGAGGATGAACCATAGTGATTTTTGCGCTTGATGATAGCTGGCCAAAATGTCCTATTCCGATATATCAAACGTCAATTTGGTGGATTGCCATGAAAATAGTGGAGGGCATTCATACTCCTTGTGGGATGAACCATAACCATTTGTGTGACCATACCTACCCATGACCACCCTCTGGACAAAATGTACACAAGATGCCTCATCATCTATTGACAGATCGTGCAGGATAAACACCCGTGACCCCATGACCTTTCTATTGCACCGCCTTAGGCCTACAGCTGTTTTTTACGCAAGTGTGTTTATCCATCCGGGCTTGAGTAAAACGAGACGCCCCCAGTCACTGCGTCACCTCAAAGGCGGAACTTGGCGACACGCCTACTCAACACCTACCGGTAGGAAGACAGGATCCCAGGAAGACAGGACCCAAGTGCAGTAGCGCACTGTGTCACTTGTGAGATCACTTATCACATCAAAAATAAAACACTACTTTTGTGTTTTAATTTCTCTACACTTCAACTTACAAATGTTGTTCATGAGCAGGCCTCTATGTTGAAGTTGGAATTATTCTGTGTATTACTTATGATGAACGCCTGGAGTTCTAAACATGGCCACTTGCTGAATTTGGAGAGAAATGTCCTTTTCCATTACTTTTTTAGTTTATTTATTTTTATTTGAAA
This sequence comes from Nannobrachium achirus, assembly GCF_963921795.1. Taxonomy (NCBI): domain Eukaryota; kingdom Metazoa; phylum Chordata; class Actinopteri; order Myctophiformes; family Myctophidae; genus Nannobrachium; species Nannobrachium achirus. Next base: position 56,831,109 of record NC_137815.1, on the reverse strand, counting down.
ATGAAATATCCCTTTAAATAACTCTCAATGTCTGCTAAAATCAGTGGTGATTGGTTTGTTGTCTCCGATCCGTCTTTGTTTCTAGTGTGTTTACGCGCCTATGTGCAGGCATGCGATGACAGGGGGTGGGCGTGGTTGGCTGGGGGCGTAACTTCTTAAGCAAGGGGGAGTCACCATTTTACTCCAACGCAGATCAATGAGCACACTCGCTTTTTTACAATCTGTAGTAATTATGGCACTATTAATGAGCTTACATATTAATTTGATTATTTGTATTTGTTATTAACCTTTTAGTTTATTTGTTTGTTTTTTAACCCCACTTGTTGGCAAGGATGGCAATGCTGGTCAAACCATTTTGTTCTGGCTGGTAATAGCTATAGTGGGGCTAGCCTGTGCATGTCTATTCTGTAAATCAAATATTCTCATGCACCCTTCTAAATTCTGGGACCCTATTTATTTAATTTTTGCCGCCTTATTAACAGCATTTAATCTTCCTGGGGTCCAAGACAGCAAAATACCCTAATGACGGTATATCATCATCAGTAGTCCATTATAGTTCTATACAGTCCAATGACAGATGGACAGCACTGATGTAGTTCTCTCTGCTGGACTAACTGTGTATTTAGTCTGGGTACTGCAATGTAGTTGGGTAAGCCTGGGATGGTACACTTGAGCCGCTGATGACTACTCAGTTTCACTGTGGTGTTTAACACCATGACCCTGGCCCCTAGGGCCCCCAGAGTGCAGAAGGTTCACCATAACCAATACCCCCTCGACTAAAATTAGCCTCTTGACTGTGATATTTTCTCAATCGCTACAGTTTAGTGACCGCCATAAACTGCCACAGTCGTAACATCACAGGCACAGTATTTCTGGTTGTCTTTGTCTTTGATCTGTTGTAATTCCCTGTAAATGGTGATGGGAATGGAAGGAAGGATCTAATCCTCCACCTCTCCCTTTTTACTGCTCTGTGGTCCCTTCTGTGGCGTCCTTGTATAACTGCTGCAGTGCTAATGTAAAGTGAATCATTCCAGTTTGAAGCTAAATGAGAGAGAGAGAGAGACGGAGAGAGAGGGAGAGACGGACAGAGAGACAGAGACAGACAGAGAGCTGGGTTGAGAATAGAACAGAATTATATGTACCGGTATGCAAAAAGAAATACACTATAACCCTATATACTTGGTTGACTGGGGTCCCCCAGGGCTCTATTCTTGGTACACTCCTTTTCCCCCTCTAAACCAAATCAGCTATTTTTATGTTCACTCCTAGAATAGGGATGTTAGGGACTTGTTCATGTGGTTAAGTACTCACACATTTATTTTAATGTTTCCCAATTTGTACATAATAAAAAGGTTGATAAAGGAAAAGATTTCAGTAAACCACATTTCTTGCACCCTTATACGTTTTGATTTGTTATGAATGGAAATATTAATTTGCAATCTTTCACTTGAAATTGACCATGACCACAAGGAAATACACAGATTAAAAACCAGCTATTTGACAGTTCCGTGACCCTTAATAGACTGTAAGCATACCATGTAACCTCATATTATAAAGCCCCTCTTCTGGGGCCTTCAAGGCTATGAAAATGATTTTACAGATTTACATTTCCCCTTTTCAAACAGCAACCACCACAAATCACATCACCACTGAGACTGAGAGTGATGTTACCATGGCGAAAGTATGTTCTTGATTGATTTTTGTGTCACATGGAAGCAATACAATGTGCTACCACTTAGTGGAAGAGGTCAACTCTGGTCTCTGATGCAAAACTCATTGAGAAAAACAGATCTTGGATTCTCTGATGATTATCAGGGGCGATAAGTACAAAATCAAATATAAGTTTTTGACCAGATACATCAATATCGATATTTGTGATAATATAAATGTTCTTCTTAATTTTTCAAACATTTGCAAAAACTGTGAAAATAGCAGATCTACAAGCTCACAACTCATCGCATCATGACATGCTACCTAACATGCTGTTAAGTTTTAAATAAGGCGTATTAAAACCAGGAAAAAAACAACACTTATTCCATATCACAATATTACGATACCAAACGATATCTAGTTTCATATCATGATCTTGATAACATGTTCATATGCTATTGCTCAGCCCTATAGTGCAACCTCAAAATGCTCTTGCAATTTGAGAAAATTACTTTACCCATAGTGCCACTGCTTTTGGGGTTCTCCACGTTTATCCAATAATGTGTATTTTTGTCAACATCTGCAGAAATGCAAATTCTAAAACACAAGCATCCTGGAAGGATGATTACCTCATTGACTTCCATTTCAGAAACAATACAATGCTGAAAAGGCAGCTTGAAAAATACTTAAGATCTCTGCCTGCAGTCAGCCATAAACCAACCACACTGGGACACAGTTCCCAGACCACAAGAATTCTTTGAGGCTAGTGCTGATTAGTGAGGTCTTTAAACTACATTTTATGGAATATCTTGAATTCATTTGGCCATTTCAGAGAAATAAAAAATCTAGGAAATGATAGCAATAATTATGGTTAGTATTGTTTATTCATACAAATGTAATGATTGCAATAAAGAATATGTCAAACAAAGCTAAAGTTGTACCTTATAAATATTTAGTGTTCCATGTTGTAGATTCGTGATATGCTTATTGTGAAGCACACGAGACCCATGCAGCTCCAATGCCTGTTTTTTTGTGGCTACCCAAAACATTTCTATTTTTCCAATATTTCCTACTAAAACAGTAGGAAACAACTGAGTGGATTTAGGGAAAACCGTTCAGTAAGTGATGCTTTGTCAAGCAGGCTATAGTCCTGATGAAATACAGACTAAAGCTTTCATTTCTAATAGCTCTTTAATATCTCTATCTGTCTCTCTCTCTTTCTGCCTCTCACTAGTCCCTCCCTAACGTTTTAGTCTAGTTTTTATTTTGTTGACGAAATTGTCAATATATTTAGTTTTAGTTTTAGTCATCACAGCTTAGTTTTTATTTCGTCTTTATTAGTTTTCGTCAGTGAAAAAAAAAACGCAGTCGACAAACATTTTTCATCATAGTTTTAGTCTACAAAATCAACACTGGTTAGAAGTGATAACTTTGCACAGCCGAAACAAGGAAACATTTTAAGGGAGCCTCCAAGTAAAATGATGTACGTTGTTGCTTTTGTAGGTTGTTGTCGTTGTTGAGAATGAAGCTGGTTGCAATGCCGTTGCATGGAATTTAATTAACACACTGTTCCCTGGACAATACCAAAACAAACAGCCCATACATTTACAACACCAGCAATATCCACCACCTCTGTCACAATGTGTGGCTCATGATGCAATTAGTACAAACTTGCTCCCTTTGAAAGAAACAAAATAATTTATTAGTCGATGACACTGAAACAGACTGACTTCACTGCAGCGGTTCATTATAATAAGGATGGAATTTAGTAGCACTCAGTAATAAGGAACATTCTTTAATTAGGGCTGTCATTGGGACCAGTTGCTCAGTGTACAGTACAATGGGTTAAAGTTATCCTGAGTCATCTGAACCTCAGCAGTCGAACAGAGTTTGATCTCTATGCATCTACTTCAGTGTTTCCAAACCTTTATTTGGCCAGGGCACACCTTTCATAGCCAAAAGATCCCAGGGCACACCTAGATATACAGTGATGTACTTTTTGGCCAATGTTTGACCAGTTTTTATATAGTTTGTTACTTACTTTTGATGCAGTAATGGTCTTTTTTCTTTCTTGAGGTATTGAAATGGTCCTTAAATTGTGACTTCACTGTCATCTCAGGACCCCCCAAAATCATTTGTTCACTTTGAAATTTCAATGGGAGCACCAAAGCATCTCAAAGGGCACACCAAAGGTCCGCGGCACAGTGGTTGAGAAACACTGCTCTGCTGTACATGTGTGAAGAAGACCAACCCATTTGACATTCACACTGTCTCCAAGGCCCTCTCACCAAACACACATGTTGCAATTATGTTCATTTAAGATTTTCGGCGGCTCAACTTTCACTTTCGGATTTTACGTTGCGAGGATGTTTTGATTATAGCATCTGCAATCCGAATCGTGAAGGTATAATTAATAAAAAATAAACAAACAAAACCTCTTCTCTCCTCTGTCCCACACAGATCCTGTGATCAGCGGGGCTCAGGGTCGGGCCCGAGGGGGAGCCGCCACCATTGCGTCCAACGAGTGGAGTGCGAACGGTAGCCCGGAGGATGGGCTGGACGGGGACAACGAGGAGCTGGACAAGGCCCTGGACGGGGACGCAGAGGGGGTGTGGAGCCCCGACATCGAGCAGAGCTTCCAGGAGGCCTTAGCCATTTACCCGCCCTGCGGCAGGAGGAAGATTATCCTCTCAGACGAGGGGAAGATGTATGGTGAGTGCCAGTGGTGTAAAAGTATTTTACAATTTTTCAAGGTTCGTTTTTTGGGGGCTTTTATGCCTTTATTGATAGGACAGTAGACTGACAGGAAATGGGCAGATAGATGAGGAGTGACACGCAGCAAAGGGCGACGGGATTGGGATTCGAACCCGCGACACGCTGTCAGGCATCAGAGCCCATGTGGTATTTGCCTGGACCGCTAGGCAAGCAGACACCCCACTTAAGTACAATGTTTAGGTATTTGTAATTTACTTGAGTATTCCCAATTGCCAATGCTTTTACTTCCACTCCACTACAATTATTTAAACTATTTAGTTACTAGTTAATTAGAATAATTACTATAGATTTTGATTATTCATTCAATCAATCAATCAACTTTATTTGTGTAGACTTCAAGGTCCATTAAAAACAAACACATAAGCACATAAAAACACAAAAATACATCCACATACACATACACAGCCCTGTATATACATTTTGGCCATTTGAAAATAGCCGATCTACAAGCTCACATTGCGTCGTGATGCAACGCGTGAGCTTGTAGATCTGTTTTTTTTTTATTTTTACTTCAAATGGGACGTTCTGCATAACGAGTACTTTCCACTTTTGGTACTAAGTAAGTACATTTTGATACCAATATCTTTGTACTTTTTAATTACAGACTTCTACTTGTAACAGAGTATTTCTACTTCGCAGCATTGATACTTTTACTTAAAGGAGTGGTTCGCCGGTTTTCAACCAAGTCTGTGTTCTTTTAGTCAACTACGTTCATGCTAAAACGCGTCTATTTCCTTACATTACTGTTCTGTGGACAGTAGGGGGCCTTACTACCACGTACGTCATAGACTGATTCGGCCAATGGAACGCCTGGCTATGACGTACGTGGTGGGAGGCCGTTGTAGCTGCAGAAACTACAGTAGGATTTGACCCGGTGTGGTTGCCGTAGCGTGAACGCTAGTTAGCAACAACAGTATGGTTGTTACTTGTTTTCAGACATGTTTTCTACTGACATAGGGACTTGCTGGCAGAATCTTCGGTAGAACTACTTTTTATATGAACTGGAGTAGGCTATGCATTACATTAGAAGAAGGAAGAAAGAAAAAAAAAAAAGCAGCGACGTGAACCAGAGAGAAAAGACGAGGCGTCTCTCTGCCAGCTGGGACTCCACTAAGCTAACATCATACACACTGTCATAGGACCATTCTCTGCACCCAAGTTATTCTGCCCGTTTGTTGTGACTACTGCTACATGCTGCTAGGATCCCCAAGTTGAACTGGAAGAGACAACCGAGACCCAATGGTATGTTTCATTCATGTATAACTTATTTGTGTATGTGAGTGTCATCATCAATGTGTCCTGGCATGCACATTCCTATATTAATCCCAATTACAGAATGTAAAGTCTGTAGGCCTAAGTTTACTTTAAAATATGTATGATGGCAATGATTTTACTATGTATTTCACATTAGGAGTCCACTAGTACAGTGGCTCTCAAAACCTTTATTTTCCAGTACCTCCTATGGGTCTATTTGGTCCCATTTGTAGGTCTACACTCTGACAGAGATGGAAAAAGGACTAAGATACTTGAGTAAAAGTAGGCTATCAATACTGCAATATAGAAAACGTTCTGTAAGAAGTAAAAGTACTAAAGTATTGGCATCAAAATATTCTTTAAAAGTACAAAATGTTTGAAAATGGCAGATCCACAAACTCACAACACATCGCATCAACACATTGTGAGCTTGTAGATCGTCTATTTTCAAATAGCCTGGATATAAAATAGGGCTAAAGTTGATTAATTAGGTTTTATAATATAATCATTTATGTGCAAAGTAACTCAAGTTTTCAAATGATTGTAATGGTGTACAAGTACTATATTTGGATTCGAGCTCGAGTCAAGTACCAGTACAGAAAGCTGGAAATTATTCAAAGTACAAAAGCCTCAACATTTTACAAGCACTGCTTACACCACTGCTCTCAGAAAATAGACCTGTGATCCATTTGAACCATGTGAACTGAAGGTCCCTCAACACACTGAGAACAGCACTAGTAGGCTAATATTTAGGGCTAGCAGATCTGTCTCTGGTCATATTTAATATTTGTATGTCCATGACAAAAACCAGGGCTAGGCAACCCCCCCTGTGCCAACATTGGCACAGGGGGGGGGGGGGGGTGATCACTGGCACACTGGCAGAAGTGTGAGACAGGATTTTTATTTCAAATATATATTTTAAACATGGTAAATTAAATTAAGTCACCTAATTTGCAGCAAATGACATCCTGCATATAATTCTACATTCATTAAAGCTATGAACTCTGACTGGGGAGGGAGTCTGGGAGATAAGTGACTTATTGCTCAGAGTCTAATGATTGTTATGTCCTTCCAATCAAAATGTCCACACTTATGATGGCTTGTCATTAAAATTCATGTTGACATGGCACACTATCTAAAAAAATAAAACCATGGCACTTTTCATTTGTAAAAGGTTGCAGACCCTGATGTACACGATAAGCTGCCATGGCGATGAACCGTTTGTGTGTGACAAAGACAATGCAACATGTTACAGTATTTTCTTCTTCTCACTGCAGGCACTGCGGTATCGTTTGGAGTGTCCTGGAGAGTCGTCGCAAGTGGAGAGTCGACGTCTTCTTACCCTGGCATCATTATATTGTATTATACATAACAAATGCATAGATATGTGAACATTTCTATGATCCTTGTCATAATAGATAATAAAATAGATTCAATACATTTGATTTTCCTTCTTTTCTGTTTTTACTTGTAAGAAATATAATGTACACAGTATGGAGTGCTGTGTGAACCTGCCATTTGTAACACAGTAAACACAGTACAATGTAACAAACGCAGTGGCAAGTACTTCTGTTTCAGAGCATTACTGTAGTCCAGTGGTTCTCAACCTTTGAGTCTGGGAGTTTGAGCTTGTAGATCGGCTAGTTTCACAATATTTATCTGTGGAACGGAATCGAGCAGAATGTAATGCCTCAACTCCTACAGTCTAAGTGCTTATCAGGGTGGGGGGTCCCCAGTTCAAATATGATTGTTGCAGGGACGCCAGAGTAAGAACCACTGCTCTACTCCAGCAAATAATATATTACCGGTAAATACATATTTTCATGACAGATTGCAAGGATGAAACCAAAAAGCTCATGATGTTATATATTGTTAGCCTTTTTAGTGTGTAGTCCACCTGAAATTGAAACCGTTATTCTAATAGTTTGTGCTGTAGCCAATACTGAAAATGGGTTGAGCAGCGCACACACTCGACCAGAGCTAGGACATGGTTGTCCCGGATGTTTTAGGGTTCTGACATGTTCCCTGTGTTAGCTGATCTAATTTAGAAATTTAGCAGACACTTATATCTGCAGAAGGGCAGCACGATTCTTGTAAATGATTATTTTTCTCCCTAGGATTTGGAAAATTATTCTCTCACTTTTATCTTATTTCCCAATTTGACTTATTAAAATAACAAGCTTATTACTGGGTGTACAGAGCACAGGCGAGGCAACATTAGAGTTGAAAGAGGCTTTAGAGTAGTCTAATATTAAAAAATTAGATCACATTGCTGTATGAATCGAGAGAGTAAATAATATTCCTGGGAGTTCCTTGTAAGCTGCTTCTTCTACGGCATCTCTTCAGAGGGCGATGTAGACAGTTGTACCGCTGTCTTCCCGCAGGACTGCTATGGACATCATCTTGGACATGGTGGATTATGTGATGTGTCAGCACCTTATGCAATTATAGACAAAGAGGAGGAAAAATGTTTCAGGGTACACAGATTTTTTACAATGACATTTAAAAATGTTGCCATAGCTTTTACCCCATTTCTAGTAATCACACCATGCAATAATGAGAATCCTAAACCAGTTTGCTAAAAAAAAAAAGAACAGATCTATAAGCTAACAACAGTAACACTGCATTTTACCATGTTACATATTTCATGTAATGTTGGGGGGTTGCTCTCGGGCACAAACCTCTTATCTCCATATTTAAACAGTTTTTTGTTTGTAAGTTTAAACCCTACTTTATAAAACAGTGTAGTACAAAAGAATAAAAAGTAACTGGCAAAAGTGCTGGATGATTACAATTTAGGCATTTAGCAGATTTTAATCCAAAGCGATGTACAATAAGCAGGTAATACAGTATATCAATATAATAGGATAATGTCAGTACATCAACAACAATATAACAAATGCATAGCAATATCAATCTAGAAAACAATAACATTTAGACCACGCACATCAGTAAAAAACATTTAAAAAAAAAACAATGCGATCTAGCTTCATGTATGGTCAATGAGGGGAGGGGAGTGTTACAGTACTGCTATGTGTTTTAATGGAGTTATGTGGATTCAGTTTGTTTATGAGTTTGTCTGAATAAAATATATTCTAGTGATTCACACACTTCACAGTTGTAAGTACCCAACGTTTGGTTGCCTACACTAGGAATCAGAGTGTAGTATCATCATCATCATCATCATCATCTTTTATAATAGCTCACGTTACATCATAATTACTGTGCAGCCACTGGGGGAGGGGTTGTTTGTCGATTCATATACATTATAATACAGTCCCCTCTGTTGACTTTTATCTCACCACTTTTGGGTGCCCCGCACATTTACATTAATGTTGGAACCACACTGCTGTTACAGGCTAAAGATTAGCATCGCTAGCAATAACAATAGCCTAAAAGTAGTCCTACCTCTTGAAAGAATACACCTTGATATGAAGCCTCTCCACCCATTAGATGGATGATTCTAAAGACAAGAGATGACAACAAAATAAGTGTTACAAACATGAATCAAGTTGCAACCTTTGCATGTACATTATACATTATGTTTCGTAGAGTGGCATTTTAATTCCAAACATACAGTACATACCTATGTTCTGCTTTACAAGGGACATTTAGCTTTGCATTGTGTCCATCAATCCTGCCATTACATCTCGGTGGAAGTCATCTGTTGTGAAATGTTTACTAATCACTACACAACCGCAGATTCATGTCCCATCGTTCTGCAGGCGGCAGCAGCACCCGGGGCTCGCTCCGTCGCTCGGCTTCATTCAATCATAACACCACGGTAAAACAACAATGCCATGTTGTTTCACCGACACAGTTGCACACGTTTCAAAACTTCTACAACTGCTCAGCATCACTGCGGTCATAACATCCCATCTTCTTACTACGTGACTTCCAACCAACAGCAACAAACAAACTAAAACAGCAACGCAGCGAGGATGTTATTATGGTTACGCTGTTAGCTTAGCTTTGGCTCTCTTCTCCAAGCGCTGCTTGCGCAAAGGATTATGGGTGCTGGAGGAAGTGAGGTTGGTGCTGTAGGAAGTGAGGTCATAGCTTCGCGTTTCCCAAAAAATGGAAATGTACCACAAAAATAAATTTCTTTTTTGTTTTCCAAGTTAGAATATGATAATATGGGGTTACAAAAGCCCTTGAAAACGACCGGAGCTCCCCTTTAAGTAAAACATTTGAGTGCTTTTTCCACCACTGGTGAGTGCGCTGGACGGCAGCCACATGCATTAGGGAACAATGCAGAACACAATAATTATATGGTACTCAGGACATACTCTAATGAATGCACCGAAGGAAACCCTCCATTACTATGACAATTGTGGCTGAAACAAAACAAAAAAAGGAGCAAAATCAAAGACACATGAACCCAATACCCATATATCAATTCATCTCATTATTACACAAGAAATGGCCTGGGTCTCAGCACGGGGAGAGAAGAGACTCTCACTCCTCTTTCACACTTGTGCCACGGCTTTGACACAGTTGCATGTTTTTCTTTCCACACAAGCGCTCCATTCGAAACAAGTCTATACCTGTTGTGCTCTGACCCAGGGGCTGGTTCTTCCAGTCACACCAGCGCTCTTTGAGCTGGTTAGTGCCTTCCTCACTCAGAGCATCTCACCTCCGCCTGCCTTGATTTTCACCCGTCTATTCTCCCAAACTGGTTTTCCTCCGACCTCTTTCAAGGCAGGGTTGTTTTTCTTTTTTCGTGTTACGTCTCTGTCTCTCTCTCTCTCTTTGTACCGCCCCGTACATCTGTCAGTGGCAAAACCTGCTCATTCCTTTTTGCAGTAACACATCGTGCGGCATTCTTGCCCTGCTAGTTTTTGCCAGACCCATGAAATGGGTAGGCCTACATAAGCAAATGTCGGTCTGTCCCTTTTCTATATAAAGGGTATATATGATGATGACATGATGATGACATGCCTACAAAAGGCATGATGTCATAAATGATGATGACAGACAGGGGGTCTGGCACAACCAGGTTGACCTGTTCTAGTTTACTTTAGAGAGAGTTTTGCCCCAAGGTCACTGTGGCTCATCATCAGGGGAAGCAGTGTTTGATGCTGGATGACTCAGTTAAATTATCGATAATTAGCACAGTGTGAACTAAACCATGGGAATAAAATAAAAAAAACATCATGTTGGCATTTAGTCCTCCATAGGTCTCCTGTGGTGTGTTTTTTAAGTTGCAGGTGTTGACCACTTGATGTTCTGAAGCACTCTGTGTCCAGATGGATTAGTTGGCAACATCCTTGATACAATTGCAGACATCCAGGTGTTAGGCATTGAATGGATTAGTATTACGTTAGTTTGGTCTCCCGCTCTCCCAGTCCCACACCAATTGGTGAGAAAATGTGCTTGAGGAGCTGGTTTGAATTAGACGTTGCATTAGACCTTGGAAGGTTGGCCAACAACCGAGCGAACCATTGATTGATAGGAAATCCACAAAGCTCAACTGACTCTGAAAAGACACCAATCTCAAGTGCTCGCCGTGGTTTTTTGTATTGTCCTCAACAAACCCCGATTTTTTGGTTTGCGAAATAATCTTATTTCCACCAGCGCAATGCAACCGCCTCGAGCCGTGCTTTGTAAGATTTTCCTGCCCTTTAATTATTGTCCATGTCTCATAAACTTAAATTGAATCCTGCTCCACTGTAACATTAAAAAACCCATCGATCATGCCCATCAAAGTCTCACATGCAACTGTATATATTTGAGGCATTGTTCTTCTGCTGCCGTTTTGCATAGTTGTTCTGTTCTTGATGTCAGATGGGATTCTTGGGGCATGAATCATGCGTGATGGAATCTCATCCGTTTGATTTGTCAGACAGTTTGGGACGCACGCACATACCTGAGTTGTATCAGCCAACCCCACTGTTGCTTCTGCAGCTACCACTGCTCCTGTTGTTACACTGGCATTCTTAGCCTTTTTTTTTAAAGCTAACTGATATTTATAGAATCCATGTTCCATGAGTGACAGACTGACAGTCATATGACAAAGTAAGTTGCAGGTGAGAATCAGACTTGCAGAGCAAGTAAGAACAATTTTCCAGAATCACACAAGCACTGGCGGTGGTTAATATTATTGGGCTTTTCTACGCTGACCTTTAGGACGGGCTACTGACAGCGACTCTAATGTGTTGGCCTAAATAGCTCCTCTAACGGTTTAGCAAGATGGTGCTGAGAACCAAGAGCAATCCATTTGTCATGAGAACGTCAACAAAGAGACAGATCAACTACAGCCTGTCCCCTTAGCAGCAAACTGTCAGGACCCCTGCTAGAGGTCAAGATGAGCCTGCTTTTTCTTTTTTTCCTTTTTTCTTTTTTGTCTTGAGCCCGTAAACACGCTCTCCGTTTACATCCAGTCATCTGAGGCGCTCCTGGCAGAGCCATGGCGTGCCCCAGAAGAAGAAGGAGAAGCAGCCGTCTCACAAGGCGATGACCTCAGACATCTAAAAGCTACCCTGACGTTAGGCTGGGGGAATTTTAACGATTGCGCTGTGTGTAATACTGTCTACCTTGCAGTCTCAGGCTCTCGTGGCCTTGAAAAGCAGGCAAGTCATCACTCCCATTGGGAATTCCACATTTTATGCCAGGATTTCTCTCTCTCTCTCTCTCTCTTTGCTGGGAAGCACATTTCCATTGCCATAGCAGGATAATGACTTTACAGGCATGTGTATGGTGTTCCACAAAGCTGACCAGACTTCCCTGTGGGATTGCAAGGTGATCATAGGGTGAAACATTTCTTGAAGGGAGATACAGTGAAATTAAATAATGTACACATCTGGTAACAATAATCCATAATCCATGGCATGTCCAAAGCTTTTACCTACTTTTTACCCGAGAAATGCAAGAAATCATGTAAACACAAATGTTAAGTCAGACACAACAGTTCAAAAGCAATGTGTAAAACTATGCAATGGTATATGCCCCATTGTATCATATTTGTTGAAAGGCAGAATCGAAGATTATTGTTGCACAATACAACCAGTGAGAATATTTTTTAGGTAGATGAGTGCATCGTAAAAAATGTTGTCCGTCTGGTTTTGTGTTGGGCCCCTGCTGACATGCTGTTCACCTGCGTTATCTGGCCCTGGAGAGGCATGCCAAGCCCCAAGCACACACCTCTGCCCTGCAGCTGTCACTGTAGCAAAGCATTCTGGGCAAGAAAGAAGGGAGAGCGAAATCGAGCACTGGAGGGAGGGGAGGGGGGCTGCTGGCATGTTTTGACCGTAGCATAGCACGTTAGGAATGAGCGATGGGCTCGCCTCATGCCCTGAGTTGGAAGAAACGGAGGGCATGGAAGGCATTTTGAGTTAAGCAAAAGATGATTTGACTGACAGCGAGCCGTGAGGCCTGTGATTATGACTGAGCAGGTCCGGTGCTTCCCTGTCAGCCCCCTTACGTAAGGAGTGTCTTCAGTCATGGCCGGGCAGTATGTTAGCAATTTAGGATTACCTCAATGTTATGAGAGCGAGAGGGGGAATGAGGATTTGAGGTGAGGAAGGGGGATTACCTTTTTGTTCGCCATCTCCGTGTGGAAGTGGAAAATTCCAATGGACGTGTAGTAAAAGAAAAGAGATAGGCGTGTCTTGGCATGGAAGCAGTTAAGAGCGGCAAAGTCAGCCTGCAGGGAACAGAGCAGCACTGAGTGGGTGTTGAGCAATCAACAAGGGACTGAGTGAGTGAGAGAGAGATAGAGAGAGTGAACACAAAAGGGGGTTAGATGGAGAGATGGAAAGATAGTGAATGAGGGGAAATGGAGAGAGAGGAAACAAAGGGAGTCATGCAAAACGTGCAATCGTTGTTAAATGATTGCAGCATTTTTGTGTTTGCTCTGTGCCCTTGCCCATTACTTACGTTTGTGTGTGTGTGTGTGTGTGTGTGTGTGTGTGTGTGTGTGCGTGCGTGCGTGCGTGCGTGCGTGCGTGCGTGCGTGCGTGCGTGCGTGCGTGCGTGCGTGCGTGCGTGCGTGAGTGTGTGGCTGCATAGTATAGCAGATGCACCTGTCGTGTTCCCCTGCTGTGTGTACCAACCTTTTTACAGTCTGAGTTGGGGCCTAAAGGCCTTTACTGAGGACTGACCCTCACTCAAGTCGAGTCTGAACAGGCCTGGGCAGCTCAGCCTGTCTCGTGAAACAGAAACTCCTGGTCATGCTGTACACTATGTTGTCTGTGTGATATTTTAGCTTTATTGAGCTTTTATTACACTGAATTACAAACATCTGCACATCTGTGTGGTGGATTTTATACTAGTATTGTCCTTATGTATGCATGAAGCAGCATGGGTAACAATTGGACATCATAGCACTCTATATGAACAACAATGGAAACAAGCCCCCTGGCTCTTTTTGTTATCCTTTAAATGTTTTTGACTGTACTAAAGTGTTCAATCAATCAATCATAAAGGTCTAGGTGTATATTGTTTTTGATTATATAACATCCATATAATGACACTAAATCGCCTAGGATTAATATCAGACTTCTTTATATATCAGAGTTCTTGTTTGGCCGGGCTTCTGCACAAGACAAGGAAAAAACTCAGACTCAGACATTAACTTAAAAACCACCCGTCTGCTTTCAGAGAAACTGGAGAAGTGTTTCCAGTCGGTCAGGGGCAAGCAGTCCTCTCCAAGGCTCTTGCAACGGGACAGCAAAGGGCTTTCGATACCAGAGGCCTGTTAGCTTGGTGGATATCACGTTTTCCCCTCTCGTCTGTCCCCTCGGTTTGAAGAGATTGAGAGTGGCAGTTGCTGCCAAGGCTTTGGGATCGCATTGTTCCTCCTCTGCCGGCCCGGACCGCGGACGGTCAGCAGCAGGTGCGGCCGTCCGTTGGGCTCCAGGGTCACACAGTGGTGTTGTTTTGGGAAGAAGGGGCTGCCCTGCTGCCAGGTGGCAGTTGTTGGCGAAGACAGTTATGGCTTTGTGTCCTCTCCAAAGAGTTACAGCATCAGCTGCCCACTCCCCCCTCCCCCACACCTCCCCCATTTACCCCCTGAACCATGACCCCCCCCCCCCCCCCCCCCTCCTCCTCCTCCTCCTCCTCCTCCTCTTGCCCCCAAGCCCCAATAGCCCCCTCTATCAACCCCTCTTCGCTTCAACCAGTGGTGTCACACCAAATTCTGGGCCCTGGGTACAAGGATTCACTGCGGGCCCCCCATGAATGTTCTTCATATAGACTGGGAACCCATTTAGACTGGGAACGCATTATTATGCGTTATTTTGTGCTTTAACTATTGAAAAATAGCAGATATACAAGCTCACAGCGCGGGACCGAGTGCCGCACTGCAAGCTTGTAGATCTGCTATTTTTGAAAAATCTTGAAAATTTCTTTGAATATTTCAAATCCTTCTAAGGTTTTTTGAAAAATTTCTGTTTCTATGTCAGTGGTGCTCAAACTTTTTCATATTTTGTTCCAGGGACCCCCCCAGAAGCAAAATTTGAGTTACAATGTTCGCTTAAAAAATACATACCGGTATATTCAAAGATTTGCACTCATTTTCACGACTTTTCAAAAAAAGCAGATCTACAAGCTCGCAGTGCCGCGCTGTGAGCTTGTTTATCTGCTATTTTTCAATAGCTAAAGTATAAAACAATTAAGGCCCCCCCAAATTGGGCCCTAGTAACTCAGTCCCAACCCCCCCTTGTGACGCCCCTGGCTTCAACCGGAGTTGCAAGTGGCGCATATGTGCATGTGTTCGTCCGCCCAGGCACCGGCTGCGCTCGCAGGCCCGGGCCAATCAGACTGGCTAGCACAGATGTGACAGGCAGAGAGGAATGTGAGGAATGCGGAGGCGCTGGAGCGGGCGTGTTCACCCTGGACTCGGGGGAGAGGGGGAGGGGCCGCCGCAGTATCAGCAGACAGACTCTGCTGTGCACACCAGTACTCTGTTGGCTCTACTGGCTGAACGGCTGGCTGGTTGGAGAGCACAGTGGGTGCTGCGAGCTTGCCGGAGAAAGGCCTGCACGACCTTTATGGTAACTGTGCTTCCAGGGCCTTAAAGGAGGCCAAGGGTTGAGGGATGTGTGAAAAAGAAGCATGATTTGACAGTTGTTCCTGTCATTATGTGTCAGGGTGTGTTTCTAAACAGCAGTTGGCTGTCAGCGGCTTTGGGCCATTATTCATAATAATACATATAATAATACCTTTCAGCCGTCCCATTTCGATCCAATTTGCAACCCGCAAAACCCCAGCAAGCATGACCTGGCAACGAAAAGAAGTCCGCTTGATGTTCTTTGCTTCAAATTAGCACACTGTTACTTTTTCTTTCTCGCTGCTGAAGGTGATCCAGTTCTGCCAGATCCAAGCGGCATTTCAGTGCAAACGGCCCGGTGATCTTAAAGATCCATGGCCTATAGAAAGCCATTAAAGCCCAAAATAGAAGGCCGCTCTCTGCTCAACCTGTTTGTGCAGAATGTCGAGTGTAGATGTTATGTCATGAAAAACATCGGTCCTGTTTTCTAAGCACTCTCACTCCTCTCAGTAATTAGGCTACATGGCCCTGTGAGCAGAAAGTAAAGAGGTGTCAAATGGGCTAATGAAAATTATGAGGTGGGGGGAAAGAAATCTCAATCAGCAGGTTGTGTTATATGATGATACACCTAAGTTAAATATAACTTTGCAAAAGAAGGTGTAAGGTATAACTGTGACCTTTGACCTGTAACAATCAACAAACTCAACTGTGTTTGTCCCTAAGAACCTCTGGGAAAGGTCACACGGGTGCGGGGTGCAGTAGGCTGACGTGTGTATAGATATGGTTAGTGCGCCATCTTCTGTCCAGTTGGTGATATTGTCAGTTAATATTCTATATTGAAGCCCATGGAGACAATGGAGAGTAATGAACAAACTGCAATATGAATCTTCTTGCAATTTATGTACAATTTCTGTTCTTTTTTGTTACAGGCCGTAATGAATTAATAGCAAGGTACATCAAGCTGAGGACAGGCAAAACCCGCACAAGGAAACAGGTAAATATATAACACCCCTACGTTTAGTGCATATAACAACACCCCTAGACCTACTGTACATGCTTGGCTCATTAAATAAAACACATGCATGGTATACTCAGGGTCATGATGAAAAGTGTTTTACTCAACACTATTTCAGAATGCATAAATAGCTTGTTATTGTTAATTTGCTTTAAAACATACATTAACATACATGTCCACAGTGCCATCTTATGTTCAACAAGCCCTTAAGGTTAGATCATTTGCATGCAATGTATCGGTTTATTATTATTATTAGTGTGTGTGTGTGTGTGTGTGTGTGTGTGTGTGTGTATGTGTGTGTGTGTGTGTGTGTGTGCGTGTGCGTGCGTGCGTGCGTGCGTGCGTGCGTGCGTGCGTGCGTGCGTGCGTGTGTGCATGTGTACACATGTGCGGTGCACTTGCCCACAGATGTACCGCATGTGTGCATGCATACCCATGTGTGTGAGCGTGTTTTTTTGCATGTTTCTGAGTGCATGCAACGTTTTTATGCTCAAATACTGTCTCACACCCCTTTAGGTGTCTAGTCACATACAGGTGTTAGCGCGGAAGAAAATACGAGAATACCAGGCTGGTATCAAGGTAGGTGCTACCAACAGGCCTCTGGGCACCACTGACTGGGCATCTCTTCTCTCTTTGGTTACGGCTTCTCTCTCTTCCCTTGTCTTTTTTCTCTCCTTTTCTCTTCCCCCTCTTGGCTCTTTTTCATTTGCAGGTTTCTAGCCATTTGCAAGTTCTCGCCCGGAGAAAATCTCGCGAGATCCAGTCAAAGCTAAAGGTATGCGCTTCACTGCGGGCTGGGCGGGGCTGATACAGGCTTGGCTTGGCGCTATTTTTTGCACAATACCCGCAATGTGATGGAGGGACATTTGATCCAGTTGGAGCTTAGCATTTTGCCACCATATATATGTGGCCTATTTACATAATGGTCAGGAATGCAGGATGTGAGCTTGGCAAAAGAGATGCAGCTTTGTTCAACGACTAATAAATTAGGAAAAAGTAATGATTCAGATCTCAGTTCTCTGATATGCTCAGGAAACAATAACCTTGATCCTGCTCCTGTATCATGCATGCATTGATACAAGGAATAACGTGCTAAAAATGTCGTCTTAGATTTTGTGTCCACGTTCTATGAACTTATATCGATACTCTAGTGCAGTGTTTCTCAAAGTGGATTTCAGGGACTCTCCAGGTTCCTTTATGGGGGTCTAAATTGACCCTATCAAGTCTGTAACTTTGACAGTGTACAAATGGAACCAAATGGACCCGTTAGGGTCCATTTGGTTCCATTTGTACAATGTCAAAGTTAAGGGGAGACCTTCAAATTTCTAAGTTTGAGAACCACTGCTCTAGTGCTGTAATGTTACATGAGCCGGGTGACAAGCCTGGTGAACTGCCTTGTACTGCAGCATGCTGCCCTTGCTCTGGCTCTCTATCCATCCTCAGTGCTAGCCATGCCTCTGCTTATGGACTTCCTCTGCCCCTCAATCTTCCATCTACTTTTATATCTTTAGTTTCTCTCAACTGTATTCTTTCAAACCGTTTTAATGTGAACATAATCCTGGTGCAATGACTGTGTATCGAGCAACGAGTTAAACCCGCCATGTTGTCCTTATTTGACCTGCTTCTTGCCTCACCTAACCTATGGTGCAGTTTCCCTTCCAACTGGCCTCTTCATCCTCATTATGACCGTACTCTTTATTATTCACGTAGTTGTACACCACACAAACCAATGCCACCCACACATTCACGCACACAGTGACAGACACACCCATTATCACTGAAAACCTTGGTGGCGTGCTATTATCGGGAACTCTAATCACATCGCTTACTTTTTTACTGGAAGCGGCAACCGAGGTACTTCCTCGTTTGTCTGTTTCTCTTTCTGTCTGTTATCTCTCCTCCTGAAATGTAATCCCTAGAGATTTTAATATTTTAACACTCAGGTTTCTCGAGGGATGGCACAATGTTGCGGCACAGCCTGCCAAGACTATTCCTATCCGATGGCGACACATTCTTTCTGCCATTATGCTGTCACACTAGGGCCTAGTGACTAGGCCTTGTCTAGAATATAACCATCTGCTTACCTCTTCACCCATCCTCATGATGTGGCGTCCCTCCACCAACCCCCCTTTTCTCCCCAAAACCTCTCTTCCACTCCTAAAACCCATCCGTCCACTGGAGATGTTTCTGGGCCAACCTTGGCCCATGACTTCTCCCCTGCTGCATCATGCCCAGAAAATGCTGAGTGTTCATTTACAGGTCCATTTGGTTACATTTGTACACTATCAGGCTATGGTCGCACCTGCACAATGGTTACAGGCTGATAAATGCAGGCTGTGCTCGGCCGCCTGTTTAGTGCAGCCAGTGCAGCCTATAAATGGAGTAACTTGCAGCCCTGTCTGTCTTGACGTTGCCAGGCCGGTCTGCCTTCAACACATTCCGATTGGACAGAGGGGGAATGGCAGCAACGAGCATTTATTCAGAAGGAGCATTTATCTCCTTCTGATAGACTTTTTCTCTATTGGAGCCATCTGGCACATAGAATGCATACATGCAAGGTGTCCACAACACGCTGAAAGCTGCGGCACGCCAAAAATAAAAATAAAAATCACACCCGTGTGAACTGAGCGGTGGTCGTGGAGGCTACGCAACAGCACTACTGTGTGTGTGTGTGTGTGTGTGTGTGTGTGTGTGTGTGTGTGTGTGTGTGTGTGTGTGTGTGTATGTGTGTTGCTCACCCAGGGGTGTGCATGCGTGCGTGTGTGTGTGAGAGAGAGAGAGAGAGAATGTGTGTGTAGGCCTATTGCAGTTGATGCTCAGGCTAGACTCAGCAGCACCCTCTCACCGCTCAAAAAAAAAAGAACGGTCCGTTCCCATTGAAAACCATTGCAAAAAGACGTCTGCATGGCAGACACAAAGTTAGGTGTGACTGTAGCCTCAGCGTTACAAACTGCTAAATGCATGCTGAGGATTTTACTGTGTATGTTTTCACAATCACCTACCTTTTACTTTCCTTTTACTAAAAGTTTCATAATGAGTAAATATGCCAAACTTGCTAAGTTATTCGTCCATGAGGGACAAGTAGAAGGTTGCTGAGGAAACAGAGAGGTCACAAGTGTCTCGAGTTTCTGTTAACGTCTTGCAAGATGATTCATATATTGATGTTGTCGGGTGGCAACTTGTTTGTCCAAAACCATTTTTATTCATAATTTAAAATAAAAACGGTTTAAAATAGTGAAAATAGCCGATCTACAAGCACACAACGCCTCACACCGTGAGGCGTTGTGTGCTTGTAGATCTACTATTTTCACTAGTTTTGTGCGGAAGTCTTGTATGGTGAAGCAGGCTTTACTTCATGAAAGAAAATTACAAATTTGAAACCTGACGATACAAGGTTTCTGCCCGACAGTGACGATATTTGTAACACAAGACAGTCTCTCTTTTCCCAACTGGTTTTTAAACATTGCCAAAAACTCCCCATGCTGGATATTCTCTGTTTGTGTCTTATTCTATATAGTGTTTAATTCAAGTACTTTGGTTCATATACAGTAGATTTGGCTACCTTAGTCAACGAGGGCTTATTTTCTATCATGTATTTTCAGTTTTTAGGCTACCATAATATTTTTGGGATATCATATCTATTAGTAAATGTATGATAAGAGCGTGAAAAAAAAAACACTTGTCTCAGATACGTTTTAATAGAAACGGGTGAGGAAGGAGAGTGCAATATTATCCTGTGATATGTTCCCCAATAGCATGTAACTATATGCTAATAATAAAGGCATATATCATCATATCATGTTAAGAGGTATTACTGAAAGATGAATGTTCTAAAAGAGCATTTCAAATTATGAACCAAAATTGAATTTTGATTCAAGAATGAATATCTAGTACAATTGAATTTGACATTTTGCTAATGTCAAATATTTAGTTATGGCCAAAGTAATAATACTATCATATTGAGTTTCTTTGCCAATTTTGTAGTGCAAATGCTTACCATACCTTTCTATGAAAAGTAGAAAAGAAAATGCACTTTTGATTATTAATTATAAATAATAATACAACTGTAATAGAAATTAAATATTTCCTTTTTTTTTCAGACTCAAATTTTTAGTTTATCTGAACATACCATATAGAATGACTCTAATGGTACTAATGGTTTCTCTCTTTTCTGATTTAGGCCATGAATTTGGTAAGTGAATTTGACTTGTGACTTATGCTTTCACGCTCCCATTTGCTTGACAGTGCTAGTGCATTGTCCCCTGCTATTGCCCTTTGCTGGCATGGCATTCCACACCACTGTCCTATCCCATGATAAAGCAATGCTGAGGAATTACCCACACAATGAACTAGGATGCTATATAGTGCATTTTACCTGATACATAGTATACATTCTGCTGATATATAGCTTGCTTTCGCAGGGTGTTAATCTCTGATTCGGGATCTTGCTTTCTGAGGCAGCTTTTTGTTTACTGCGCAGGCATCATCTGATTTACCTATACTTTAAATACCTTAATAATGTTTGATGAGGACCTGTGTTTGTGGCCTGAGAGACAAGATAAAGGTACAACAAAAAGCTTAATTGGCACCTGCTTGCCCTCCAAAAGTATTCCCTTTCAGTTATCCGCTAAAAGAATGGGTTCTCTTCTGTTCGAATTTGACTCGTGACTTCCATCCTCTTATTTTATTTGCGCTGCAATTGCATCATCACTGAGGGAGCCCATTTTCTTTCAAGTTTAGCGTATTCGGTGAAAGCAAATTACCCTGGTATGTTTGTGCATCATGAAGTATGTGTGGTGCACCACATCAGACGTTCACCATTATTCTTACTTGTTTCTGGGTTTGCTTTTTGTGATTTTGACATGCTAGTCTTTGGATTGTGTACTTGATGTAACAAGATGACTGTACAATAGAACATACTGTTCTTTCTACGATCCAAATCAATGCACCGTGTTCTCCTATTCTCTTGTATAATTGTACTGATATCCTTGACCTTTAAATTGTCTCAAGACCCACACACAAATAATTGTGTGGTAGCGCTGCTGCTTAATTTGTCTGTGCTTTACACTATTTAACTGTGCTATTTCAAGTTGTTTGTCTGCTTTGGAATTCAATGTAGAGAGCATGATCACCACAACAATATCACCACATAATTGCTTGATAATTATCCAGATTATTGATAATTATCGTAATATACCAGGGATCTTTTAGGTTTGTCATAACTTGTGTTAGAAGACAAAATGTGATCATTCTTATGACATCTGTTGCAAATGTATTTTAATGAAATATTGACATTTATTATGAACACATAACTGAATATGATTGCTTGGATTAGCATGTTAACTTTAAGCTGATCACTGCTTTGATTGAAATGGGTTGAAAAAAAGACCCATCATTTTGTGAAAGACCATGAATGTGCTGACATTATCAGTCCAAAATTGCACCCAGGCATCTGTGTTAGCTCAGTGTTATGGTGGTATGCTAGGCTATAGTGACATCTTGTGGTGGAGTGTCTCCCTCACCGCTCTGTCCCTTCCTACAGGATCAGGCCTCTAAAGACAAGGCCCTGCAGAACATGGCTGCACTGTCTTCTGCACAGATTGTCTCACCGAGCCTGATCAAGAGCCAACTCCCACCGCTGCCTCCGGGCCCCTACCCTCCACAAGCCAGGGTGAATCTTTTTTCTTTACAATACGTCTGACACAATGGTCCTGTCTGTGCACAAATGCACCAGCATTTCGTCGTTGTCGGGTGAAAACCTTGTATGTCCAAAACCGTTCGTTTTGCATTTAGCATTTTAAAAATGATTTAAACTAGTGAAAACAGCCGATCTACAAGCACACAAACCCTCGCACCGTGAGGCGTTGTGTGCTTGTAGATCTGCTGTTTTCACTACTTTTTTGCCTTGTGTGATGAAGCAGGGCATTACTTTGCGAAAGAACGTACAAATTTGAAACTTGTCGGGTGGAAACCTCAACAACAACGATTTGCAATATTTCCATAGGCTTTATTTAAGGACACAGAAATTGCAGTGCATTGCGGATATGGCCAATAACAAAGCAAGTTCAGCAAGTTTCAGAATACTGACATACTTGACACTCTTGTTTTCCAGTTCTGGCCTGGCCCAATCCCAGGACAGCCTGGACCTTCTCAGGAGTGAGTAGTCCACCTTCCCTATTATAAAGACATTTATGGTCTGTGGGTGGTGATCCAATGTGTGTTTGATGACAGTTATGAGTGAGATTGTTCCTGGATTTGAGTGAGTGACTGAGTGGGTTGACTGACAATTTGTGAACGAGGGGTGTGTGTGTGTGTGTGTGTGTGTGGGGTGGGCGAAAGTGACGGATAGCGCTCGCATGTTTAACAGATCACATTTTTGCACATCAGGCTGGTTCTAGAGCTCAACCCGGGAAGGACTGGGCTTGGCCGCACCAGCTATGCGTAAGTTCTCCTCTAGCCCTCAAAGCTGTTGGCACAAGGCAGCACTAACTCTGCTTCACACTGACTGTACCATATGTTTCCTGCACTAACGTGGACTACCACCAGGTCACAAACCTGCTTCAGTTTTGATTGAGGGCAATACTGCATTAGATATATCCTCCCTGACATTTATTGATTGATTGAATTATGAATCTCATAATCCCTCCCTGACAATTGGAAAGGGTATTGAATGCAAAGTGACATTACACGTCCCGAGTGCATAAGTAACGGCACAAACAGCATTTGGCAGGCATATTGCAGGGCTTGCAGGCATACAGTAAGTACAATAATTGGACCCATGCTGAAGCTACTTTGCATCATGTTGCCGTTTTAAGTTATAAAAATCAATGAAGCAGAGGCGGACTTATGCCTAGCTGGTGCAGCAACACATGCTCCCACTTAGAGACTAACAAATATGAATCAAAGATTAGGTAGGCAGATGGCAAAATTAGGTAGGCTCTGATCAGAGCGTGGCACGCTCTGATCAGGTTTTGCGCTGTTGAATCGTCATTTGCAGCCTCTTCTGTTTCTGTGCTAATGTACCTCAGTAAAGATTGTATAGGTTTCATCGCTGCGGCTGCCCCACTGACTAAACTCATTCTTTTGCAGTATCAAACCGTTTGCACAGTCCCCATACCCAAACCTACCAGGTCCATTACCCCCACCCTTATCAAGTGAGTATCAACATCTCTGGACATTACTGAAAACTACTGGGGGGAGAAAGGAAAGTAATGTATGACAACGAGTTATTCTGACTGTGCGTGTGTGTGTGTGTGTGTGTGTGTGTGTGTGTGTGTGTGTGTGTGTGTGTGTGTGTGTGTGTGTGTGTGTGTGTGTGTGTGTGTGTGTGTGTGTACGTGTACGTGTGTGCGTGTTTGTGTGTGTGTGCGCTTTAACCAGATTATGAGCCCTTGGCGCCTCCTCCACCCCCGGCCGCTACAGCAGTGCCTGTGTGGCAGGATCGGACAATTGCTTCCTCTAAGCTGCGAATGTTGGAGTACTCTGCCTTTATGGAGGTCCAAAGAGACCCAGATAACGTAAGTTTTAAACAACCACAAATATCATCATATCATTGTGAACGTAGGTCGCAGTTTACCATGAGAACCGTCACAGCTTGTCCGCGTCCGTCTGGACGTGTACACCTTTTTACGGTTTATGGGTTTGTCGCTCTGACTTCATGCTCTGTCACTGTGATGTCAGGGGAACCACTCTGGACGGGTAACACCTGACACTGTGGTTCCCCTGACACATCACTGTGACATCACAGGTGACATCATCACAGTGATGTCAGATACTCAGCATGGCAGCATGGCAATAGCAGATCTACATGCTGACAACGCCTCGCAGCGCGAGGCGTTGTGAGCATGTAGATCTGCTATTTTCACAATAGAACCGTATAATACAAAATGTAATTCCTCAACTCTTAGTGCTCGTCAGGGTGGTGATGGTGGTGGTGGGTGGGGGGGGGTTCCCAGTTAAAATATGATTATTTTGGGGGTCGCGGCCCGAAAAGGTTGAGAACCACTGCTTTAGGGCGAGGTCGCCTTTCGCCCTTAGGCGTCTTACTGGTTGTATAAGGTGTGAGTTAAAGAATAACATGGCAATATAATACGTCTGGACGCTTGGGATAATCTTGTCTGCCAGTGAGTGATAATTGTTGTGCAGATAAGACGAGGTGAATGAGTGCAGAGCCCTTTATCTGCTATTATCTAGTCTTGCGTAGCCAGACAACTATTCCACAATCTCCGAATGCTATATAGAGTCTAGAACAGCAGCTCCCGAACGACGAGTATCGGAAGTAGCCAGTGCTGCACGGAACTGTAGTCCCATTGGAAACATAACAGAAACACAATAGCTCAGACAAAGTCATTCGAGCGGCCTATTCTTGTTATGGGTGTATAGTTTAAGAAAACGTTTGAAAACATCATGGAGGTAACACCAATAACACCAGAGAAAGACTAAATAATGCCCCCAGAAATATTGAAAGGAGACATAACGCTTCCAGTAGGACATGTTATTGCTACTGCACCAAGGGAGCAGTTGCATCACATCCGCTTTATCTCGCACTCATCGTTTCTATTTCCGTGCCCCAGACTGTTGACGGGAGCATTTCCCAAATCGCGGATTCAACAGTCTGGCCACGCAAGACTAGCTATTATCTAATAGTGGTGCATTTTGCCATCAGACAGACCTGGTTACTTTAACCCCTTTTCCACTGACATAGCCCAACACCACCCCACTCCACTACCAATAGGGGTACTTTTGTGTTATGGAAAATTAAGATATTTTTATGTGGTGCGGTGTAGTGTCGTGTAGTGTGGTGCTAAAGCTGCAGTCGAAAGTCGCTGGAAATGGGGGCATACACACTTTTCTATTTAACATTTCTAAGGCTGCATCCAAACCTGGATGGTTAGAGCGGCGTGATTACATACAAAGTGAATGCAAAGACGAGACGGCGCGGGGCAAACCATCCGAAAGGGCCGGCTTGAACTGTTGCCTCGGCATCTTCGCCCCACTTGGAAAAATCCAACTGAAGCGTACTTCACTTCACCCGACTCCACCCATCGCGTCCTGACAGCCAATCAGCGTTGATGTTGTCCGGAGACACGGAAATGTTTTTGGTGTTTGGTGTTGGGACTCCCTTTTTTCAGAGTGTTTCGCCTTGATTCCAACGGGACATGATTTTTTAACAACGCAGACCTACGCGACCAAAGCGAAGAAATAGCTTCAGGTTTGGACGCAGCTTTAGGCATGGGGAACAGCCAGGATGAGAACATGAGTGACAGGCATATTTATGCTTTCTTCTCCTCCTCTTCCCATTCCTCTTTTTTCCCCTCATTGCAGTACAGCAAACATCTGTTTGTCCACATTGGGCAAACAAACCCCTCCTACAGCGACCCACTCCTGGAGGCTGTGGACATTCGGCAGATCTATGACAAGTTCCCTGAGAAGAAGGGTGGGCTCAAAGAGTTATATGAGAAAGGTCCTCAGAATGCCTTCTTCTTGGTCAAATTCTGGGTGAGTATTCCTAAAATGCAGATACGTTGACTCACTCCCTAGCTTCCGTCGTACCGTAACAGTTGCCTACCCTCGATGACCATAGAGGCTTATGCAAAGGCAAAATGTAATTTAGATAGCATTTTTATATAGACCAATGCCAGCTATTTTCGACTTGGCATCGTATCGTAGCCCGGGTGCCAGCCTGTTCGCTCCGTTCCGCGATTTGTTTTGTCTCTCCGCATCACAGTCTGGAAATGATTAAGTTGACTCGTATTTCAGGAAGCAAGTTGTGACGTAGGCGTCGTCGTTGCTGATTGGATGTTTTTCCAACGAATCAGAGTAGGGTTATCGTAGCTACATCATCATAAACACACTCAGCACACTGGTGTGTTTGACAGACATCACCAAAGACCAATTGGAAGCCACGGATGTGTGAATACCGCTTCTATGTCCCACCTCCCCTTGGAGATAGGAGGCTTTCCAGACTGCGATGTGGAGAGACAAAACAAATCGCGGAACGGAGCCAACAGGCTGGCACCCAGGCTAATCCTATCGTACATCGAAGCTATAGTGTGTATAGTTTTGATGTCCTTGCTTATTGTAAATCGCTGTGGATTAAGAGCTAAATGCCTAAACTGTAAATTGTTGACGATCAGAGATCTCCACCTACCGATACATCTGGTCTAAATTCCTTGTAGGGGCTCATACTGGATGGAAACTATTCAGAAATGTCATAACAAGCAACAGCATTGCAGAACCAATGCAAAGACCTTCACATTGGAACAGGACCAAGATTGGCTGTGGTCACTGTGCATAGGTTTTGTTGGCAGAGATTTTGCCTGCTTCAACCCCAGCACTGAATTTGGATTTCCCCAGAGGATCGATAGGTGGAGCTGTCTTGATTGTTTGTTCACATAGAACATAAAAGATAACCTGCTTAGATCATCTTTTATGTTCCATTGGTGGATTATATGAGTCCTGACATAAGTCGGGGCACATACAACAGTATATGCACTGACAAGCCATAAAACCATATCTAGTCCTCCAAAACCAATCCTATTGCCGTTTTATAACCATCAATAAACCTATTATGTAATTACATGAGATGTCCTGTCTGAAATGTGATCAAGTGTTTATCCTTGACAGGCTGACCTGAATAGCAGCGGGATGCAGGATGGGCCTGGCTCTTTTTATGGTGTCAGCAGCCAATACAGCAGTGCTGAGAACATGACTATCACTGTTTCAACCAAAGTCTGCTCATTTGGCAAGCAGGTAGTCGAGAAAGTAGAGGTAAGATCGATCGTTTTTTAATTCTCTTCTCAGTGTGAGTTGTTAAAACCCGAAGCACCTTACCGACAGGCCTTTTGACACTCTTTTACACGTTTCAGACCGAATATGCTCGGATGGAAGGGGGAAAGTGTGTGTACAGGATCCACCGCTCTCCTATGTGCGAGTACATGATCAACTTCATCCACAAGCTCAAGCACTTGCCTGAAAAGTACATGATGAATAGTGTTCTTGAAAACTTCACTATTCTCCAGGTAACTGGTTTAGGCTAT
Source organism: Nannobrachium achirus (assembly GCF_963921795.1). Classification (NCBI taxonomy): domain Eukaryota; kingdom Metazoa; phylum Chordata; class Actinopteri; order Myctophiformes; family Myctophidae; genus Nannobrachium; species Nannobrachium achirus. The sequence continues at coordinate 56,803,385 of NC_137815.1, read as the reverse complement.
GACAACAATAGGCCTTGGAACTTGTTTGAATGCAATGTCGCAACATATGACAAAATTGTTATTGTTTATCCTCCAGGTGGTGACAAACCGGGACACCCAGGAGACCTTGCTATGTATAGCTTTTGTGTTTGAGGTTTCCACCAGTGAACATGGAGCCCAGTATCATGTCTACAGACTTGTTAAAGACTAAGCCCTTCAGGGACATTTGGGAAAAGCCTGACAAAGCGTGACACAATCTCTCTTCAGACTGCTCAACTATCCAGGAAAGAACATTGAAACAATGTTAGACCACACTAACATGGACACACTTTAAACATGGATACATTTTAAATCTTCTACATCAGAACAAAAGGATGAACCGACATGGAAAGAAAATTGAAGAATTCATGATTTTGCAAACAGCCATGCATATGTACTTTAGATGAAGCGGGCCAGTTTTGCAAAGGACAATAGATGCATTTTGAGATGTGTTCAGTGAGGGAATGAGAAGGTGTCCAGGGTTGTGAAGACATATTACCATTCTCTCATATTGCTATGAGCGATAAGATATTAAATTATGATTCATGCTTTGGCGACAAAATGAATTGGTCTACAAAAATATGTTGTTAACATGTTATTAGTTAACTGAAAGAATGGTTGACTTGTCGCAGAAGCAGAAAATCAGGCTTAACCACTTTCAACCTAGCATCCCTATTTTGGGCATGTTATATGTGAATGTTTTCAAAGATAGAAAAGGTGGCTAATCTACAAGCTCACTATGCAACTCGTTACAGTGTGATGCATTGAGAGCTTGTAGATCGTCTGTTTTTGCTATTTTTGAAATAGGGCTTTAGTGGTTAAGTGCATAATAGAATGGGAGGGTACAGACACAAGGACCATGGAAGAGGAGACCCAGAGACAAGTGGAGTTGTTACAGTTTGGTACGTCAGGATAGCAAGTGCCTTTTTATCTCCAAAGATTTAGCATTGCCTGCCACTTTGGATTGTCTTATTACTACCTCTTGTTTTTAGATGAACAGAAAGAAGTTGGACATATATTTGTTTTGTCAATGAATTGGAACCGGAATATGACTATGCATTTTTCTCTCAGATTTAGATGTTTGAGGTGTATTTTGTATTCTTTATCTGGGCACACAGCGGGATGAGATAATTGCTTGTTTTTCATGTAGCCTAATGTTGTACAAGAAAGGCATAACGTTTTACATTGCAAGCATACAGAAAGAAGATTGATTGTGTTACCACACCGTGCAGTCTCTGCTCCATCATGTGTTTTTACATATTGATTATCAGGTCTTACAATAATTTATCTATAACTGATTTATGACACTTGGGATGCCTGTTGCCAAGCCTAACGTATAGCCAGCCAGGGCTGTCCTATTCTTACAGTACACCCTGTTGTATTTTCTCTGTTAGAAGACGTGTGCATTGGTGCACTTAAAAAGATCAAGAAGAGGTGAGGCCAGAACAGTTCTTACTTTCTGCCTTGAGTTATGTAGCCTTATTGAAATAATGTGTTTTCTGTACTGTGAGTTGGTGGATGCTACAGGAATATGTGTTACATAGGAGTATTTTGGGGACTTATGTTTATATTTGTGATAAATGTTAACACAGCACAGAGACCATATCTGCTCGGTTAAGATGTTGAAAGCTGATCAGTGTTTTTATTTGTATTTTTATTTTTTAAGTTCAAGTGTAGGTTAGGAAGTCAAATCATTTGACTTCATTAATCTGTGTTCTAGAGTAACTCTACACTCAATCAGCTTACTTAAATATATTCAAATTTGTACACTGCCTTATAAGACAATATGAGGCCCATGACATTATTTTGAACATGCGCAAAGCATTACAAAACAATTTGCCTTGAAAGAGCTATCTGTGCTCTGTGCTGCGGAGTGTGACCATTGATTGTTATTTATAGGGTTTAAAAAAACAAATGGCGGGAGGGTTGGGTGGGTTATTGGCGATTTATTATTGATTCGCCATTGCAATGGAGATGTTGAAAGTATTGCCGGACTTTATACTAAAGACAGGATAACAGTCATCCCATGGATCTTACGAGAGAATGGGATCTGCTGTTATTCACTGGACAAAGTTTTGTCACAAAACTTCATACATCAGACATTGTATGGTGATTAATTGCACCGAGCTTTGAATGTTAAATTTCAGAAGCTAGATACAATAACACTCCTCTATCAGTTTTAACATTTTGCCTTTTATACAGACTTTTTTTTTTTTTTTTTTACCATTATCATTATTAATGTGCTTTGTTTGGATTCTGTTCCTTTTTTGGACTTTCAGTGTATGCCATATGCTTCACTGAAAATGTGTGATTGCGTTGATATTGATTATGAGATATCTAATGTATCATTATTCAGAATGGTGTGGGCAAGTTCTTTTTTTTTTTTGTTAAAAAGGTGGTTTACTATTGCCATGGTTACTGTTGTGCATTGCAATTTTATATTTTCTGTTATCTTCAAAATAGGGATTGTAATATGTAATCAAACAAATGTATCTAACAATAAAAGACGCATTGTGCCTTTGGGGCCATTCCCCACCCCCCAGAAAATATATTAAACGTGTTTCTAAAATGTTTTTGTCCCTTGTTATTTATTTTCACATATTATTTACTTAGTTGTTGTCCATTTGTCAAAGTTGCTTGTCATGGCCACTGAATAACTAGTTGTTACACTGTTAGGTAACAACTAGCAATGACAAAAGCTTTTCCCCAATTAGTAGTAACTAGCCCTTACCCGTTCAAAGATATGAGCTCCAAAATGATGTGCAGTGTGTGGGTTATGGGATGTGCACTGTGCACACAGTATATGAGGGATGGAAAGTAACTTTAACTGGTAAGAAACCCGTTTCGTTTAATGACTACAGAGATACTGTCCCGTCCCCCCCCCCCCAGCCCGCCCGCCCACCCGCCTGCACACACACCCGCCTGCCTGCACACACACACACACACACACACACACACACACACACACACACACACACACACACACACACACAGAGCTGGTTAAACATTTTGCCTCATGCTAGATGCAGAATAGATGTGCCTCAAGCTAGATGCAGAATAGATAGTAGATACACCATAAAAATGCTAATATACAGCATACGATTTGTGAAAGTGACAAACGGGCTTCACAGTTATGTCAGGTGTGTTCATATGCTTATGGTGATGCGATTTCAGATCAATTGCTCCAGCCACTGAGGAGAAACGCTGAGACACTCAGACACTCAGACATTCGCAAAATTATAGTATAGATAAAGCTTGTATAGGCCTATATATGGTTTGACTAAGGGTTAGGTTTAGGCTAGTTTTACTGAGGTTAGGGTGGAAGATCGCCCAACCTCACTTGGAAAACTATAGGTAACAATCATAACCCTGGTTATTTGATTATTACAAGCGAGATGTCTCGCTTATGGGGGAGAGCTCTGGTGTGATCACAGAAACATTTATCATTCACTTCCACACAATTCACTGGCTGGATCAAGGTTGCACCAGGCCACATCAGCAGGGTTTCACCCTCCTTTTACATAAGGGACTGTGGCCTGGTTCGTTATCCAAGATAACCATTTTCCTTTCTCATTATCATGTAAGGAGTGTCTTTCGGCGAGATATCTGGCTCATAATACTCAAATAGTTATTTTTGAGTATTATGTAAGCCGACTTATGGGAGATATGATAAACATATTGCCCAGAAACTTATCTCGACGTCCAGACCTGTCAGCCTATGGGGTTACCTCCACACTGAGGACTGCATAATTATGCCAGTATATCAAATCTGGCAAAGGTCAAGGGTGAAGACCAGCTGGCTGACACACAGACATCCTGAATAGTGATCCCTTTAAAAAGGGCCCAGGATGTAGATATCCCTCTAGTGGAATGTGCACGCAGCCCCTCTGGCGGCTGCAGCCCCCCTTCTAGAGTAGGCTTAGATAGATGGCCTCCACTAGCCAGCGGGAGAGCCTTTGTTTAGTTATGGGTATCCCAGCATACTGCTTGGCCCATGAGACAAACTGGTCCAGATCTTAGACCTTTCAATATACGTACTCAGTGCCCTGACAGACAGGGCAAAGAGAATGCAATTTTTGGTGCCCTTGTGACGCAAAGAGGAGGGTGAAACGCCTCCAATTCGACAGGAATGCACTTCATAAGAGGGTTCTCTACGAAAGCCGGGTTAGGCTTCATGACCCCCCGGGCCGGAATGTTCTTGTCAGCGAAACGAGTGCACTCCAGGTGTACCGAGAGTGCATGCACATAACTGACACGCTTTGCATGACATGGCAATGACATTCTGGAGAAGACCCACAGTGCACAAGGTCATCCTCGGCCCATAGAGTCAGGTGCTCCGGATGGGGATGATAATCTCGCCCCCCACCTGAGACAGCAGGTCCCTGCATTAACAGGAGGGGCCACAGCTGACCGTAATGGAGGGCATCATCCACCTTATGATGCCACTGTGGGCATGTGGGGACAATGGAGGGAAGGCGTACAGACTCTAAGGGCAATTAGAGTCAATGGAGGGAAGGGAAGGTGTACAGAAGAATGGGTCATATATGTCCAAAGACCCAGTGGAGCTGTGCCCCTCACTGAGAAGTACAGCGGGCATTTCGTGCCAAATAGATTGAGCCTGTCAGAAATTGCAAAAGTAAATACGATGTCTACTCATGGTGTTTTTTGGAACATAACAGTGGTAGATATCGGCTTACACATTGAGATAAAAAGTGCTCATGGGCACTGGTGTAAAGTAGTAAAGTACAAGACTTAAGTACTGCACTTAAGTACAATTTTGAGGTATTTGTACTTTACTTGAGTATTTCCAATACTTTTACTTCTACTCTATCACATCTCGGATCCAAATATTGTACTCCACTACATTTATTTGAAAGGGTTGGTTGGGTTATGCCCACTGATCTAAAAGAACAACATCTCCCAGCATCCCACGCGACGGGGGTGTCACACGTGGGTCTTCGATGAGGAAGAATGAAGTCGGATTCGGAAAAACGCAGCAGGGCTTGAAATTAAACACTACTGGGACGCTATGCTAAAAGAGCGAGCAGCTATGCATTTCCTTGTCGTTACTTGCAGCAGCAGCGTCTTGGATTAATAAGAAAGCTACAAGCCTCCACCGTTACCAGTCCGATTAGATGAGCAAGCAGCTAAACAGGACAGTAGGAGGATATACCAGCACAGTTCTGCAAGGTAAGTTGAATATAACTTGGGCAACAAGCTGACTTAATAACTATTTAATTACAGTTCGTTGAATTAAACTAACAACAAACTACTGGCTATAAATAAAATAGTCTAGTAGTTATAAAAGACGCTGGCTACCTTTTGATTTGAAAACGCATTTGCTTTATGTCATTGTTTGTTACATAGTTACATTTATAATTAATCTGTAACAAATAACGGAGGTGGTGATGAAGTCGATCGAGGAAATAATGATTCAACCTCGCATCGTTGTCCACCTTTTGGGTCAGATGTTGAGAACTAGTTGACAACATTTATTAAAGACACTTCCTGTCAAATGTATGTCTGTGACGTGTGCTAATTTAAAGTGGCATGAAATCTATTGCTAATATTGCAGTGGTTATTTGTGATTTTGTGCTTCCATTGGCTCTCAGCTGTTCTGTTACACACACGCCTAAACTGGTGATGTTGCAGTTTAATCAATTATCCATGACGTGGGACGCTTTCATTCAATTCAATACCGGGTAGATCAAATAAAGGATACAGACATGTGAATATGAATTTATGGTCATGACCATTCAGACAGACAGCGTTAAAAGGGACACCCCCCATGGCCCCAACCCGCCCCACCCCCAAGGAAAAACAATTTCCACACTAGTGTTTACCCAGTGACTTAACCCATATTAACCTATTGAAAAGAACACTTCCCTCTCATATTATCCTTTCATCCTTTTTTCTAAATGTCTTTAATTCCTCTTCTCACTGGGTGAAGCTGTGTCAGCGCTCTCTTGGCTTAAAGCCAGTGTGTAATGGCACTGGCAGACAGTCCTATTGGAATAGAGTGCTGTGATGTGATCACCTCCTGCATTGTCTCCTCTGATTGCAGGTCTGTAATAAACACTAGTCCACAGTCAGGTCAATTGGATCTCGAGGTGATTAGGTGATGCAGATCTTATCAAATATGTTACTATTGTGGGGAATGGGGATCATGACAATTTAGGCTTTCACAAAACATTTAGATTTTTTATAAATATTCATCGGTAATGCCTGTCTAACTAAGTGGGTAAACGCAAATAATAAAACAGACAGAACAGTCAGGTTAATTCAGAAAATTATACCACTTACTGTAATGCCAAAGACATAGACTATATGTCATATCATATTCTCATTATATCCAAGACAATATCTAGTCTCATTTCATGACATTGATATGATAAAACATCAACATATTGCCCATCCCTAATGATGATATACTGTATTATCAACCATTAACTTTTGAAGATAAGCCATAGCCCTGCTGAAAGAACTGCAAACCACCAACCTTTGCAGTGATGTAGGCAATTTGTGAACATCTGATGTGGTGTTTAATACTCACACCAATAATGGAACATGAATTGCTGGGCATAACTATTCATATCAATGTTAGCCATGTTACTTTTCTTTTTGTAAATTGCACAGTAATGACTATTATCAAGTGTTGGTGTGTATATTGGTGTGTATATTGGTGCTTCCCCCTTTATGCTCCAATGCACTCAGCCTCATCATCAGCCTCTTGTTTGTGGGGCCTGTTCTCTCCGCTTACTGCTTGAGTTGCACTTTTTGGTGCTGAGTGGAAGTATTTCACAGGGATGTTTACTGTTTTTTGTCTCCTTCTAAAGCATGTCTTTGTCTATGGCATGTCAATGACCATGTTACATGAGATCTGACATGGAGATATATATTTTTATCACGTCACGTGGCTAATATCCTGAATGGCAGTTATGCATCTGTCATTTCTGCATTTCAACCCTTTTTCTTTTCCTCATCAGATTGTGTCCAGGTTAATGTAGAAAACAAACCATTTTGACACTTGGCTTTGCAGAGTTATTTATCTATGTGTAAAAAGTCGGCCTCACACACACACACACACACACACACACACACACACACACACACACACACACACACACACACACACACATCCTGCCACTTCACCACAAACATTACTTCCTCTGCCATGATCAGGTGATAAATTCACTTGACAAAATTACATTTACACACAGTAAAATCTGTTGTTTACTATGTAGCCTCTCTCCTCTCTCTCTCGCTCTCTCTGTCTCAGAACTGTCCCAGATCCCCCGAGAGTTGCAGTCCAGTGCCCGGAACCTGCAGCACACGGGACCAGCCTAAGCCCTTCTGCTACTATTATCAGTATCACCAACGTTACTGATCCATTCACACACCGCTATGGCTAGCAGAGACACTGTCAGGCTCCGGGTCTTCTCACTCAACTGCTGGTGGGCACCTTTTTGTTTGTACGGTACCGTTTCTTTCTGTCTTCCATCCCATAATGTTATTTGACTGTAAGGTAATGCTGCCCTGTGTTCTGTTTTACAGGGGAATCCGTTACCTCAGCAAGCATTGTCCACAGCGCTATGTCATGATTGGCGATCTGTTGTCCAGGGAACAGCATGATATTGTCTTACTGCAGGAGGTCGGTGGAAAATGTGCACTTGTTACTTGCTGAATCACTCACTCAGACATTTGTGTAATTACCTTCACTCTGTCACTCAGGGAGCAGGGAGGTTTGCTAAGTGTTGAAGTATTTATGTTGTGGTATTGTAGATCAAAATATGCCTTAAACAAAGTCAAGTCAGACCCTTAGAGAATATGTGATTATATGTCAATGAATGTTATCCGTGTTTGATCCCACACCTAGAAATGTCTGATGCAAAAACATTGTTTGGGCAGTCAGTCTTTTAAAAAAAAAAAAGATGCAGGAATTGTACTCTGCTCGGTTTAGATAAGTTACGCACCATCGGAGCCACTCGTCGGGTGTAAATTTTGGAATGGGTGTAAGAGGTCATAGAGAAGAAGAAAAAAATCTAACTGTGTGTGTGCAAGGGCCATAATAATGACAAATTGTTGTTGTCTTTTTCAGGTATGGAGCGAGAAAGACTTTCTCTCTCTGAAAAAGAAGCTTGCAAGCAGCCATACCCACTCTCATTACTTCAAAAGGTATTTAGATAACTCTTTTTAGCCAGTGCATTTAGAGCTTTATTCAGTCCCTTTGATGAACGCTTGAAAAGAAGTCATTATACAAATCATGTAACTTTGTGAAACCTAATTCATTGTCTCTGTGTCAAAGTCTTTTAACTGCTTGTCAATTACCTTGTCTTGGAAACATATCTCATAATTGGAGCCTCAAAAGAGGTGGATTAGCTGCTACTACACAGAGGATTTTCTCTATATTTTGGTACTTAATGCTCTCTTGACCTCCCTACTAAGGCACAAGACTGGGATTAATCAAAGGGCCTGCTTTTTTAATCCTATAAAAAAGAAAAGACAAAAGAAACTTGAAAAATCCTATAAAAAAAAATGACTAAATCCAGTTGATAACACCAAGTTCTTGCATATTTTAGACGGCTCACAGGCTCACACATATATTTTATATTTGGCATAATTGTGTAGGTTTTCTTTACGTAGGATTGTATATTTTCAGTTGCTAATTTATTGTATAGCTTGGATATACAGTATTACACTGAGAACTGAGTGTATAACTACATTAAGATAACATCGCTGCTCGCTGGTAAATTCAGCCACTATACTATGTACATGTGTTAATGGATGCAACCACCTAAACCTCATGTCCACTTATTGCTTTCCTCTTGCCCACAAGTGGAGTCATTGGGAGTGGACTAGCGATATTCTCCAGACATAAGATCCACGATGCCTTTCTTTACCGTTACTCACTTAACGGCTACCCATATATGGTAAGTACAGAGAAATTTTATCTCAGATACTAGCTAAAAAAAGAAAGTAAATGTATAAATTAAAACAAAAGAATAAAATAAATCTGTAGTATGGGAATCTTCAGATTCAGATCCTCTTTATTATCAAACTAGATGCACTGTTTAGGTAGCATGGTATTAGCCAACCTGATAACTTTGATTCACGCACACGTTGCTCAACGTTATGCCAGGCTACTGTTTAGGTACATGCATAACATGCTCGGAAGCTCCAATACAATTAAAAACATGATAAAACGCCCAATAAACTATAAACACAGGGCAAGAAAGTGCGTAGTGCAAAGTACAGAGAGTTATTGCACAGTCACGTTTCACTGTTATTTAACAGTCTGATGGCCTGTGGGGAAAGAAATCGTAGCCTGCTAGTGTGGGCTGAGAGGATCTTGTACCCCTTCACCCTTTTGGATTTAAGAGGGGAGAAAGGCATTTTGTGCAGGTCGGTGGGGTCTATAATAATCCTCAGTCTGTAGAGGTCCTCCAGACTAGGCAGCTCACACCCAGTGATGTTCTTGTGACCAGTAACGTTTTGCAGACCACACCAAAGGATACAAAACAATAATGAATTACCATAGCATAGGCCTATTGGGTTAAAACTGCATGAGCAAAGGGCGTTCAGGTCTACAAGCTCGCAACGCCTCGCGCTGCGAGGCGTTGTGAGCTTTTAGATCGGCTATTTCCGGCAAAGAGCTTTGGTGTAGAGGTGAAAAAGAGCAGACCAAGTACAGTGTGAAAGGTCAAGTTTATTAATTATTGACGGTTCAAGTGGTTAAATATCTGAAAATCCTAAATACACCAAAGATTGTGCTGTCAAACAATGAAACAATATGGAATCTATGAAGAGGTTTTAGGGGTCCCTGCTTCATCTCTCTCTCAACTAGGGTCCTTGGCCTGAAAACACAATTGGCCAAATTTGGGGGAGGGAAGTCGGCAGCACAACTTCCTCCCCAAGGCAAGGAAGGGCAATTTGTCTGCACATGTCACTGCGCTTGCACTTTGCCATATGCAATATGGCACCGTTACTAGTGCAATGTTTTATAAGTTATCCTAAAGTTTCTGTTTTTCCCTATTCCACAGGCTCACCATGGAGACTGGTTTGGAGGTAAAGCTGTTGGAATGGCCATCTTAAACATAGGCAGTCTGAAGGCACATGTCTATGTCACTCATGTAAGCTTGTCTATGAAACCCATAAAGCACTTCCACACACACATGTAGGCCTGTCAAAAGTATTACCTATTTGAGCTAATTGCAATTATTTTGCATAATCATTATCTGTATAAAACCAGCTGGATGAAAGGAACAGAAATGCCCTATTTATCTCCATGTTGTTGCTGAACTTGCCAACAAACTTGTTCAACCACCTTCAACTTTTGCACACCTTATCAGCTCAGGAATGTTAGTACAGCAGATGTTTAGATCAAATAGAATAACCTGCACACTATCTTCACTTGCTCAATAGATAACTTTCAATATTCAGTCATGGACAAAACATCAGATACCTGAGGAAGGTCCATGACGGAAACGTTGCCTTAATAAACGTTTTCTCTATTGAGCAAGTGAAGACAGTGTATTTTATTTAACCACTTTCAAGCTGACATCACTATTTGGGCATTTAATTGGTCGTTAGTCATGTTTTGTATATCAGTAAGTTAAATTTAATACATTTGTCATATCTGCCCTGTGCAGCTTTAGTTTGAAAAGTCTAAAAGGCAAACAGAAATATGCTTTTAATTGATATATTCCACTGTTCAATGCTAAACACACTAAATAAATCATTAATCTAAATCAGTTGTAAGACAATTAATTGTCAACTACAATGTACCTGTAATGATTGTGTGTGTGTGTGTGTGTGTGTGTGTGTGTGTGTGTGTGTGTGTGTGTGTGTGTGTGTGTGTGTGTGTGTGTGTGTGTGTGTGTGTGTGTGTGTGTGTGTGTGTGTGTGTGTGTGTGTGTGTGTGTGTGTGTGTGTGTGTGTGTGTGTGTGTGTGTGTGTGTGTGTGTGTGTTGTCTTTAGTTGCATGCAGAGTACTGTAGAGAGAAGGACTCCTATCTACCTCACAGAGTGGTCCAGGCCTGGGAGCTGCAGCAGTTCATCCGGTAGGTGTGTCTTTAAGGAAATGGTTCTAAAACTTATGTCTGGCTTTGTTTTTTTTACTTTGTTTTCATGTATGTCCCACACTATTTTGCTGCGGGACCCCTCATCTGAAAGGTTTTTGTGCCAGGGACCCCCTTAAAAGATTTGTGTTAACTAAAGTCGCTGGGGACCCCTGGATGGAACCTTGTTTTAGAACCACTGCTTTAAAAGACCAGACCATCTATACTGTATTTGTTTTATTTTAATATGTTGTCCAAAAAGTTATTAAAGTGCTATTGAACTTACCTGAATAATTACTTAGATGTTAGCTTAACCAAACTGCATGGCTAATAATAACATTGGCATTTACAAATGTACATTTATCATAGTCAACTAAATATGCCAGACCACCACTTTGGAACTTTTTAAGCACCTCGTGACTGTATTCTGGGGCAAACATTTAGTAAAAATAGCTGAGATGCGCCCAGGATTGCATTAGACAGTTGACACTGGGCAAGAAATGGGTTACAAAATCTTGGGAAAATTTTAAAGTAAAAAGGAAATAGCTGAGACGTGTTGTAATGCAATCTTGATGAGATTTGATGTAGAGAGAAAAGAGAGTATATTATACATTTGAAAACAAAATTGCACGTCTTAATCACAGTAAACAGTGAGTGATTTATAGTGCTCACTTGCAACAAAAGTATTTTTTAACAGCAAATGCTCCTAACCACCATTGTGTTGCTTTCCAATTTTGCTTTTCCTGGTTTAGCCATACCTCTGGTGGAGCAGACATGGTGATTCTTGGTGGGGATCTCAACATGCACCCTCAGGACCTGGGCAACAGACTACTAAGGACCTACACAAGTCTACGGGACTCCTATGTAGAGACTGCTAAGTTTGATGTAAATAGATCAATGTTATTATTTACAGTACATCTGTGCCAAGCCATGAAAGTATTTCACCAACAGGTGGCATCTAAACACGTTTTGGGATTTTCTGTTGCAGGGATGTGAGGATGGGATCACTCTAATAGAAGATAACCCTTTCATTAGCAAGAAAGAGATTGTCCCATTTGAGAAGGGAATCCGAATAGATTACATCTTGTTCAAGGTATGAGGAGTGATTTGTATGTTTGTCTAGTCATATACCATGATGTACCATTTCCACTTTCATGCCATGAACTGCTCGTCTCCCATGAGACAATAATGTTAAGCAGTGGTAATGCCTCAATGTGGAAGCACTGCTAAATAGGATTCTCTTACATTTTGGGTTTACCAGGGGGCATCCAAGGTGGACATTCAGTGTGAGTCCTTGTCTACTACCAAAGGATCTGTCCCCGGCCATCCATTCCCGTACTCTGATCACGAGGCGCTGACTGCAGAGCTGAGACTTGAGCCAGTCAGCCAGACCCAGGCTGGAGATGGCGAGAGAGCGAGGGAACCTGACTGCACTGCAGGTACTGTTCTATGGCTGTCAGTGTTCTATCAATAATGAAGGCACTAGGGGAGCCCCTGGTGGCTCTGCCAGGTTAATGTGCCAACCAGTCACAGGTTGGATTCCTCCTTCACTTTCATGCCCGTCTATTTTAATTATATTGTCTTATTTGGAATCTTGGTTTACCATAATCTCTCTATTCCTAACAAAATGGCTTGTGTTCAGTAGGTGACTAGCTATAACCAAGCCTAACAAGAAGGATATTCCATTGTTTTGCCTCCAACCTCCAATATGAAATATGAAAAGAATGGATTTGCATAATATCTTGGTATGAAGATTTTGCGTGCACACTGTTCACATACCTGTCCTGTGAGATTTACTTGTACAGTATATGCATTCTAGTATCCCCCCCCCCCCCCCATAGTCCCATCCACTAGGTGTCTTTTGCATATGTCAGTTTTGATTCACTGTTTTATTGATTCATATGAACCCAAGCTCAGCTATTCTTTTGTTTATTTGCTATTCATTATTCCATATTAATTTAATTCACTATAGATTAGGAGTGTTCATATTGTAAGTTAGATTTGTGATTGGAGACTTAGTGCTGATACATGGAAAAACAGCAGCAGCAAGAACAGTATATTAAAATTAGCATATTCTTCTTTTAAAAATCCATACTGCACCAAGCCTACAGTCTTTGCAAATCCACCAGAGAATCCATGTCAGTATTTTTTATCTTGATAAATAGGTCTGCTGAAAGGCTCTTCAATTGCATTCTCTGAACTGAAAACATTTAAAGAGCTGATTTACAGATGTTTGTTCCAAATAATAAGCAGTGTTGTGTTGTTGTTGTTCACACCAGCACTACAAGTTCCACTTATAGCTGTTATTGTAAGACTTCAAAGGGACATTGTCATGCCGCATAAGCATATCGTCACTGTCGGGCAGAAACCTTGTATCTCCAAGTTTAAAATTTGTATGTTTTTCGTAAAGTAAAGCCCTGCTTCATCATACAAAGGTAGTGAAAACAGCAGATCTACAAGCACACAACGCCTCGCTTGTAGATCGGCTGTTTTCACTAGTTTAAATCATTTTTAAAATGATAAATGCAAAACAAACAGTTTTGGACATACAAGGTTTTCACCTGACAACAACGATATAAATGTCCTCATAGCCTGAGTTTATAAAATAGGAAATGGGCAGAAAGCAACATGGCAGCATTTGCGAAACAGTGTGTTTCGCCAAAGAAACCACAAAAGCGAAGGCCTTCGTTTATCAAATGAAGGTGCAACGAAAAGTGGGTGTACGCTCATTTCAATGCAATGCTCTGCATTTATCAATCTGTCAATTTGACGTGATCATAGCCAACAATCATATCTCACGTGAAATATTTGTCAGCAAGCATGGACTTGTCGCCAAGCATACTCTATATGGAGATTTGACAACAGGAATATTTTGTAAAGACCTACATCGACCATGTATCATATTTGAACATAAGGGTATAAGGAAATATTTTCAAATGTGTTGCAATTGCCCCCCCCTTCTCTCTCTCTTTTCCCCCTCATGACTTAAGGGAAGTTGGCTGAGTTGGTTGATATTGTGACAGAGGCCCGCACAGAAGTCAAGGTGGGCTTGCACTGCGCTGAGAGAATGCGCTACACGGCGGCCCGCACTGGAGTGATGGGACTAGCCCTCCTTCTCCTTGAGCTGGCCATTGCAGCCGTGCCCTGGTTGGCCCTTGGAGCGGAGCAACCTTTCCCCCGTGCCTCCTTCTACCTGCTGGGGGCGCTGTGCTTTGCCATCCTGCTGATCACTTTTCTGCTGTACGTCTTCTATACGATGGAGGTGAAGTCTCTGCAAGGGACCGAGGACCAGATGAGGCTTGCTGTTGGCAGCCTGCAGGAGAAACTGCGGGGGTTTCCACTGGCCAGGCCCCTCAACCCCCAGCATCATAGGGCACTGGACACTGGACTGGAGGCTGAGACTCTTGACCCAGAGGAATAGGTTGTGGTAGCCCACTGTAAACTGGGCGGCGTGAGCTGACGTGAAGGTTTGACAAACCTTTGAACTGATGTTTTGTCTTGAAGAAGTGCTTTTGATTGTGTTTTTCTGCATGAGAAATTCCAATTTAACTCAAACCAAGGGGACATTTCTGAAAGTAGTGCAGGACACATAAGATGCTTTTATACTTAATGTTTTACTTTTGTCCTCCAGTAGTTTGTACCTCTATGCACTTGCTCTATGTGCTTTCTATTATGTGATAAACCAGTTCCATCTTATGCCATGCAGTAAAACATTTAGATACAGTATACATTATATCAAATGTATAATGTATTATTATTATTTTATTTTTTAGCTAGTTTGTTTTGCCCTTTTAATGATGGGGAAGTTTAAAGCTTCTTGGGTCCAGTTTGCATTACAGCAATTAGAGAGGCGGGGGACCACTTGTTTCTTTCAAGTATTTCGTTTCTTAGCTTCCTTTTTTATTGTCTATAGATACAGTATAAATAGACCTTTATTTATCATGTCATAGCAGTACCGCAGTTGGTATGAAACACAGGACAGATGCATGAATGGAGAGATTAAGCTAAGATTCCAAATAAAAAGATAATATAAAAAGTAGTAAGATAAAAGAAATAAAGTTATAAATAGAACACTTAAGTCTAACCTAGCCATCTGACAGATGCAGGAATGGAGAGATTAAGCTAAGATTCCAAATAAAAGATAATTGAAAAAAGTAAGAAAGAAAGAAAGATATAAATACAACACTTAAGTCTAACCTAGTCATCTGCATTTGAATTGACCTGGTTAGCATAATGTATGAACTATTAAATATACTGTAAGTATATCTATCACCAGTAATATAGGCATACATCTGTCATGAATTGATATGTACTGTATGTACAGACTATCGACAGTGGTTATGATGAGTCCTTAACATTTATGACGGAAGTAATCTAGCAACTTAAAGTGGCATTATATAACCTTTTTTTCCGAATGAATTTAGATTGTGTCAAATGTCATGTCTCACCTAGACACATGATCTGACATGAATTTTGACCTGATGGTCTAGACTCGATTCATCCCTTGAGCTGAAGCAGAATCACAGTAGGCCTTCCTTATGGATTAGTGTTCATCACAGTAGTAGGCCTCCTTCCAACCTCAGCTTGCATGTAATGGTGCTGCTTATCGTCACATAGGAGAGCAATAATCAAGTAACTTACCGATGCATGTTGGCAAGATCTGCACATGTTTGTAATCTCCAATTCCCAACTGTATTTGTGGATTTGTTTGTATAATGAGAATAAGGATTTATTCTTCGGGTTTACTCTTGTTATTATGGGGGTACTCTCACTATACATATCTACATACCCGAAATGTATCCTCTGCGGTGCTAATATAGTGTCCAGGGAGCAGTTAGGGTTTATGTCTATTGCTCAAGGACAATTTGACACATGGACTGCGCAGGCCAGGGGTGAAGCCAGGACCTTCTCAGACCATCTCTACCAGTTTTCTTAATTACTTTAAACATTTCAAACAGCCCTTTCATCCCAGCCTCAGGGAATACTGTAGAAATGCTGTGGACAGCAGAGACTGGTCTTTAGTTGCTGTTGAACTAATCACTGAATAGGACTTGGAAGACAAAGCCACTGAATGGGTCCCTTTTTAATGTAGGAAATGGATCAACCCTCTGTGTCTTATTTTGAATCTCAGGCTGAACTACTTTGGTAATGCTGTATTCAGCTGGACTACTCCCATCAGCATTTTATCATCATGATTTTCTTTGAATCGCAGAGCAGCAGTTAATATTCGTACTGTATGTCAGGGAGACAATCTGCACTCTTGTGCACCACAGCCCAAAGCATAGTAATGGCAATGCACTAGAGACTCTTTATCAATCAAGTACAGTGACTCCTCATCCATTTAGATTAATCTAGTTTTGAAGTCCACAACTCCATACACTGTATCTTGTGTTAAAAGATGATGTAAATTTGTAATCTTAAATCGTGTGAGCCACATTCTATGATTAACGAAACATTAGATGTATTTTATTAATATATACGCTGTAAATCAGAAATTTTGAATGGGTTGCCACTGTTTGTTATAGATGACTGGTTCAAATGTGACTGTAAAATGGTGTGTGATTCTACAATATCTTAAGTTAATTTTTTAATTATTCCTCATTCCTCATCTCTTTTTTTTTAAAGTCTTATTAATCATGCTAGAAGAAGTCAGTTTAATGATACCTCTTTTGTTATTTTCATTCCTGTTGGAAAATAGATGGAAATGATTGTGAAGGAGATTAAATGCAATAATAAAGAATGTATACTCACTATAGTACCTGTAGGCCTATGTGTTTCCTTTTTTGACTGGTCTGCTATTACATTCAAATCCATCTAGCTGATAATCCAGTTGATAATGTAAATTGAAGGAGAAATATACATTTTCTTCATCTTAACCCCAACCCAACCCTAACCATATTAAATTCAGTCAAATCCAATTTGGGGAATTATACAACATTCCTGACATGATAGGCCATATTTGGCGACAATTCTGTACCCAAATATGGCACATACACACTGGCCTAGGCTTTTTCCATCATTGTTGTGGAAAAATCTAAATTGTTTGCCTCGGGAACACAGGCTTGTGGTGACATCTTTTCACCATTAGAAGGCAGTGTTTCACTGGAATTGAGAGGTCTGTTGGTTGTTTATGGACCCGGACCAGTCACGTCATTCTGTTTGGGACAATGAATGGAAGCAAAATTAATTTTATCCAACTGTGAATATCGTTGCAGTGGTTTGACACTTATATTTTCTTCATACAATTGCAATAAAATAGGCATTTGAAGATGCATTGATCAAGGCAAACAAACTATAATTTTAAAATAGCCCCTTTGTTATGCTGGCCTGTAATTCGTGATGTTGGTCAGTGGCCAATGCATTTTTCACTCATGACTCACTTCTCAGCAGGACTTGCATAACATGCAACAAGTTGACTTTATAAACATTTTAAGTAGCCTACTTAAGTGACCTGTAGGCCTACTCGGTGTAGGCCTACTGACACATTATTGGGCGCATAGGCTATGCTAAATGTGTTTTGATAAGTTGGTACCATCTCAATAAAGACCTTTTAAATAGTTGCAGTGGCTGGTGTGAAAGCTATAAGGCTTACTGTAAGTGGTACAATTGCTATGCTCTAATTTTCCTTCCTTCCGTGACTCTTTTTTATAAATAATGTAGACCCCTAATCTGTTTTACTGGTTGTGGTGTGACTACCAAAATGTTGGCAGTTGGCACAGAAAGTGAATCACCAGCAGACAGTGTAGTCTACTATAGTCATCATCACAAGGGATTAGGTGAGAAACAATGCACAAGAGACAGAGTCAGAGAAAATTATGGAAGGTGTGATGCTTTATTCTGACTTTGTCTGGCTTTATGGTTGTTGTGGGTACAGAGAAGATGGGTGTGGTGTGGTGAAAGTTACCACAGGTGAGTGAGCACAATGCAAATTAGTCATGGCCTTTTGGCAGTCTCATATCCGAGCCAAGGATTTGTGCAATTTCCCACACTCCCAAGTGACCATTTAGTTAATGGTAGAAGCTAGTCTGAATGATTCCATCCTATTTGTTTCAGAAACTTTCAGTTGCATTTGGAAACATTTCCCTTTCCCCAACCAAGTCACTTTTTAGATAACATGCATTTTCTATTCTGTGCTATTCTGCTGTCTTTCTCTGCAGCATGTAGGCTATAAATATGGTTTTCACTAATAGGCCTAATGTTTGCAAAAAAACGTACTATTGAAACCTTGCTGTGCAGTTAAAGAGTTATTATTTGCCTTATTTAATAGCTACACTATAAGGCTGTCGCACAGAAGTAGTGAAAACAGCAGATGATCTACAAGATAATAATAATAGCTCTGGTGGTGGTAATAAACCATCACCATCAATCAGACATTCAGACATATCCCGTTCAAGCCAGCCAGCATGAAAGGGACTTTCACTTCACGTCTATATGACAAAAGCTATGCCTGTCAAGGCATGTCTAAATTGAAGTCAGAGTCAGTCAGACACTGATGCGTGTGTGATTAATAGAGGCAGGGAGGGAGTCTAGCCTGTAGCTGAGACACACCCAATTCAAACATCAGTTCAGTCCCGTGTGCGTCTATTGTGTTTTTTTGTGGGCGAGGTCTGATTGTCCTACCGGCTCAGGGCAGGGCAGTGCGCTTTAACAAGGACACCTGTAGTAGCCATACTGTAGTGTTAGTGTAGCAGCCCCGCATGCAGACTTGACAGAGTGGACTAATCGTCTAGGCCTACTCCGCAAAAATGATGACGCTCGGTCCACTGAAATCGGCTATTTCCTATGATAATGTCGATTACACGTCTCTTGCGCTGCCCTCCGTGAACCAGTATGGATCTGGTCAACAGCGCGTTATGGAACAAGTGCAACTGCAAACCATCGCGCGATCCAAGAGCAGACAGAGGCTGGCCAGCGGATCTGGAGGAACCACTCCTGCATCTCCAATAAGTAAGAAAACAATTACATTTCATTGTGGCATCCAGGCTAATGCCAGATAAATAAACAGAGAGGGTATAGCTTATTTTAAATAACTGTTAAATCTGTTTGAATTAGGCTGCCCTATAAATGTATAAAATTACTTATTCAGAATTTTAAAAAGTAAAATGTACAAGTATCCATACTTGTAAAATAGCACATAGCCTAGCTGCGTTATCAGATAAGCCTTATTGCAAAAGAAGTTCAGTTAGAATATATATATATATATTTTTAAGTTTATATAGGCTATGCTACTACTGCATTTAATTTCTGTTATAGGCTAAATTCTGATCTAGCTGGCCTGGCTGCATCTGTTCCAATCTCTTTTGCTTCCATAGATTTACAGTAGGCAGTAGCCTAATGTGTTCTTTATTAGCCTATTATTATATTTAGGAATTTCTTTTTGGTTTCTAATTTGTCTTGTATGTAAGGCTGTAGCATTCCACAAGTTGCAAGTAGGCTAAATAATCAGAAAGTAGTCCAAGTCAGTCTGGACTTTGATTAAAGTTGATTATTGATTTATTTCTATTTGTATTTATTTCATTATTTAACTTTTCTTTATTTCAATTCAGGCCCTCTGTATGACAACATGTTCACCGACTCTTTCAAGTCACTCCCCCCATCACTCAATGGAAGTAGATTCATTGGAAATGGACTATCTAAAATGGTATGGTGGAAACTGTTTGTAGCCTATATTTGATGACCCACACAGGCACACACCATACCCATTGACCACTGTATTACTCATATATAGCCTACGCTATACTGTATAGTAACATGAAAAAAGATGATAGTATCTATGTCTATGTGAGAGTACTTAAAACAACGTGGCAAGGTTACTTTCGGGTAATACATATAAGGAACCTATTGAGTGCAACTGTGCATGGCTGAAGTAGCCTGCATTTGGAGAAGGTAATGTGATGTCAGTTGTGCTGTCTCATTTTTCATGGCAATTGTATGATGAATGACTGCTCTTTCACACTCAAACACAGATCATTGTTGATTGTGTTATCTTTTTGTCTCTCATGCCATGTTGTAACTTGTGGTATGTCTTTGTCAACAATCTTATTCATCTCTGTGAGACAGGTTCTGTGAATACTTACATAATACATAATTTACCACTTTTCTATACAGTTCATTTTATTCAGGTAAAATTGTCTTTGAATCACAGAAAACAATCGATCGATTGATCATTGATCGATCCAGCTCACTGAGATCCACATACAATGATATTATCAAATCTATCTCTATGTTTACACGTATACAAACTGGGACATGTAATAATGACATAGTAAAATATTATGAAATACAGAGGAATTGTCAGTTATGTGCGACTTCAACATTCTTTTAAAATAATTCTCACATACTGCATGAACAGTTGCTGGACATAGATACATTGACTGTGCTGGCAAATTTATCTTTGGCATATTTGTGTAATTTGTTTTTTATCTCATTCACCTCATATAAGGCTGTGTTGAATGCTGGAAAGAAAAAAGAAAATACTATTCTTATTGGCCTGTCCTGTTGAGACTGCAGGACTGCCCCTTTAAAGCTCTCTCATAACATAATTAACACCAATTAACCCTATAGCATCTCTATTGTTGGAAAAACAGTCTGCAAAAATAGCAGATCTACAAACTCACTACACTTTGACTCATTGTAACTTTATAGATCAGTCATTTTCCGTTAAGTTAGTGTAGAGAAAAAACAGCAGGGGGCTTAGAATATGCATATTTGCATCTGTGTTTGCTGATGGTAGCTGATGTTGAAATGAGCCTTCTTCATAAAAAAGACCTTCTCATGACGAACATAATATTTATTCCTTGGATCTACAGCTCGGCCAGGAGAAGACCGTCAATCGTCGGATCGTCAGTGGTTCAAAGGGATCAACAGTCCAAAGGAACAGCTACCTATACGAGCAGGGTTCCATCCCTGTGGCACATGGCAAAGCCAATACCAGCTGCAGTATGCCCGATGCAGGTCGCATCGTCACGCCAAGTCGCGCTGTGTCTTCCCGCAGACTCCTGTCCAACAAGTCCAACACCTTGCTGACACAGAGTGCCAGCAGTCAGTTTGTGGTTAATGGCACAACAAGTCACACCAACAGCAAGAACAGCCAGTTCATAGTCAGCCAAACCGAACTGTCCAGAACACCATCCAAATTCTCCATTGTTGATGGTGCATCTAAGAGCAAGGGAGATTCTGGGTGAGTGGACCAATATACCCAATACCCATACAGTACATTCAAATTAAAATGTTGTTAATTTCATGTTATATAAGTGTATGGAGTAATGCCGGTGTCTGCATTTCCATATTTCATCTTTTTATTTTTTTTACTAAATTAATTCCCTTCGTGGGTTCCTTTTCATTTGCAGTGATGTGCAAAAATGACCAGAAATGCATTGCATTTTCACTATTTTTGAACAAATTAAAGATTAGAGAAAAGAGATTTTGAAAAATTAGAGAATGTCTGAGAATCTTCACTTATAAGATAGATCTTGTTCAGAAAATCCACTTGTTATGACACGACAGCAGTTATGAAACACAGGACAGATACATAAAAATAGATACAGCTAGCAGTAACAAATAATACAACAAACAAAACAAAAAAACAAACAGAAATTGGCTCTCAGCACTTGAACTGCCTGGGGAATGGCATGGTGAAAGATCTATTGGTATGTGTAGTCAACACATATCACAGTATACTAAGAGTATGAGTATGAAATGCCAAAAATAGGGACGCAGGGTAGAAAGTGATTAAGTCTGTGGGTTTTATGAATATTTAACCAATGAAAAGTATTTACAATAGCTTGTGACTAAATAATAACTACATTGGATCCAACGGTTTTGGACATAATAAGGTTTTCGGCTGACAGTGACGATGCTTCCTTGCTAGATTGATATGCTACAGTACAGTATGTATCTTAATAGCACAGTTTTTCTTTTTTGCTTCTTTTGTTTTTTACTGTAGCTCTATCAGCAACAGTGGCATTTCTGATATGACAATGAGGGATGCTGTGGAGTATCTCTCCAAGGATGAGACGTATCAGCACTGTGGCGCCTCCTTCATTCAACACAACACCTACAATGAAGATGCAGCTAAGCAGGAGGTGGTTAATCTAGTCCATAATTCACACCACAGCACACCACATGTAACCTGACTCCACCAGATGGTGGCGTATTGAGTTCCTCATACAGCGTCCAATCTCTGAGCACTGCTGGTGCTACACCGAACAGCACCCGGTTCGAACCAATCAGTGGCAGCTACGGGCGGGATCTGAGCGAGACCGGATGTGATGCGATCAAGAAGCGCACTGTAGTTCTTTCACTATTCATCTTTGTCGCTACCACGAGCTGCTGCAAGCCTCTTTTTTCAAACGCACTTCACGTTGCGGTCCCCAGCACCCCACCTCGATCCCCATCAGGGGACCGCGACGTGAAGTGTGTTTGAAAAAGGAGGCTTGCGTTTAGTTTAGCTTAAGTAGCAGCTACTATACAGTACGTCATGCAGACATGTCAATATGAGTGGTTGGAGAGCACGCCCAGACTGTGATAGACAGACGGTTCCATCCAATCACCTGCCAAATAGCTTGAAAAAAAGGGGCAGCCTTCTTCAGCGGTTGGTCCTGAGTTGTTCCAGATGGAGACTGACTGTATTCACCACCATCTGGCGGAATCAGGTTACACAGGCCACATGAGTGTAAATAGTAATTCTGTCGCTGTGCTTTGACAAATAACTGGTGTTGTGTAGACTGACGTGTTCACAGTTATCACGTAGTACATGAAATGTAGTCCGTGTGGGCAGACTGTTGCCTCCCACAATCTTTGTGGAATAGTTGTCTGGCTACACAAGACTACATGAAATGTATTTTCACGATGATTAAACAAAAGTCCAGCAGTATCAACCCTCCACATTTGTCTCCACTGGCAGGTCTTGAACCTCCATGGGGTGGTTCCTCTGGTGGGCCTGCTGCGCAGTCCCAATCCACAGGTCTATCAGACGGCCTCGGCCGCCCTCCGCAACCTATCTTTCCAGAACAGCCAGATCAAGGAGGAGGTGCACCGCTGTGGTGGGATGAAGGAGGCCGCTGTCCTGCTCCGAGAGACCGACTCCTCTGAGACACAGAAACAGCTTACAGGTACGCTGGCACACCTTGCATGTGTGCACACATATTGACCGCATAAGCAGTCGTGCACACTGCATGAGTACTGCATCTACTGTATGGAACCTGCATTATTCACAGGTGACGGTTCTAAGAATTAGTAAACAAAGTTATAAATGTTTTAATAACCTAATATTTAATGTGCTACTATTGTAATTTTCTATATTGCTGTTTGTATCTCATTTATAAATGCTTAAGGCATAGATAGTCCTGACTTTAGATGAGCTTACACAAAATAATTAATTAACGACTAAACATGTATTCTCACACTCACTAGCCATGTCTAAATGTACAAATGTAGGCTACTGACTTATTCATTCTCAAACTCGTGATCTAACGTTAGTTAAATGATATTTAATGGTTTTTAAGTTGCTTGATTCAATATTTAGATATTTTATATTCATTTTATCAGACACGTCCTATACAAACCCATAGTAACTTCAAACTCCGTTTTAACCATGATAGATTCATTAAAAACAGGTGTTAAATGAACACGTATTAGATGGGCAGTATGAGTCACCAGAACCAAGGACGGGTGTTTCCGATGAATCTATTATGGTTAAAATGGAGTTTGAAGTTGCTTAGTTAATCCCAAACACCCATGTGACAGGACCCAAACCCATGCAGGGTACACCATGGAAGAAGAGGCAAGGTGCCTCACAAGCAAGTTTTTATTGCCCAATATAACAATTTAGAAGCAATGCAATGAAAATAAATGCCTGTCTGTTCACTGTCACAGCTGCAAATAAAGCATAAATCACTATAAATACTGACAGGAATGGCTTGACTAATAACTTTTCAACAAGTTAAATAAATGTTGTTGCCGCCAGGCCTGCTGTGGAACCTGTCCTCTGTGGATAGCCTGAAGCCTGACTTGGTAAAGAGTGTTCTGCCTGTACTGATGGAGAGCGTCATACTGCCTTACACAACAGGACCTGGTATCGATCCAGAAGTGTTCTTCCATGCGACAGGTTGTCTTAGGTAAGGTAAACTAAAAACACACGATTCCTGGCTTTGGATATCGTCACTGTCGGGCAGAAACCTCGTATCTCCACGTTTCAAATTGTACAGTACATTTCTTCGCAAAGCAAAGCCCTCCTTCATCATACAAGGCTTTCGCACAAAAGTATTGAAGACAGCAGATCTACAAGCACACAAAGCCTTGAGGCGTTGTGTGCTTGTAGATCGGCTGTTTTCACTAGTTTAAATCATTTTTAAAATGATAAATACAAAACAAACGGTTTTGGACATACAAGGTTTTCACCTGACAACGACGATATTGTGCATTTCTTAACTCACATTGTTAGGGCTAGGCGATCTGACTTGAAATCAATTTCATGGTTACCGGTATTTCAATTATCATTCCTCGATGACAATTAATAAATGATTATAAATGTTGCATTGTGATGCGTTGTGAGTGTATAGATCTGATATTTCTACAGTCTTTGCATGCTATCATTGTACGATAAGTATAATAGTACCGGTATGTGGATAATCAGATATAAGAAATGGGAAGTATCCCCCCTTCTTCTCGATTATTCAATTAAGCTACATAAGCAAGCGGCGCCCGCTGGTCCAGGCGCATACCACATATACTGTAGGCTCTATCGCATCGCAGGTTCAAATCCCGATCCCGACCTTGCTGCGTGTCACTCCTTATCACTCTCTCAGAAGGCATTGTGTGTTTGTTTATATACTGTTGCTGCCATGTTGGATACGGAACAAAATTAAGCAGCACAGATTGATATGAGTAGGTGATCTGAGCCTTTCATTAGTATGTTATTGAGTTCAGAATAACAGAATTCTAAAATAACAGACCGCTGAATTCAGTGATTGACGAATCAGAATCAAACATTCAACCAAGTTGTGTAATAATGCAATTTATTACACGGCTTGGTTGAATGCTTGATTCTGATATTGAATTCTGGGGTAGAACAGGACTTTTACATAAGTACAAGTCTGGTATTTATTCCAAATGTCGGTTTCGATACCTTTTCAGTTAAATGCTCAGCCCAAGGGGTGTAGTTTGCGTCGGAACGTTGGGTAACACCCTTCATATAGTGTTTTGAGCACGCACCCGCACAACCACGAACATGCCGGGAGCCATCCAATGCAGTGTACTTTGGCTGGCTGCTTTTTACCTGGTTGCTTTTAGGTGTAGAACTACGTCCTTGCGCACATCCGTGGGGTCTGGTGTCAATCATTACGGCGTAAAAAATGTATGATAGCATTCCACCTGTTAGAAATCCCCTCTACATCTGCCCATCCCTACTTCAAGTACGGATATGTCTACTGTATATCACTGTATACATTATGTAAGAGCATGTCCGGACAGATGGAAATCAATCTAAATTGCTGTGTGTGTTCTCTCTTGGAAGAGCTCCTATAGCGTGTTAGCGTGACATTCTATCTTCAAAGCAGAGATTAGAGACATTTTAGTTTAGTTTCTTTTACGTATAAATATCTCATTTGTGAGGGGAAACAAGATATTATAGAATTGATACAGTATGCTATATGCTATATGCAAGTTTAAATCATATTTGTTTCCCATAAAAAAAGGATTGCATAGCATGTTGTATCTGTCCTTTGTAACAGTTTGTACAGTATGTTAATACAATATAACATTTACAGTTGGGGTGGTTGTATTTTGTCTCCCTACTCTTCTATTGAGACATTTAGATTGTGTCAAAGGTCATGTCTCACCACACACAGGATCATCATCTGACAAAAAAAAATTTCAGCAATTTCGCAGGTGTTGAAATCCGGGGTAGGAGAGGAAAGCTTTAAGTCAACCTATTACCTGTCACTAAGAGCAGCACTAAATCTAATAGGAAGTCTTGAGACAGCAAGTCAAGTGCAATCCAAGAATATGTCATGTGTCAGGATCCACATTACCGCAGATGCATTTAACTGAAATAAATGCTGTCTAATTTGTAATGATGTGTGTTTTTTCCAAATTACCTTGAGTAGTGCAGACATATTTAGCTGAAATAAATGCTGTCTAATTTGAAATGATCAGTGTTTTACATTATGTTAACTCACACACACACACGCACGCACGCACGCACGCACGCACGCACACACACACACACACACACACACACACACACACAATATGTATTTATTTTTATTATTTATTTATTTGTTTACTTACTTACTTACTTTTTGTACAGAAATCTGAGCAGCTCCAAACAAAGCAACAGACAGGCGATGAGAAAATGTTGTGGATTAGTTGACTCTTTGGTCAGTTATGTTCAGAACTGCGTGGCGGCAAACAGACCAGATGATAAGGTAAACCTGTACAAAAGATGTCTTATGACACACGCATGCACGCACGCACACACACACACGCACACGCACATGCGCACGCACACACACACACACACACACACACACACACACACACACACACACACACACACACACACACACACACACACACACACACACACACACACACACACACACACACACACACACACACTCCTCACATGCAGAATGGTTCAACTTAAACACAGAACTAAAGCACACAATGTTCAGAGTTTTGATCTGACATGTTGTCGTGAAGAACTGTCATGGTCCATTAAAGTAGAATAGAATAGCAAAACCTAAGAGGATTATTTAACCCAGCCTTTTCTTTTATCTCCCTACCACGTGCAGTAGTTATTATAGTTTATCCATGTACCCACAGCACTCACATGACTCATACTGGCTCAAGGCTTTGCATCCAAAACATCAATCCCTTTACAGTCTACGACAATGCTTCTCACACTTTTTAGCTCGGGACCTGGGGAGTGGGGACCCAAACTAGTGAAAATCTACAAGCTTGTATATATCAATTTGTAGATCTGTGATTTTCACTAATTCTTAAACGTTTTTATTTATTTATCGAATTTCTTCTTGCAACATTCTTTTTTAGATGTACATTTTTTTGTTTCGGAAAATCTTTGGAAATAATTATAAAACGATAAATTGTAGAAAACACATAAAAAATGTACTTGCAAAAGGTCTGAACGAGTCTGTGAACCAAAAATACACAGCATGTGCACTTAACACACGGCTTGTCATTCTGTTCCTGAATGTTGGAGTAGTCGGTGGAAAACTGTGCCTGCGTCCTTCACAACCTGACGTTCCAGCTGGAGGCTGAAGCTCCGGCCCTGTTCAACAGGATCACAGCGCTGTCCAGGACGGCCAGCAAGAGACACACCCAGGGAGACACCGGCCCCATCGGCTGCTTCAGTACCCAGAGTAGCAAGGTGCTAGAGCAGGAGGTATGTCTCTCTGTGTGTGTGTGTGTGTGTGTGTGTGTGTGTGTGTGTGTGTGTGTGTGTGTGTGTGTGTGTGTGTGTGTGTGTGTGTGTGTGTGTGTGTGTGTGTGTGTGTGTGTGTGTGTGTGCAGGGGCGTCACAAGGGGGGGGGGGGGGGGGGGGGGGGACTGAGTTACCAGGGCCCAAGGTGGAGGGGCCTTAATTATTTCAAACTTTAGCTATTGAAAAATAGCAGATATACAAGCTCACAGCGAGCTTGTAGATCTGCTATTTTTGAAAAGTCTTTAAATATACCGTATGTATTTTTTAAGCAAACATTTGTAACTCAAATTTTGCTTCTGGGGGGGGGGGGGGGGCCCTGGAACTAAATATTTTGAGATGGGGGTCTGTGGCCAAATATTTTGGGGGTCCTTCACATGCAAAAGTTTGAGCCCCACTGACATAGAAACATAGGTTTTTCAAAAAACCTTAAAAGGATTTGAAATATTCAAAGACACAAGTTTTCAAGATTTTTCAAAAATAGCAGATCTACAAGCTTGTATATCTGCTATTTTTCAATAGTTAAAGCACAAACTTTTTACCTTATTTTCGACGGCTCCATGAACGTAACATGGTTCCATATGTAAACAGAAGCTCCCAGCAGCTCACAGCAGACGATCGTCTTTTCTTTCACCTGGAAAAGAAAATGTATAATCACGATCATCCGTGCTTTTTTATGGTCCGTGGAAAAGGAGCCAGGGGGTAACATGTCTATGGCGGTGAAGTGTCGGATTCTGTTAGATGTTAAGACCATGGCAGTGAATGTGTAATACTTCAACGTGTAATACTTTCCACATAGTTATTTGACACTGTGTCCTCACAGTATCGACTGTAAATCCAATATGATTGATGATGCTGTCACATGTGAGATGTAAGTATTGTGAGAATTATGACAATTACTGACAGAGGACTCTGCCATTTATTTTGTTCTAGCGTCATTTTGACTATCCAGTTGTGGAAGAGCTACACCCTAAAGGAGCGGGCTGGCTGATCCACTCCAAAACCTTGCTGAGTTACCTGTCCCTGATGGGTTCCAGCCAGCAAGACAATACCCTGGAGGCCTGTTGTGGATCTCTGCAGAACCTCACCGCAACTCAAGGCATTGTAAGTGTAAACGTCTTTGTTGTACCATTCTAATATGGTATACCATTTTGAAAAGTCACGTTCATCAGCGAAGGGTAAGGGCTCATACACACTCGATCCAATAATCGCCGACCACTTAAATATCGTAACGTGTGTCCGAGCCTTAACTGGGCTTCAGCTTTCAACAAGCCCCGGGTCTAAGGATGGTATTGTTGGTTCCTCTGTGCACATTTCCACTTGCAAACATCCAAACTAAGGCTGGGCAATATATCGTGGTGTATGTGTCAAATTAATTAATAGACACACTATGCCCGTCCGTCCGTCCGTCCGTCCGTCCGTCCGTCCGTCCTTCCTTTCTTGATCCCACTAGGGAAATTCAGTTGCCATGGCAGTATGGCACTTTTGCCCTCAATGGTAATTATGCATAGTATAAATAGGAGGCACAGCTGTGTTGATGGTCTGGCATCAAGTGTTGGTGCAGGGTAGACATGAAGTCTATGAAGTGGGTTAGTGTGTGTAGTAGGGGTGGGGTCTGAGGTGCTGATGGATGGCAGCTGTGTTTAGAAGTCTGACAGCTTGGGGTGGCAGACAGTCGCTGTTATACAACCTCGCAAAGCTGGTTCTGATGCTGTGAAACCTTTCTGCCTGACGATAGAGGGGCATGCAGACTGTGTGAGGTGAGAGAGGGGTGAGAGAGGTCGTTCACGGTGGAACACATCCTGATGGGGGAAAGAGACTTCTTAGGTATTTTGTGAAGAGTTGTTTTGTCAAATATTTTGTGGAACTTGATTCCTAAAATGCTGTTTGTTTATGCTTTGCGCATGCTTTGTGCAACTTGTTTGTTGAAATGCTTGAAATGTGGTTTCGCGAAATATCGTTGTGTTTTGACCACCGTAGCACACAGACAAGCATTCAGTTCCTTGGTTCGGAGAGATGAATATAACCTTTTGTTCTCATAGGTCTCCAGCGTAATGAGCCACACCATTGTGCAGAAGTTAAATGGCTTGCAAGTCATTGCTCCCCTTTTGAAGTCTCCCAAGCCTAACTTGCAGAGGAACACTGTGGCCCTTGTTGGGAACTTGGCCCAGAACCAGAACCTGCAGTCTGCCATAGGTGAGTGAGAGATCCAAAACGATATCAAACAACTTGTATTATGTTGTTCCTTCATTATTACCCTAAACAATTACTTGAAAATGTACGTGTTTTCTTGCCAACGGCTTTTGTTTGCCCACTCATTGCAGCCCGTAAAGCACTTCCAGAACTGACCGGAATCTTGAGTTCCGGCACCCAAGGAGGTAATGAGTCTGATGACACGCTGGCCATGGCATGTCAGACAACGCTCTGCTTGTTAAGGAAAGAGCCTGAGCTTGGTAAACGCCTGCTCAGCAACAACCTGATCAACTCACTGAAGAATTTGAGTCAGAACAAGTAAGGTTTGATATATACCCCTAAATCATGATCACAGTTGTAAAGCCAAATTGACTTCAGCTATTTTGCAGTATGATAATAATTGCAAAATAGCAATTAAATATTTGGAACACAGTACGATGATTTAGATTTGAGCTATATTCTAGTAAACAAGTCTTTTTTCGTGACTATGTGTATTGTCTTTCCGTTAGGTATTTCCCCAAAGCCAGCAAAGGCGCAGCTCTACTTCTCTACAGCCTTTGGTCGGATAAAGAATTACAAAACTTCCTGAAAAAGGTAAGAGTTCAATTATCCTCATGTCTGGGGTTCCCGTCAGTGACTAATCTCTGCTATGTTTTCCCCTTCAAACCAAAAGTCCACGCCTCACTGAGGTATTTGTGAGAATAGAAGAGAAGACAGGTTGAAAGCTTAGATTGCTGATATGGAAGAATATCGCCATGACAAAGCTAAAACAGCTATGTGTAAGGCATCTGGTGGCACAGGTTCAAAACATAATCCTACAATTGTCATTCACATAATGGTATATAGTCGGAGGCCTAAGGGAGATGACATGGTAATCTCGCGCTAATTAGTCTAAAAGCGCGAAATTTGGCACAGATGTAGCCCAGGGTATGCTCTATTGATTTAGCTAGGGCGCCCGAGTCGGCGACCTTCGGGGTCGCCACATCGGCCAAATCAAGTTGGGCTCCCATTGACTTTCTATACAGGAGGAAAATACCCAGAAAAACACTTTTTTTCTGGGTATTTAAGTTGGATGTGAGGGGTCTAACTAGGGGTTTGTCATGATGCTGAATCCATTGCAAGCATTTGGGCGACAAATGGCCCCAGAAAACGATGGTTTAGTGATGAAAAGTGATGAGTCATCACTTTTCAGAGTTTTTTGGGTGTTTTCTGGAGCTGTGGTGACCCCGAAGGTCGCCGACTCGGGCGCCCTAGCTAAATCATTAGAGCATGCCCTGGGCTACATCTGTGCAAAATTTGCCGCTTTTAGACTCATTAGCACGAGAAAAAAAAACCTAAGGCCTCCGACTAACATGAATGCTCACCCATACATGCATTGTTTTCTGAGGCCATTTCTAGCCCAAGGAATGTTTTTTGTGCAAAACAAATGCTTGCAATGGATTCAGCATGATGACAAACCCCTAGTTAGACCCCTCAGATCCTACTTAAATACCCAGAGAAAAAATGTTTTTCTGGGTATTTTCCTCCTGTATAGAAAGTCAATGGGAGCCCAACTTGATTTGGCCGCTGTGGCGACCCCGAAGGTCGCCGACTCGGGCGCCCTAGCTAAATCATTAGAGCATGCCCTGGGCTACATCTGTGCAAAATTTCGCGCTTTTAGACTGATTAGCGCGAGATATCCTTAAGGCCTCCGACTAATAGTACCGGTACATGCATTGTAGCGCACTGGCACATGTTGTTATGCAACAACTTTTCCCATTGCTTCGTCACTTACCTCACACACAGAGGATGTGGTATTGACTAAATCTGCATTGGGAAAATCACTCACATGCTCATAGGGTTTGTCAGTGTTTCAGGAGTTCGTTTCAAGACTTTTAATTCACGACTCCCCTTGTCTTACAGCAAGGAATGAATAAATCTATTTTTGTGAACGACGTCACCATGGCTGCACTCAAGTCTATCCAGGTTGTGGAATAACACGCCAGCCCCCCAAAAAGAAAAAAAAAAGCACTGTTTCTCAACTACAGTTGCTCTTCACACCACCACTGGGACATGAGCTGTGAGTAATGAGACTGAGCAGCTAAGCAGTATGGTTTCCCGTCTCATTTCACTAGAAGTCATACGGAATCATTTTAAAGTCCTACTGAAATGTCATTTTATTTGTGAAATATCAGTCTGAAACGGAAGCCTGTATGTTTCTGAACCAATCAGAAGGTCCAAGCCCTTCAGGCGATGGCATGGTAAAATCAGACACACGTGGCGCCTAGTGTTACTGTTTGTATCCTGCACTGCACTGCCCTGCACTGCACTGCACTGCACTGCCCTGCAGGCGCAGGCAGAGAGAGACGGCCAGTTGGCCACTTGTGCAGAATGTTTGTTACCAAGTTGCTTATTATTCTAACCTATAAAGTTTTCAGATACATATTTTAGCGTGCTGATTAAGTTTACAATGAGTAATACACAGTCTGGAATCAAACAGGTGAATGTAATCAAGGTTCATGTATAAGTGTCTACTGTCTTTCCATGTCATCGCCCAGCACGTTTTTGTTCACAGGAAGTAATTCAGATTGGCTTTTTAGGGACTTTTGATATGAAAATACACAAAAACAGTTTATTTTTTTTCCTTTTTTTCCCTTTTTTTATCTAGTGTGTATGCCCATAATATGCTCTAAAAATGTGAAAAACATTTTTCATTTCACTAGGTCTTTAAAAACAATGTTTTTTTGATAGAAACATTACACATTTGCAGTAAATACTACAGCCCCGGATAAAGGTGAAAGGTAGAGAGTCTTAATCTTTGATTTATTGTATGTACTGTATGTGTTATGCATCAGTTTGTATTTGCTTTTATACTTTGTTAAGGTCAAATATATTAACAGTGAAATGTGTATCACCTCCTACCAGCATGACTCTTTCTTGATTTTGCTTCAATGAGTTTTTCTTTAGACATTTTATATGAGTATTAAACACTTTGCACTGATACTGTTTATTTGTTTTAGATTGTCAATAACGAATAAAAGTTGAATTATGATGTATCAACTGCAAACAGGACAACATGTTAATAGAACTTGATTCCCAGGAGACACTGCTGGATTTCTTAACTTTGACTGATTCACAGATGTTGGGAATATTGTATTCATCACAGTTAGTCATTTTTATCATAGACATAGTCACAGCTGATGCCTAATACTCAGCTGAGCTCACAGGTCTGTCTTTGTCACATTCCTATTTTGTGAGCTTAGACCTGCCTTCAGGCAAGTAGGAAAAATGTGTTACGCAAACAATTTACTCCAACAATTGGCTTAAGGCCGCAGCCCACTTTGGCACAGGGCACAGGACACAGGGCAGCCCACAGTCAACGGACACAGGACAGTCAACGGACTTTGAGACACGCCCACACTCGAGCATAGGCACAGGGCACAGGGCAGTCCACAGTCAACGGACTTCACAGAGAGAGACGCACACTTTGGGGGGGGGGGGAAATGCACAGAGAGAGACGCACACATCACCAATACGTTTTATTTCTTATTTTTTTCAAAACTTTTTTTTATCCTAATTTTTTTTTCTCAAAAATTTCTTTTTCTCAAAATTTTTTTTTCTCAAATTTTTTTCTCAAAAATTTTTTTTTCTCAAAAAATTTTTTTTCTCAAAAAATGTTTTACTCAAATTTTTTTTTTCTCAAATAACCTTTTTTCTCAAAAATGTTTTTTTCTCAAAAAAATGTTTTTCTCAAAAAAAATTTTTCTCAAACTTTTTTTTCTCAAAAAAGGCCCGCAAACCTCTAGTAGAGTACAAGTCTGAAGTAAAAAATAAAACACCCCTTGGGCCATGAAGATATTTACCCATTAATTTCCCATTCCCATTTTTTCAGTCCAGGCATTCTGTCAGGGAGGTGGCTCTGTATTGTTCATTATTTTTAGTTACAGCATATTTGTTTGGATAAAATGTATTTAATTCTGCAGCGGCACCTGGAAGTAGTGTTGGAAAACTACATTACCATGGAGGAAATCGCTGTCGCCACTGAAGCCAGTCACTCTGTCAGAAACATTCCTGAGATTACTTAGAGTCCGTCACATGTGTGTGATATTATTTAGTTTGTTTGAGAGACAACTACTCTCCTACAGAAAGAAAAAAAAAACACCCAGTGTGAAGTGAGCGTTGCCTTTCAGTAGTTAATTTCATTAATATGAATTCTTGTGTTGTCCATTCATTTCAAGGCTGCTCAACAGCACCACTTGGTCACCCAGCAGTATTGCATCTGTTGAGGCCGTCCTCATACAGTACATACAGTACACCGTCTGCATACATACATACGGATACGGGACATACACACTCTGTCAAGTGTTGGACCGAGTGTGTATGGCACCGCTCATAAATCCAATGTAATGCTGCTTATAATTATGTGCTGGTGGCGCCGGGTTGCTGCCTCTAGTCTGGTCATTTCTAAGCCTGAGAATTTTTGTCGTTTGTAGGCAGATTTTATTTTCTATGGATACATTAGAACAGTATAGGTACAGTCAGCTGGTCTTAACCATATGAGTAAAATGCCCGGACTCTTTTTCTTTTTTGGGGAGCAACACAGGTCAGTGAAGTCTATGGGATTTGGGGAAAAGTCCATTGACTATATAACAGTATAGATCAGATTCTAACCTGGGTCTCCCCAGTTTCAAATCTATGAACAAATCCACTACCTGGAAAAGCATTAGACTGTTTCTATTACATGTCTGCCCTTGTTGATTATAGGAAGTTGTTGGCTCAAGGCCAAATCCTACTTTTCAGAGAAGATAGTGACGCTCGCAGATACAGTAGCTACTAACCTGACCACTACTAACCTGAAGCATAATTTACTACTTCATGCAATTTTGAAGTGGAAAAGTGCAAATAATGAGGGTTAGAAAGTCATGAAAAAATCATTATACATCATGAAGGATGGATAAATCTTTTAATCACAGAGGAGGCATCCTTGTTTGGGGACTTAATATAAATCACATTAATACGTTTGGCTGACACATTTGGATCCATCCAGGAAGGTGTGGCTAAGCTTTTAATGCTCACATGGTGCTCTTCTGCACGTTCCCACCAGAAATGGGTCCAACAACAACAATCCAATTGTACAGTATTTAACTTGACAAATCTTTACATTTTATTCACTTTAATCACAAACAGTCAAGTTGTTACTATTTTAAAAAGATAAGAAACAAAAATAACCTACTACTTTGTATTAACTAAAGATTTCATTATTTGTTGTTGTTGAAAGTATTTACTACATGTCAAATAAAGTCTATAAAATGTGCTTCATTATGCAAAATATTTAACAAACACATGATGCAACACTTAAACTCATAAACATGTGCAAATAAAATATAGCCTATTACACCATTCCTGGTGATAAATTCCACATGCACATATTGGATCAATGATTTGTTTTGAGAGAAGCTTAAAACAATTATTTTTCTTATGCTTTACTATACGCTTAAGGCTAATTACAATACTTCTACTGTACGTAGGTGTGACCATGTCACTCGCAAAAAATAACAGTTCAGTTGAAAATCAAATATAAGCACAGATTAGGCTTTAAGAACATTAGGATGTCCGTCTTTCAGGGAGGGGAGAAATGTTCTTCTTGTTGATGTTACTTCTTCAGGACACGCTTGCTCCTAGCCTTTGAACTGAGAACAAAGCAATAAGGTGAGCACAACGCCACTGTATCACAGTAAAATATAATACTGTCCTGGTACTATTAACAGCCAGATGACCATTTATCCTAAATGTCAAGGTGCAGGCAAATTTCAAATGTTTCTAATCTAAAAATCAGGGGTTTTCAAAGTGGGTGACGGGGCACCCTGGGGTGCCGTGACAGCAGACCAGGGGTGCCGCGAGATCATTTGATAATTATTTGGAATTTATTTGGACACTTAAAAAATATTTATTATCATTTTAAACTTGAAGTACAAAGTTATATTCAGTCAATTATAACCAAAATGGCTATTATCTCAATGTTTTACTCACAACATAATCGTTAAAATATGCTATAAATATAAGGTGCTGGGAGTGAAAATTATGAATAGGGGTGCCTCGGATGAAGAAAATATTTGCCCTGAACCAAAAAAGTTTGGGAACCACTGATCTAAATTATACCATTTCAAACTTGGGTGACACCCTCATTTAGAAAGTTGGCTGGTACTGTGGTGATCAGGAAAATAAGAACATTGTGTACCTCAAGGCCAACTATTATCTTAGATTCTTGAAAATATGTTTTGACCTGCACCCCATTGTCTGTGCTGTACTGATCTGAACCATACTTGCAGCGTAAGCATGTACTGTTGGCCTACGGTAGATATCCACGTAGAGCATGTGCATGTCACACCATGCTGTCCTTACTGCAAAAACATACGGGATGTATTACTCAGATTAGTACTTACTCAGAAATAGTGTACATACCGGTAGGCTTTGTCTCTTTCTGTTCATCACATGCTTGTATGCCACACAACATGTTCCTGTCACACAGGATAGGAACATGCAGTGTCTGTTCCTATCCTGTCTAACTCTCATGACTCATAAATCTCCCAGCCAATTAGCCAATGTATATATGCTTTGTATGTGTTGATAACGACAGAACTTGTCACGTAGGATTGCCTGGTGTCATCTTTTCCTCGGAGCTCACTGCTTGCCGATACAACAAGGTGGTGACTGGTGAGTGACGACGATTCAGTTGAATTTGAATTTCAACTGAATCATCACTCACCAGTCACCACCACCCTTAACTGAGTAAAACTCTTAGGACCACTACTGAAGAAAGAAGCCATTTTAACCTAAAGATGTGTCCCTTGTTTTATTTTTTACCAGGTCCAGAACTTGGCCCATGGCAGCAATAATAAGTCAGCTATTGATCCCTTCCTGCTCCAGTAGGCTTACTTATGAGATACTATAACTATATCATCATCTGTAAAGTCTATATTGTCTCTCTGTTGACCTCCAGTATGATTTTTCCTTTTTTTTAGTTAAATATTTCAAGTATAACATGAAACACAGGGGATTTACTTCCTTGGTCTACTAGCAGTGTGCACAAGAAATAGTAGTGCAGATCATTCCAGTGGTTTGCAAGATTAGCTGCAGGCACACAGAGACACACAGAGAGAAAGACACACAGGCCCTCTTCTAGACCACTTGCCCCATAGGAGCCACAACACAATAACAACATACTAGCTGTCTAGACTCGAGGCCTTACAATAATGCAAAGTATGTCTTAAAAAAGGTCATACTGTCTTCTTCAAAGAAACGTCATTCTATACTATGGCATTAAGGAAACGGCATACAAGGCATAAAAGAAACGCACACTCACACACACAGCCAGATCATCGTCATTTCATAATTTCCATTCACAGAGTAGACATGCAAGTTCAGCATGCCTTGTGAATGCGTTTAGTCCAAATTAGTCATATTGATACAGTTGAATAGAACTGGCAATTGTAATCTACTAAAGATATATTTCTGGTTAACGGAACTGTTTGATAGCTATCCAATATTAGTCCAGTCATTTTAGGGTTAGACCTCAGACAAATTGCAATAGTAGCAAACTCAACTGATTTTGTATCCTCATTATGTCCTTAGTGAGGGAAAAAAAGTCCCAAGGAATCCCACCGGGGCAAAGTTTTGAAAACGACCTACCTACCATCAATTACTATACACTACAATATAACGGAAAAAATGACTGAAAAAAAATCTGCTTTAAGTGGGATATGAGGGGTCAAACTAGGTGTTTTTAATTATTCTGAATCCATTGCAAGCATTTGTTTTGCATGAAAAACATTCCTTGGGCTAAAAACGGACCCCAAAAGACTGAAAATTGATGAAAATTGATGAAAATTGACGTTTTGAGTGGCCATTTCTGGCCCAAGGAATGTTTTTCATGCAAAACAAATGATTGCAATGGATTCAGAATAATTAAAAACCCCTAGTTTGACCCCTCACATCCCACTTAAAGCAGATTTTTTTTCAGTCATTTTTTCCTTTATATTGTAGTGTATAGTAAGTGAAGGTAGATAGGTCGTTTTCAAAACTTTTCCCCGATGGGATTCCTTGGGACTTTTTTTCCCTCACTAAGGACATATTGAGGATACAAAATCAGTTGAGTTTGCTACTATTGCAATTTGTTCCAGGTTTGGCCTAATTTTGGCCTAAAATGACTGGACTATATGGGAACAGGATTTGTTACCCTGTATAATTTTAGTGTGCCATTCTTATCCGGCACTTGATCTTCCTGTGGCTTACCACAGAAAAACAATATGCGTATTACAGTTGTGGTAAGCTATAGAGACAAAGAAATAAAACTATTTAACTCACCATAAATAATCGATTTCATAAGATGAAGATGGTTAAATGAATAGGTGTTCTACTACAGTTTGACACTCACACACATGCATTTATTCTGGTAGTCATAACAAAAAATATAATGAACCCAGGCAGGCACCATTTCAACATGATTATTATAGGGATTTATTAGTCATGGTTTACACACACTAGTAGAATATTTTTACCATGCAAATGCAATGCCATGTCCTGTAATCGAGGAACTTCATTCAGCTTTGAATGAGTACTAGTTTATTGGATCCTGCAAGCTAAAATGCAAGCTAAAATAGCAGACCAAGATTCATTGTGAATCAGTCAACATATACACAAAGTAGGGATTTGAAGATAGAGTTCAAATGGTTTGGATGACAACAGAGGGATGCTCATCATTTTAATATGAACTATATCACCAGACATGACATCATGCTGTGGGTTTAGGCTTCCTCAGCTGCCGCCATTCAATCCAGGCTCTCCCTCAGGTCTACAGTATGTACACGTTACATTTGTTGTTCGTGTTTACTGGCCCTGTCCTTGGCCCAGACCCATTACTTTAACCCTTGCCTTTTGTTTTCCCCAATCCTATTGGGGTTGGGTTTACTGGAGGAATAGCATCGCTATAGGCCAGCTGACACCAGTAACTGCCATGGGAAGCCACTTCTAACAACAGCTGGTGGAACATTTACACAGTGAAATCTAGCGTGTTCATTTCACTTTGAGAGTGAAATGAACTCTCAAAGTGAAATGAACACTCAAGGTTTTCGTGTGTAGGGAGAGGTGGTGGTGGGACAGTCAGTGCTGAAACAGGAGGAGGTCACCGGGTGAACTTTTACAAGAGTGCAGGCTTATCGGTTTTAGCAGGGATTTATCAATTGATGTGTTTCTATTAGTGGAACAGCTACGCCGGCTTGTTATTGGACAGTGCAGTGGTACGCTGACATAATTAACTTTGATTCACCTTGAAGAAAGATCACCCTCTAATTGCAAAATATGTGTGCGCATGAAATTAAATCTTGTTTCCTTCCATCCGGATAAATGTAATAAGGGTCACAGTAGATTCCTCAGTGTTCATTTAACTGTGAGAGAATGTATACACTCTCAGAATTACAGATGGATAAATTAACATTGAGGATTTTACTGAGTACAAACCTTTTCACCATGGTTCCCAAAACAGACTCTTTATTAAGTTGTCATACATACAGATGTGCCGTTTCAACTCGTCAGTGTTTACTGCTCTTTTCCTGAAAATGTCCTGCAAATGCATTTTTTCCACTGGTTTCTTTCCCTATTTTGCTTTTCTATTTTGTATGGAGAACAGAGCTTATTTTTGCAGAAACTAGCAAAAACAGCTGATCTTCAATCTACATTTTCTGCAAATCCCCTGAAAATCTACTGTCTTGCCATTGGCAGGACATGTGAAGTTTTGAAATGGCACATCTGTATCATACATATAATACCAGTAAGACGCTCTAAGGACCAGAAGCACTTGGGTTACAGGGTTACAGCTAGCCTGGGATCGCTTCCAATTACGGGCTTTTGATCCGGTCTGGAGTGGATGGCGTCGTACGTCATGTTGTAGTCAAAACGGACTACACTTTGGCCGGAAACACCAACACCGGAATCAGTTTTAACCCAGTTAGCACATGCGTAGCCTGGTGAGGCGAGGTTTAATAGCGCATGCACAAGTAGTTGTTGTTTTGGGTTAAAACTGATTCCGGTTTGGTGTTTCCTGCCAAAGTGTAGTCCGTTTTGACTACAAAATTACGTCAAAATTACAATGCCATCCGGTCTAGACCGGATGAAACGACCTGTTTAGTAAACAAAGACCAGGCTTTCCCCCAGAAAGCCTGGTGATGCGAGGTTAGGTTACAGCAGACTGCTGGGCGAGCGCTGGTGCTTTAGCATGGGATCAACTTTGACCAAAAAAATGCACAGGCCTGCAAAAATGTGTCCATATATTCCCAAAATGGAGATGACTGACGTCTGACATCATAGATGTTTGATGTCATATTGCCAGATATGGGCTTAATATTGATGACATCAGGGATCTCCATATATGGGCATAAAAGGGACAAGGACATGTGCCTTCTTTCCAGTTATTTTGTGTCTTATTGTGGGCTCGCTGAAAGCGAGCACATGTATTTTATTATTATTTATCTATCAGTCAAGTTCTCCTCGACAGTACAAAGGCAGGGCCCTTAGCCAATGAGGTGCAGCCAAAGGGTAGATTGTTATGCCCATATATGGTTACATGCAAGCCCACACTGTTTCGTAGGAACAGTATTTCTAGTTTTATATGGCATGGTACAGTCTAAATAAATCATGACATACTTACCACTTCTGATGATCAGAGACCCGGTTTCTCAGTACAGTGACCTGAATTAAAAACAATGAAAATATTATTTGAAGATGAATTTGCATGTGACAGTTTGACATGCTGAACTTTGATCACTGTATGTCCTCAAGTCACGTCAATATGTGCAATTTTGGAGCTGAGATAACATTTCTTAACAATATAACCCCGTTACGGTACATTCCCTCCCTGATTGCTACTAGGCCAAAGAAAAATGCCACCCTACATTTTTCTAATCGGCCTTTGTGGCTCTATAACAGGGCGCTTTCTTTTTTTGAGCGGTGGTCACAACGCTCCTATACGTGGCCGTGTGTGTGGGTCTGTCTGTATGTCTGTCTGTCTGTCTGTCTGTCTGCGTGTCCGTAGCCTGCAGTAACCTTTTCTGACCACACATGTTAAGGGAGGGGCGCTGTTGCACACACACACACACACACACACACACACACACACACACACACACACACACACACACACACACACACACACACACACACACACCACCGCTCAGTTCACACAAGTGTGATTTTTTACCTATAACTGGACCGATCAGTGTGAAACTTTGCATGCACCCTCCCTAGAGACCAAGGGAAAACCTTTTCACATCAGCCTTATTATAGCGCCACCAGGATGCCAATCTGTGCTAATATAAAGTATAGGGCCTATTACTCCTACAGATTTTGTCCAAATATCACGCAAATTTGTACTGTACACATTACCTCTATAGTTATGTGATCAAGAGAGATTTGTCAGATTTTTCACATTCCATCCTGATTGGTGAATTCCGAACATTACTGCCTCACAATAAACCTAGATGACCTGACGGACACCGGTGCTCCAAGGAGCGCTTTTTCTAGTTTAGCTCTGCTTTTGTCTAGTCGTGTTTTTGAGAGAGGGTGAGTATATAACTTAAGTCAAAGTAAGTGAATACGAGAGAATGGGTGGTTCTTTATCTCTGAGAGTTGATTGTGATGAAGGTTAATCATAAATATATCAATGCCTGTCAGGGTAGACACATGTTCTGTCAGTGTACTGTACATAAGATAAGAATGTAGAGATAGGAGGTATGTGTAAATTAAGTAATGTGTATAGCCTACCTCGTACTTCTGCCTCCTGGCTTTATACTGAAGTTCAAACTTCTCTGCCTCTAATTGGTTCATCCACTTCCAAAGTTCATTGGCCTGCTCCCTGTGAAATATATAGTAAATACAAAATATTATAGCTTAGAGGAGGTCGGAAGGAAAGTACTCAGGATGAGAGTATGGGGTAAAACATAGTCACAAATTCACTATAGACCTATTCTAGCATGGTGAATGTGTCACTGAGAGAAGCTACTGATGTCTGTTGCAAGAGATTACAAAAAACAAATAGAAGGTGTAATTCTGGAAAATTGCAAGTGTGGTTGCAATGACGCGAGGAATCCACTGAGAACTGAATTCCGTCTTACCATTTACTACCAAAACCTCCACCGGCTGTCTGTCTGTCTGTCAGTCAGTCAGTCTGTCCGTCATGTCACACTTTCCCCCAACTCATATCTCCGCCACCGTTGCCCCAAGACATGCCAAACTTTGCACACACACTCCTTGCCTGCCAATCCACAACCTCCACCTCTCACGTCATACGGGCAGCCATAGTTACACCTGGAATGTTGAATCTCCATATATGGAGATAACCTACACATCACACAAAGTCTGACCTCACCAGCCCATACTTGGGCATGGACGACTTATATCCATATACGGAGATGGCCATATATGGAGATACGATGACATCACAGAGTCCACAGCTGATGATGTGGCGTGATGTCATACAATACACAAACAAGCCCTAAGCTATAAGCTTAGTTGATGCTGGCGATGAGTCGAGGAATGCTCTCTTCCCTGGTGAGAATTGCCCCTTTATATAGGGCTTGTTTGTGTATTGTATGACATCACGCCACATCATCAGCTGTGGACTCTGTGATGTCATCGTATCTCCATATGGCCATCTCCGTATATGGAGATATAAGTCGTCCATGCCCAAGTATGGGCTGGTGAGGTCAGACTTTGTGTGATGCGTATTTATCTCCATATATGAGATAACATGTGGAGCATGTGGTGGGAATACAATGCAATACATTTGCCACACACATCCCCCTACACCCAGGAACTAATGCCACTTACAGCCCTTTTTTCATTTGACCTGACGGTCGCTTACCTCCCGATTAGGGAGTCTTACTGGTATTATATATCGTGATGTCATTGAATCATGGCCAAAAGCTTCACTTTTCTGTTGTGCAACGGTTAACAAAAAGCAGGTTCACTTTGCTGGAAAAAGAATCTCGGACTGAGAACAATAGTGTTGTTGCCTATAGCAACCACACTAATTCAGTTAATTTGTGTTTGCTGCCTGTACCTGAGTTGGTTTTCACTCTGGTTTTCAAGGATTAACTCCTTACGTCGATCACCTAAAACCGTCTTTTTCTTCTCCCTCTCCGTTAGCTTTTTCGGTGCACCCTTGGTTTGTATCTGAGGTTTGGAAAGAGGTCCATTGTTGCTTGTAAGTATTCTGACAATCCCAAGTCTTTATATTACAGAATATGAGTTACAGTACCTTGTATCCAGTGAAATTCAAGCTGGCAAGGATGTTCTTCTTTTTGGCATCTTCAGCTGCTTTCCTCTTTGCCTCCTCCTCCTCTTTCCTGGTTTTCTCTTCCTGGAGGACCAGATGAGTTTTTGTTCTCGCAGTTGCTAACATTCACAGAACTTACATTTATATCAGGTTGTCAAGTATCAAAATCCAACAGGGGTCAAATAGAACTTTCAAGAAACATACTGTACCCTGGGGGTTAACACTTTACTTAAAGGTCTGGCCTATAATGCATTATAATCACATTTATAATGTGCTTATAAGGCATTATAGCTCTCGTTTATAATCATGCATGACAACTATACACTATAATGTATTATAAGTGCTAGTCGAAATGCATTATAAGCTTAGTGGAACAGCTCATTATAACTACCTTACCGTAGCTAGTTAAACCGTGTCTTTGTTTATAAGTTGTAATGCATAATTATAAACATTTATAAGTAAAGTGTTACCTGGTCGTTACAATGTGCTGTTCCACACTGAGTTTATAATGCATTATGACTGGCACAATTATTATGAGTTATAATACTTTATAAACCTTTTTGTACGTTTTTATGCATAATTGTAAACATTTATAACAAGTGTTATAATGCCTTATAAGTGCATTATAAATGTGGTTAAAATGCATTATAGACCAGACCTTAATATGTTACCAAATGGGGTTAATGTTGGCACAT
This sequence comes from Nannobrachium achirus, assembly GCF_963921795.1. Classification (NCBI taxonomy): domain Eukaryota; kingdom Metazoa; phylum Chordata; class Actinopteri; order Myctophiformes; family Myctophidae; genus Nannobrachium; species Nannobrachium achirus. Next base: position 56,759,672 of record NC_137815.1, on the reverse strand, counting down.
ATGTGGGGGTTTCACAAAATTAAAATTAATATAAAAAGATATTGGACAAGGGAGATATCTGGCTTCTGGTCCTCAGGTTAGGTGGGGCTAATCTGCTACACAGACATAATTGGAGGTATTTGCAAATAGATTTGACCCGGTTCTCGTCAGTATCTCATGTACACACCGCTAGTCTGTGTTGGCGCTCTTTCTCTTTCTCCGTTCTGATCTTGAACTGCTCTGCTCGCTCCGAACGACGTTTCTCCTAAAAACGCAAAAGGATGTGAAAAAGAAAAGAAAGGAAAGCTGGTTAATACTTTCTATGAAGCCCATGTCTATGATACATTACAGATATTTCAATCAGATAACTATTTATAAGATGTTATAAATTAAAAGCAAACGCATACCAATAAAAAGCTGCATCTGTAAAATCAAATACCATTACCATTCGATCAGAAAGACCAAGGAGCTCCTCTTCTTCCTTCTTGCGCCCCTCAAAGTGAGCTTCGATCAAGGTCTGAAGCTCTGTCAGGTCCTTCTCCATGCGCTTTCGATGGATGTCCTGTAGTTGTTGGGAAAAATCATAAGAAATTAGCTACATTACAATCACTAGACAACAACGCTACAGAAATTATTAACCCAGTATGCCAAGGAACACTCACATCAAAATCCACTTTTTCTCCATCTGGGATTTTTGGAACTGCTAAGCCAGGCAAAAAACCTGGCCTTAAGTAGGAACAGGAATGAAACATAAAACATAAACATCTCCCATTAATGGTGAGTGAGAGCTCTCATTGTCTATATACTTGAATTTCTTTTGTAAAGGTGTTATTTTACCACTCACTTCATCCTGTTCTTTGTCCCTTACGATCAATGTTGCAAAAGGAGAAAATATACAGTAATAACACATATTAAACATTTTAATTTCACATGAACCAGTCTTTTATGTGATGATGAATATCCCTTCCATAGCTTACCTCCTTCTTCATTCTCCTCCCCGTCTTCTGCTGAAAGGTGACAGGGTCAGTGTCAGTGTCAACACTCAACAGCGACTGATTTGGAAAGGTCTTAGACTCCAGAGAGCTGACATTGAAATAGACATTGAAATAGACTGTGATAGAAATAGTGTGGGCCAGTGCCCAGGCTAAGAGCCTGACTCTTAGATAGTCCTATAACTTTATTTATATAAGCATAGCTGCCATGCTTTGTGCCAGGTGTAGGTTTGTACCTGTACAGTGGTTGGTTTCCTCCCGAGTCGCTGCCTCTGTTAGAGAGATCGATAGTTAGAGGGAGAGTATGAGTAAGGGAAAACCTGTCTGTCTTCATCACTCTTACTTTCTCCATCAGTCATCACTGTTTATTCTTACTCCACTGATGGGTGTTAGCCCAGCCCTTAAGGCCCAGACACGCCAAGCCGAAACTGCATTGTCTTACCGTGGAAGACCGTAATTATGTAACACTCCTAATCTTGATACCAAGGAAATAATGATTATTAACAGTCTGAAACCAGTAAGACTCCCTAATCGGGACATACACAAACTTTAGAAGGCAATTGTAGCCAATCAGGGGGGAATATGGGAAATGGGACAGAACCATGTTGATGACATGACTTTAGAGATACTGTGTACCGCTTTGTGTGATTTTTGGGCAAAATCTGTATAGGAGCAGTGTCCAAAAATGTGTGCCGGAGATAAGAGTAGGGCCAAAAGTTTGATGTGACGGACAGACGGATGGACGGACAGCCGGTGGAGCTTTTCATAGTAACTTGCAACCTGACGGTCGCAACAATGTGGAAAATGATCCAACTAACATGTTTCTTTGTATCTAAATTGTGCTTTAAGCGATGGCCAAGCTCCAACAAAGTAGGTATGGTTGAACAGCACTACACAAAGTACGATATATTCTTTTGTTTCTTCAAGGGTTCACATTTCACTAAACCACACCATTAAGTGCAGAGTGCTGTTTTTCACTACAGCGCTGCTTTGTGATTACCCCACGACCACCGCTCAGTTCACACGGGTGTGATTTTTTTAAATGGGACGCCTCAGGATGAATTTAGCTACTGTGTCCTTTGAGAGTTACTACTATTTTATACTTTGTCGTGCAACGGTGTCACCCAAAAATAATATGTAGTCAGAATGACTCATTATTTTTTTAAGTTGAATCATTAATGTGTGCTTTCCCATGCTCAGCTACAGGAACAATGCCAATATGTTTTATTTAATAAGGACTATTCAACATACCTTTTGAATGATTTAAATGTATGATTTAATGGTTATATGCTGAAAATCTGAATAGTATATACAGTAGTAAAACAGAACATACTTTTCCACTTATATTATCCTATCTTTGAAAAAATCATTATACAAAAAAGGGTTGTATAATGATGATCAGTTGATAAATATGGGTCCCATGTCTATAATGCATTAAAAGAGTACTTATAAAGCATTATAATCACTTATAGCTCTGCATAATTATAGTGACTAGAAGCTGGGCGGCCCAGCGTCTAGTCGGCGACCTGGCCAACTCGGAACAATGTAAATAGGGAATGAATGCCCCGCCCTTTAATGCAAACCCCATTATACCTGTTTTCATAGGACCCGTTTTGACCATTTGTCTGCCTGTGTCCATTTATGCCCATATATGGAGATATCTGTATCTGTCTGTCTGTCGGTGTCCATTTTATGTCCATATATGGAGATCACTGCAGTTATAGTTCTGGGTCCATTTTATGCCCATATATGCCCATATATGGAGATATCTGTCTATCTGCGTCCATTTTATGCCCATATATGGAGATCTCTGTATCTGTCTGTCTGTGTCCCTTTTATGCCCGTATATGGAGATCTTTGTGATTCTGCATCCATTGTATGCCCATATATGCCATATATGGAGATATCTGTTTATCTGCGTCCATTTTATGCCCATATATGAGATTTCTGTCGCTTTTTCAAACAGATGGTCAAAACGGGTCCTATGACAACAGGTATAATGGGGTTTGCATTAAAGGGGGAACCGGCACTGTGTCTGCAACACAGTCGGAGGCACAGACAGATACAGAGATCTCCATAATGGGAATAAAGGGACACAGACAAACAGATGGAGGAGGAGACAAACTTAATGCAAACCCCATTATACCTGTTGTCATAGGACCCGTTTTGACCATCTGTTTGCCTGTGTCCATTTATGCCCATATATGGAGATATCTGTATCTGTCTGTCTGCGTCCACTTTATGCCCATATATGGAGATCTTTGACCATCTGTTTGCCTGTGTCCATTTATGCCCATATATGGAGATATCTGTATTTGTCTGTCTGCATCCATTTTATGCCCATATATGGAGATCTATGCAGACACAGTGCCAGTTCCGGAAAATCCTGATGTCAGACATCAGAATCCGAACCTTTCGTGCTGGTTCCAGAAAATCGTGTATCGGGTCGGGTCGGGTCGAGGCCGAGCACTGCACTACCTGCTGCGGTGGGGAACGCACGTGCCGAATTTGAAATAGGGAATGAATGCCCCACCCTTTAATGCAAACCCCATGAATGCCCCACCCTTTAATGCAAACCCCAATATACCTGTTGTCATAGGACACGTTTTGACCATCTGTTTGTCTTTGTCCACTTATGCCCATATATGAAGATCTCTGCACACACAGTACCGGTTGCAGAAAACTCTGATGTCAGACTTTATGCCCATATCTGGAGAACGCGCGTGCCGGTGGGAAGAAGGGTTCTCGAGATACGCGGATTACATACATACATACACATTCACAGAGATTTTGTGTTGACTCATGTGGCGTACGTGATGTCAGAGCCTTTTATGAAGTGATGTCACAATGACTCAGCGCTTGCGCCGATTTCCTCCGGAACAGCCTGATGTCAACAATCAGCTCCGCATAAGGAGATTCCGAACGTTTCGCGCCGGTTTCGGAAAACCGCGAGTCGGGTCGGGTCGAGGCCCGGCACTGCACTCCGCGCGGCGGCGGGGAACGCGCGTGCCGAATCTGAAGCCGGTGGGACGAACGGTTCTCGAGATACGCGGATTACAAACAAACAAACAGACAGAGATTTGTCACATTTATAGATAGATAAGAACTGATGACTGTGATTATAATACATTATACAATTATTAGAATTGTATTACAACTATGAGAATCATAATAGACTATGATCCTTGCCAAATAAATTGTCTGTGTGTCTCCAGTAATGCTTGTAGATCGGCTATTTTCAAACAACACAATTATACAATGCCCTATTGTAATAGTTTAAAAAAATCTAATTATGTGGATTTTGGGATCCACATGGGAATAGCTTGGCTCCACTGTGATTCAATCAATGCATATACTGGCAGATCGGTCCAGAGATTAGTTATATTATCCCAGAAACAGAGACAAACTAGAAGCAGTGCTCTTCCGAGCACAGGTCTCCACCAGGCCACACAAATCGGCCTGTTATAGCGCCACCATGAGGCTGATTTAAAAAATGTGGGGCAGAGGTTCTGAATTAGCATCCAGGGAGTGTGTGTGCTCAGTTTGGCAGCGATCGGGCCAACGGCGCCGGAGATTAGCTGGTAACAACCAGGCCACACAAATCGGCCTGTTATAGCGCCACCATGAGGCTGATTTGAAAAATGTGGGGCAGAGGTTCTAGATTGGCATCCAGGGAGTGTGTGTGCTCAGTTTGGCAGCGATCGGGCCAACGGTGACTGAGATTAGCTGTTCACAAACTGTGAGGACGCACGGACGCACGCACGGACGGACGCACGGACGCACGGACGCACGGACGGACGGACGGAGGGGAAAACATACTCTCCCTCAGCCTTCGGCTGGTGGAGACAATAAATAGTCAGAGGGGCCAAAACATAATCTCACCCCTTGCCTTCGGCCTGGCAGAGATAATTATAATTCCCAAGTTGTCACCAAATTGCTGTCAACATTTGACAGCAATCCAACTTTCAATGTAGTTTTGTTATTGTCACAACTAACTAATTGCCAAAGGCACCATGAAAGAAAACGATACAGCCATCACACATTATTGTCTGCTTGCTCCCGCAAAAATGCAGCCCGCTTTGGCCAGAGTGTTTCCGTATAAGGTAACACTAACCTCTTCCTACTGCACAAAAGGTAACCCGACCTACTGTACCTCCAGTGGACCTTTAACTGGCATACAAATGAGGCTGGGTATTGTTCCCTCCAATCCCTCACCACCACCATCCTCAAGGTAGTCCATTGAGAACAAGCTGACCTACATTGCTCTCCAACACTAACAGTGCTCTGTGTAAACAGGGGCTGCTCAGATTCATGGGCTGCCACACTGTGTTGTGCAAATGGACACAAGGAAGGCACAGAAACACAGAAAGGGACCCCATTGTCTAGAACCCAGTGCAGCTCTTCATAATAACCACTTAAACCCTATTTAAGTTAACCTGGGACCCCCCTGGGGTCTGTAGAGAATCTTCCCCCTATACACCAAATCTCCACAGGAAAAAGGCCGATCTACAAGTTATTTCTTATTTTGAAAACCTGTATACAGGTTAACCAGGACTCACTCCAGTTACCCTTTTCCCATTAGGCTACACCAAATCTCTTCGGTGAACTTGTAGATCAGCTATTGCTGACATGTTGTGAGCCTGCATCGGCTATTTGCTACAAATGTTTGCCTATTTTCGGAAAATGTTGTTCTACTAATGACATACCCAGAACAGGGATGCAAGGGTTCGTGTGGTTACGAGGTACAGTGCCTTTCAGATTTGTTTTAGGTATGGGCTAGAGCAGCTCCAAGCAAAACCAAAGAGAAAGACTGAGCTATAGGGTCTGGAGGAGACAGAATCAAGGACAAAATTCATCTATCTATGGTCATATGCCAAGAATACAGTGTTGTACATGGAGCCATGGGCTTAGCAGAATCCTCATATTATATTTACTAACTGTTTAACACAGTCCGAGCCGGTCAACTGCCTGATCAACAATTTAACTAGGGGGTTCCCTTCCGATCAACTTTTATCAACTTTTTTATAAAAAGTAATTTTTTAGATATTCTTTGCGGAAAAACTCCCCTGGACTATAAGGAAAACACTGATTTTGCTGGCAGGAGCTGGATTATTTATGTATTTACTCTGTCATTGAATGAGAAGCAGAGGAATTCATTGTGTAAAGAAGATAACAAAGTGGCAGAAAAAAAAACACGGCTTATGTAAATATTGATCAGTTGCTGGGATCTAGGCAATGTCTTACACAATATTGATTGTGATACATACCACCAGAATCTTCCTGTCCTCCGTCTGCTTCTGGGACCATGTTGGAGAGAAGTGTTCACACATTAACATGTTATGCTTTATAGGTCTGATAGTCCATACATAAAACCAGTCAATCAATTTTCACCACGCATAAAGAATGATACAAATCAGACACTAGCTGCTGTTGTACTTTTCAAGAATGTCATGAGATTGTTAGTGAATTCATTCTGATCAACCCTATATCTGCATAATCAGTATGTTTTATCGTTTAGTTGCCATACAGCTATGTCATATTTAGAAAATCAGAAAATGACGACAACAACAAAAAGACAACATGCAAATAAGTATCTGAATTGCTATCCCTAGCTTTGAATGCTTGAATAATAATAAATAGATAAAGATGTTATATAGAGACATATTGCCTCTGCATGCAGTTCTGAATTGTGAAACTGACTTACGTTGATGTTCCCTGGGGGATAAAGGCACACGCACGCACGCACGCGCACGCACGCACACACACACACACACACACACACACACACACACACACACACACACACACACACACAAACATAATTTTTCTCAATTGATGTCACTATACTGGTATAACTTACAGTACACACCGTTTAGATAACCATTCAGAAATTCTACAGTTATTATTCATAATATTCAATAACTTACTCATGTGCTTCTTCTGTGTCAGACATTCTTTAAGAAGATGCACCTTCAGGGTAAATACATAACTAAAATCAGTTGTCATAGTATCCAAACAGAATGAGCGCTCCCAAATGACACAGCTTGTCATTGATGCCAACTCAGCAATTATCTAACCAAAACATTTTCCAAATTACACTGCAGTAAGCTAATACAGGACATTTTAGAAAATAAAATGTCCTGTATTACAATATAAAAAACAAATAATAATATACAGACTCACCCTGATATATCAACGTGCGCTTGACTCGGGATGCCTGACAATGTGGTATTGTATACTGTGCCCCTCTGTTTGGGCCTAAGCTTTTAAACCTAACTGCAGATCACATGGCGGCAAGCTGCCCATGTCTACAATGGGAGGGTACATACCTATACACAGATGGTAGGTAGGATCAGATACATAAGGATCAACACATATCCTCCATGGACCTTCAGTATCTATTTTTACAAGTCCAAACCTGGAACGAGCACCAAAGGATTAAGGCTCCAAAAAGGGTTGGTTTCTTAGATACATGAAAGGTTTGCAATATTTCATTTAAACACACACTTGGCAGACATTCGCAAACAAAAGAAACGCATCATTGGGAAATGCATGTCTTGCTTGTGTTAGGTATTGTCAAATCTAATACAACAGGGTTTTAGAGCTTGTCAATAACATTGTATGTATGTATGAGCAGTGAAATGATAGCAACCCTAATAGAAAGGTATTTAATAACTGAGTTGTCCCTTAGGAGAGTGAAGTGAAAGAGACACCCTTTTAAGCACCTGGCCTTTACTGTGAATTGCTGACCTCTGTCCTCGGCTAGGCAATAACAAGTGATAAATGAGATAATAAACACCCTTTGTACAATGCCAAGTCTTTTCGAACGGTCACTCACACTATTTTTGATACTATTAATACTGGATCTGTCCCCACACACAAGCCAAATTACTCATGGTGTTATGGTTCAGCTTATGCCCCTCAGAAGTCGAGGCCAAAATATAAAAGAGTAAAGATGATGTCCAGTTGCAGCAGGGCGATCCCTGTCGAGGTGTCCATCAATAAATGCCATTCGTCATGATGTGTGGTGATGATGGCTCTGCTGCTCTGTCTGCCAGGGTTTTTGTTTGTTCTTAGTCTCCTATTTGCAAGAGCCTGGGAGGTAGGCCTATAGCATGGAAGGTCATGAGTGCTATTGGGACACCGAACCTGGGCCTGGTTTGTCCCAGGATTTAAAAGCTCATGAAGCTCCACCCATGGCAGGGGAGACTCTAAACCCACCCATCTTTTGGTTTTGGGCGTCTTTGGTTTTGCATCAGAACACTCCCACATGCTTCAAAACTGATCACTCCTGTCCGAAATATCCCTTTGTCATACAAGTCTGGGCTGGGCTGTGACAGCCATGGCCACATTTACATGGTATATTATGTCATATTCCGGATTATGAGTATGATTTATGAGCAAAATGTCTGCTGTGTGAATGTGTTCAGTTGGCTTAAACTTTGCAAATCATTTTGAACTGATGACTGGACTGGACTGGACTGGACTGGAATATATGGTGAGAATATACTGCCATCTAGCTGCAAATAACTGCCTTGCACAATAAGTGAATAGTTATACAGGACCAGGGCCATGCAGAGAATGTCAGAGAGGCAGTGCCTGCAATTCCTAAAAGGGCCTTTTGGTGAAAATATTGAAAATAGCAGGCGTCCAAGCTGACGCGTTGTGAGCTTGGAGGTCAGCTATTTTCGGTGCTTGATACCACACTGAACACACACTGAGCATAATCAAGTCAATACTGGAGATGTGGCATAACGGCATATCTACACAGAGAGGGCAATTCTTTCAACATAAGATGCTGCATTCAAGTTCAGGAGAGTTTGGACAAGGCAATTCTCTTGAATGCTGCCTTCAGATATGGCATGGAAAGAGAGCATTCGCCTTTCTTGTAAAAATTGCAGTCATGGTCTGGATAGGGCACTTATTACAGACGGATAAAAGGGCAGGGGCTCAAGCCCCCTTTGCAGGGGCGCTGGAACTCCCAAGTCCCAAGGGGAGCTGAGCCTGGAGGAGTTCATGCGTGCGGCCAAAGGCCGCACGCCGAAAGATTCACGTTTTTTATCCGGTTTTGGGTTATTTTTATTACGGTCTCGGGTGCTTATTCCCAGCACAACGGTGTAACAAGGAGCTATATAGTTACTAGTTATTTTATCACACAGTGCAACACACAGCACGCATGCACACACACAGTCACTCACGCACACACTACAAAATCGGGTATTATTTTTGTAACAGTTTTCTACTGTTTTTTATTCCCCATATACAACGGTGTTAGTTTGCAACAATGAGCCTATAGACAGTTTCTAGTTCTCAAATAAATAGACTTGGTGTGCCATCAAAGCGGGATTTAAATTTGACTTCCCTTCTGACCGGAAGTGGCAAGGTGACCATGTGATTAGGTCACCATGTGATAATCAAATACCTTTTTTCAACATATTTTATTCCCCAAAGTCAAATACATTATTGTTTTAATATAGCTCTGTGTGTGTGTATATATAGGCTTATTTAAAAAAAAAAAACGTTTTTTTTTTGTTTTGTTTTTCTCCCTACCACCAGGGGAGCTGCAGCTCCCTCAGCACCCCACTTCCAGCGCCCTTGCCCCTTTGATGTGTGCACGTGCCTGTACAGGACATAGGCTTTATGAAAGGTGTACAGAAACAGTTTTCTGTAGCTATTAAACTAAGCTGCAGGAATCACAGTGTTGTAAATGTATTTTCTAATAGATGTTCCTACTCAAGGCTACCAATGTAGGGCTTCTTGTTTAAAAACAAATAGTCAGGGTTGTATAGATGGATAATAGTAGTACAACACAGATATATGGTATGTCTAAAAACACTAAACCAGAAAATGAAGAAGTGTAAATCTTACACATCTCTTACACAAGAGATGCTTAAAGGGATATTTCACTTTCAAACATGTTTGGAGTAATTTAACATCTACTCAGACTTGTGAGCATCCTAGGCAGTTTTTAAGTCACTTGATTCGGCATTTAGATTTTGATATTTATGATATTCATTTCATCAGACACGCCCCCTTCCTAATAAAATAAATGAAAGAAGTTATTGAAAAACACAGCCCCTCACGCATTAGAAGGACAAAATCAGTCACCAAAACCAAGGACGAGTTTTCATTTAATCTAAAATCCAGGAGGGGTTTCTTATAGGAGGTGTGTCTGATAAAATTAATATCAAATCTAAATTATGAATCTAACTTAAAAACTGTCACTGTCACAAAAAACGCTCACAAAAGCCTGAGTAGATGTTAAAATTACCCCAAACATGTTAGAAAGGGAAATATCCCTTTAAGGAAAGCTATTAAAACATTTTTGTTATTATGAATACGAAGGTAATTTTGCATTCTAAAACGGCCAGTTCCATTCCTTGATTCTGACTGGCTGGTTTCCCTTTAATTGCTGTGGTATATGAGACCTCCACACCTTGAATCAGTTTATATCAAACCCAGGTGCGTTATTTCTTTCCACAGCGTTCCACAGTGCACCAATTATCTGCACCTGTGTTAGAACTATTTTCTTGTAGCTACTTTCTTGCAGATCTTGTAGTGAATTATTAGTGAAATAGAACAGTTTTATTTGGTACATGTCTATGATTTTTCATGTTGCCATATTTAACCGTTTTAGAAAAGCAATAAGCCACGCGAGGCATGTGGTTACCTGTATTTTATAATGGCTGAGAGGGTTGGAGACCATTTCTCAGCCGTTATAAAATATCAGGTAACCACATGCCTCGCGTGGCTTATTGCTTCAATATAATATAAATTCAAATATGTCCTGTTAGAAAACATGTATCAATCTGCTGCATATTTAATCAATTTGTCACATGCAAATGTATATACATTTGATTGTGATTCGTGAGTTAGTGAATCTCATGGGTTACATACCACATTTTGTATCCAATCTGTACTGTTTATTGTGCATTGTCAAAACTGAACTGTATACTCAAACTCAGAACTCGAACTCAAAACCTCTCGGTATATGTAGGAATTTAGAGCTATCATTAACATGACAGAATAAATGAAAGAACCAGAGCATACTGTACAATGTGTTTATTTAAGTGAAAATGAAATATAAAGACGTTACCAACAGTTAAAAAAGAAAGAAAACACAAAACGTGGTGTAAAAACATGTAAATTCAAGAAACTAGATCATTGCATTTGGAGGCATGGCTACTTGTGAATGAAAGTGGAACAATGAATTAACGTGTGGTCTATTTCTGTCATCTAGATTGGTTGTATTACTTTTTATTTTATTTTTTATTTTGCTATTGTGCATTTACTGAGCGGCGGCGGCATCAAACATCTTCTTTCTCCCCTCCATGCCAGACATGGCTTCCACGTTCTTCCTCCAGTCGCTGACCTCTGCTGTCTTCTCCTATTGGAAACATTAAACCAGAGGTTCTCAGCCATTTCATGTCAGGGACCCCCAAATTGATATGTATTCGGCCGCAGACCCCACATTTGAAAATATGTTGTGCTAGCCAGGGACCCCCATAAGAGAACATTTGTCAGCATCTGTAGAAAATAGAAAATCTACGAGCTCAGTGCGCCAAGTTGTGAACTTGTAGATTTGCTATAAATTCGAGGTGGAAAATAATAAAATACAGCTTAAGTGTTTAAATTGTTCCTTGATTTCCTGAGGACTCCTGGAACCCCCTCAAAGACCAACACATATCCACAATAAGGTATTCATAGAGTGGAGAAAAGTATTTCACAGTTGCCTTCATGTAATAATTTATAGCACAGCATTTACATTTTATAACTTTTTACTTTTTTGTAAAGGATAGTATAGGTACGTTTAGCAAACTAGAGGTTTGGGCTGCTATGCAGCCCTCACATCTAGAGTTTGGGCTCTCACGTCTATGTTGCACCGCCAATCCGACCAATATGCCCATATGGAGATCCGTCAGTCCCTTGTATGCCCATATATGGAGATCACTGACGTCATCAGTATATGCCTATAATTTGGCATTTCCCCCTTTTGGGCTCATACTGTATATGGAGCTGACTGATTTATTTGCGACTCATGCCATGACGACACATTGAGGAAAACACTCCATATTTGGGCGAAGTTGCATTGTAAACTCCTTATATGGTTATCAGCCGTCCTCCCTTAAGCCAAGACTTTGACTAAATCAGTGTTTTACAGACTAAATATATGCTATATTTTAGGATAATTGAATGGTGAAATGTAAGTAATGATGGGTTTTCAGAATTGATTTATGGCACTTCCAAAGTAGTTATACTGCCAATACATCAGACTGCTGAAGCAAATCTGCCATTATAAGTTTCTCAAACCCACCTTCTCTGTGTCCTCCTTCTTGACTGATTTAAGATTTGCCCGCAGGTCCATGGAGACCTTATGCTTGGAGCCCAAGAGTGAGCGCAGGATGGCGTCTGCAGAAACTCTCACCCGCCGCAGGCTGGGTCGCTTGAACTTCCCTCGCAGATCCAGAACCTTGATGTTCAGGTCTTTGATCTGTAAAACAAGTGGAGTGATACATACATGTTGATGGCATGTCATATGTCATGACACTTATCCAGACACTTATCCATTTATAGTATGAGTGGGACTCGAGGTGATAATCAAACCCTAAACACTGTAAGTGTTGTGAATGACATGCACTACCAATGGTTCTACTTTGCCGTAGAGTGGCGGTGTGGACAGACATCCTTAACTGGGCCCATTTATCTGTAGTTATAGAAGTCACTTCCATAGCGGCCTTCGGTTACCTCTCTTGAGTTGTGCACCACTTTTGCGTCAATGTCGTACCTCTCTTCATCCACCACGTCTATTTTGGCATGTAACTCCTTGCATAAAGCCTATGTGGGCAAGAGAAGGTGGTGAGGTTTTACAGAGAGAGAGAAAAAAAGGAAGTTGATAAAAGCCCCACTTGGGTCACCAAAATCAGTAGCGCTCATCCTGTAATCGATTATGGAATTAGATATATGGTGAGATATTTTCTCATCTGGCCAAGCCAAAGGCACCATGGCCGATACAAACCCCAGTCTCCACAGTAGTGGGCAGACACTTTTACCCCAACACCACATACTGTTTATAATATTTATAATATAATAATATATAATATAAAAAAAGGAGGTGAGTGTGTCATTGACCATACTCACACAGTGGCCATTTTGCTCTTATTTAATACTCAGGGGGATATGAAGGGTAGGACGGGTTGGTATACCGGTACATATCGAGCAAAATGGACACTGTTTGAAAGTGGTCCATTGTACCTTAAGTTCTTCCAAATTCATCCTGGCTGTCTGTATTGGGGGAGCCTTCTCTTCCAGGTACCTCATCTTCTCCTCTTCCTTGTCCACCAGTTCCTGCTCCAGGTCCTCTTTAGCCTTGGCTACCATCATGCTCTGAGACAACAGAAACAGGAAGCCATAATAGCCAGAGTGTCAGTGAGAGATTCACTGTCTGTCTCTGTGACGGATTGATACAACTTGTGTTAACCACTTACACCCTCTAGACCACTCCCAAACACTGGGTCAGCATCCGTTTGTGATGTCATGAATAAAATAAAAAAATCAATGTTTTTTTCCCCCAGTAATTTCATGGAAAATCGAAGACAAATCAAAGAAATTCCATAAATTTGAACGCAAATGTTTAAGAAGTAGTGAAAATAGACGATGTACAAGCTCACAACGCCACACGAAGCGACACGTTGTGAGCTTGTTGATCTGCTGTTTTCACTAGTTTGGGTCCTGGGCAAACGTCTAATCTCTCTTTTGGGTCTTGAGCTGAAAAGTTTGGGAACCACGGCTCTAGACTTAATAAACTGGACCAGTTGGCTCTTGGACCAAATCTCTAAAATAGCAGTCTTGTACATCTGCTATTTATGGCTAATGTTCCCCCCCAGAATATGGATGCAGGGGTTCAAGTGGTTAATGGGCATTCGGTTATGGCCTATTATAGGAACTGACCTTTAGCATGAGCCTGCGGGAGGCTGAAATCTTGGATTTTCTCTGTGTATTAAAACAACATAATTTGAGATTAGTTTAAAAAAACAAAACATTAATCCCAAACTTTGCAGTGAAGTTCTGTGGTGCTGTGCTGATCTTACCTCTGGGCTGTTGTTAGAAGGCCATTTGAAAATATAAAAAGAGCACAAAAGGGACAGGAATTTAACTTGAAGTTGTTAACCGCAAACAATTTTAATTGTCATTCATGATCTGTTTCTATAATAAACCTACTAGATGATGGTCAGATTTAATCCAGAAAAGTAAACAGAAACACAATACTTACACATGCTCAGGCATCTTGACTGTTTAGATTCCCCTGGAAGACAAAAATAAAGCCTCTGAAGTGCATGTCACTGGAACACTTGAGTCTAAAGCCCTGTTGGCTCTTAATTAAGGCTTCCATTTTTGTTCCACCGACTCTGTGCTTCAGCATTTATACATTCCAGTGCGCATCTGCTGTATATACAGGATTCTCTAAAGATTATCTAGGCTTAATTGTATCCCACCCAGTATTACTTAGGCATTTCTTGCTATATAAAGAGCGAACGCTGCAGATTCAACTCTTCAAGAAAGTAAAAATAGACTCTTCAGTCCGTTCTGTTTTGCGAACGGCCATAGCTGAATAGGTGCAGATCTGGCTTTCTGGGAATCAGATGGTCCGAGGTTTGATTCCTGGCTATGTGTCATGTCTATAAGCAAGACACTTAACTACTCCCCTCCCATCAGAACCATCTTTATTTACTTTTCGACAATGCAATCTAGTTGCTGTGGGACGTGCTTGTTTGCTTAGCGCCCCTGTCATCAAAAGTGCCCTTACATGATGCTATTATTGTGGCCTATAATGAACCCTGCTGGGTAATATCAGCCTGTCACCTCCCAGTGCTGATAGTGGCATGTCCCCCGAAAAAGGAAAGTGATGGCAGACAGAGAGGCATGCAAGGACCCCAACATGGCAGCTGCTAGGCCCAAGAGCTAACATCAACCCCAGGTTAATCACCTGTGTTTTTCCAGTACAGGATGAAGACAAACAGATATCAGATTCCTTTACCTTAAGGTGAATATCATATATTCTTTCTTTCTTTCTTTCTTAGTTCATTTACTTCCATTTGAGGTAATCAAATGCTTATTCCATGAGCCAGTTCCATTAGAAATAGAACACTAAATGAATTAGAGTAATGGTTAAATGTATACAAACTGTGCTTACAAAATAATTAATAATAAACTGTATGACAAAGTTCTAAAAAAAAATCCATTTCCATAATCTTGTTGAAATGTTATACTGCATCAGTATTTCCACACAGGGTACTCATGGGTTGGTAGAAGCTGTATAAGGAAATTAGACAAATTGAAAATAGGCCTATGTTTCTGGAGTGTACACAATACAGAATACCAATATACTGTACTGTACTACTTTGCACACTCCAGAATTACAGTATCTTACTTACAGTAGTTTGTTTAGTTTGTTATCTCATAATTTGTAACATCCTTCCTCACAAATACAGAAGGCAAATATAGTAATTTGAGGTTAGTCGTTTTAGTTGTTGCTGTTATTCAATCAAAACTGTTGTTTTAAATCATGAGATTATGGAAGATTATGGAAGACTCCCATGGATGATGGATCCATGGATGATGAAAATTGGGAAGTAAAAATATTCTCACCACTTTCAATCTAGAAATGTATCGATCTCTCTTCCCCATGCGATGACCCACGATCGATCACATTAAAACTATGACACCAGCAAGAAATGTTACTGTATTGATATACCGGTACCACCAACATTGGCATATCAGAGTTGATTATGCTTATTATACACTGTATAAACTGAAAAGAGGCTGCTAGACCATCAGTAAAATTGCATTGTCTTACCTCTCTGGTGATGACAATAAGAAAAGTGATGGTGAGCAGAACACACAGCAGTATCTATCTCAGTCACCCCCAGTTTTGTCCCTTCTGTCTATGGTGATGAGACTTAAATAGGCCCCCCCCACCCCCCAAAAAAACAGACGCACGCTCGTGCACACACGCACGCACGCACGCACGCACGCACGCACGCACGCACGCACGCACGCGCAAAACCCAAAAGAGGGGGTGGTCTCTTGATAACAATGATTATGATGGTGAACTTTCCAGTGGCATTGACATGTCATGACCCCGTCTTCTCTCATGGTGTTGTGTTTGTGGTCAGCACCATGGAGGGGGATAAGCACTTTGACAGCTCTTATGACAAGCTCTTCACTCATTTTGTTTTTTTCCCTTTCTGATAAGGAGGGTACTCTAAGGTCAGCAGGGAGCTAACATTAAATAAAGCCTTTTCTTTCATGTGGGATACAGTTCAAATACAGTTCCACCTAAAAGCCTGGGTTCCCGAGGCTAAGTTCCACCCAGTATCCCTCATATTGGGCCTTCAAAGTAGATAAGATAATTAGTATGTGATTGTACTGTACTCTTACTTAATGCGGCCTGCAAGGACACATGGTTTGGAATATGGAGGTGGACCTTTCTTTATAGTTATTATTAATAATAATTGTTATTACTTGCGTAATCGGCTGGGTATGTATGTCGGTGTCCTCCATGTTTAAGCCCGTAGCCCAATTAGGGACCAGCATTTCTGGCATGTCATCATTAACAGCCAGTGAGGGAGGGACCAGCATTGCTGGTGATGCCAGTGGTGAGCACACCTCATGGCACGCTCTGCTGGCGCACGTGTAGGCCATACATGGCCTACTTGTGCACAAGGTGCAAGTGGGCACTTCGACAGAGTGCAGTTCTAGTTATTGTTGTTGTTACGGTCATTGTAGTTTTTATTGTTGTTGTGATTATTATTGTTGCTGTTCATCTCTGTTTCTCCCCCACTATCCCTCCTCTCTCTCTCTCTCTCTCTCTCTCTCTCTCTCTCTCTCTCTCTCTCTCTCTCTCTCTCTCTCTCTCTCTCTCTCTCTCCCTCTCTCTCTTTAACCACACACAGTTGAGGCAGATGACCCCAAAGCCTGGTTCTGCTCCATATTCAATTCCGATTGGCTATGATTGATATCCAAAGTTTGTGGGTCCTGGGTAGCCAACCTGGCCAGCAGAGATCTCTAAGGAGCACACTTTTCTGGTTTTGTTTTATTGGATTATTTTGTATCACATACTTTTTTCTTGTTGTAAAAGTGAGATACACAATCAATTAAAGAAATACTGTTCCGTAGGTCACCCTCACCTCTTTGCAAAGGAGCCATAGTTAAGAGATACGACTCGTTCTTATGGCGATTATACGATTAGCTTGGTATGATTTATTTGGCTAGGGGCTGTTGGTCAGTAATGACAGATGCGATTATATCCTGTTCCCTTGAGACTGTCGGGCCCCATTTGGTCTGATTAGGATAATAGCTGCAGACGATGCTAAGCCATGGGCTGGTGAAAGGAATGCAGCACCAAGCGTGCAGCACAATGCCAACTAAACATAGACAAAATTCAGTGCCATGTGATGCTGCCACTCATTGAGTAGCTGTACTTACATAATAAATATAAATATTAAATATATATTTCCTCACACTATTATGTGCTAGGATGTGTGTACCCAGGTGTGCATGAAGTTGTGGGCTTACTTTGTATAAATTCCAGGAATCTCTCTTAATATGTTCATACAGTATGTATGTATGTATGTACAGTAGGTATGTGCTGTACAGTATTGTACTTCTACATGTCCATTTGGCTGGCCAATTCAATTGAAAATATTTATTTTTTATGAGTTACTTTCTTTAGTTACCGCACTTTGTAGGGCACTTGCTGAGGACCCAAGGAAGGAAGTGTCAAGTGTGAAGTCGACTGGATGAACAGTTTCTCCAGAACTGGTCCACCGAGACGGGCAGTCCACTAGTACAGTCAAAGTGGACTCACTGACACAGAAAGAGTCAAGAGAGAAAATGTGTGTGTGTGTGTGTGTGTGTGTGTGTGTGTGTGCGTGCGTGCGTGCGTGCGTGCGTGCGTGCGTGCGTGCGTGCGTGTGTGAGGAAGGCTCACTACAACATCTGACGCGGCTGCAAACTGACGCAGTTTGTTATGGGTCTCATGGTCCTACAGGCCTTCCTCCTGTATCACTGCCTGGTATGGGAACTGAACTGACCTCAACCGTAAAGCAATGCGGAGGGTTGTGCAGACGGCCGAGTGTATCAGTGGGTGTGAGCTTCCCTCACTCCACACATCTACAACACATTTGCAACACTTATGATAGTCGTTAAGTCTGCAGTACTGTGAGTGTGCTTGTGCTTGTGAGTGTGTGTGTTTGTCTGCGCGTGTTTGTCTGTACAGCAAATGTGCATGTAAAGTTCTTGTGTGTAATTTACAGTGATAGGCAAGCTACTTGGAAAATATAGTGAGCTACACTACTAGTTACTCTTGATTAAATATAGCTCAACTACACTACAAGCTATCCCCAGAGAAGTGTAGCAAGTTACACTACAAGCTACAGGACGAAAATATCTAGCTACATCAACACTACTTTTTCTTTCTTCTTTTTTCCACCAAACAAATGGGCATGCAGGCAAAAAATGCTGGCAAAAAAAATGTTTATTATAAAACAGACTGAAACTGGAAACCTTCTGTCTGGCTTTAAATTAAATTTATACCCCTCACTATTGGGGACACTATTGTAATGACTGTTCTATTAATTTAGACATTCATCCCGACTGTGATGGCCCAGCTACTTGGAAAATGTAGTAAGCTACATTACTAGTTACTCTTGATTAAATATAGCTCAACTACACTACAAGCTATCCCCAGAAAAATGTAGCTAGCTTCCGTTACGCTACTTAGAAATGTAGTTAAGCTATGTAGCTAGGCTACTTGTAGCTAGCTACTGCCCATCACTGGTAATTTATATGTGATTGTGTGTGCACAGCTGCCTCTGTGTGTGTGTGTGTGTGTGTGTGTGTGTGTGTGTGTGTGTGTGTGTGTGTGTGTGTGTGTGTGTGTGTGTGTGTTCGTGTGCGTGTGCGCGCATGTGTGTGTGTGTGTGTAGGTATAGGCAGACAGGAAACAAGCCTGTCTGTCAAGTGTCTAGTGTTCCTTAAACCTAGTTGTCTGGTGGCAAAAAGCTGTCTGGGAGCCTGCTGAATTGCAGTACAGCTTGCCAGACAGTAGCAGCTGAAACAAATCCTATGTGCTTTACAAACACTTCGGCCGGAGTATATATCCTGGGTGAAGGGAAGCTCATATCCACTAATGCTCTGGGCTGTCCATATACTGTCTCCATAGATTGTGGTCATGAGCAGTACAGTTCCCGTGCTAGGCTGTGATGCAATATGTCAGGATGCTCCTGGTAGGCCTGCAGGATCCTTTAGCCACCTGAGGTGGAAAATGCGTTGCTTCGCCTTTTTCGCCACGTGGCCGGTGAGTTTCTCTGTGATGTGAACGCCAAGGAACTTTAAGACGTGGTGTGGGTGTTGTGTTCAACATACAGTACAACCAACTGTGATTGCAGTTCTTCAGAGGACGGGGATAGCAATATTCTCGGATTCCTCGCAGTCCTTGAACTTTTCTACTTCATCCACACATCCTGCACCAGAGCTGGAGGGCAGAAGTGGTCCACAACCAGGTCTAGGCTTCGGTTGAAGCCCCTCAATGCCACACAATGTTCCGCAGTAGCAACTAGCAATATAAAAACAGATGTATTATTATCGTATTGGGCATGCCTCGCTGTTTTGAAGGTGGAACTCCCACAGCTCATGGTGCCTTGCTGCCTCTGGCGAGAGTCCAGATGGTCCATGATTGGGTGGGAGCGGTGTACTTCAGGATCCCTCCGGGCCCTGGTGAAGCAAGGGAGAGGTACTGGGGACAGTACAGTACTGGGGGAAAGGATTCCCAGCATGCCTTGGGGTGCATCTGTGTACATTATTGTTCCATTACTGTGTTATTGTTCACCAACCGTGTGTTGTTGTGATGTCATTGGTTTATGTGCTCTGTGTGTGTGTGTGTGTGTGTGTGTGTGTGTGTGTGTGTGTGTGTGTGTGTGTGTGTGTGTGTGTGTGTGTGTGTGTGTGTGTGTGTGTGTGTGAGTGCGCGCGCGCGCGCGCGTGTGCGCGTGTGCGTGTGTGCGTGTGTGTGCGTGTGTGTGTGTGTGCTTGGAGAACACACTCTGAGTCATAGGGGTAGAGACAAGGACCACCCCACTCCTTTGTGTACTTATTGAACTTGAGTGTTTGGGGCTTTGGTGTGGGTGTTGCAAAAGAGTATGTGTTGTGTTATTGTAAAGAGTCTCTCTCTCTCTCTCTCTCTCTCTCTCTCTCTCTCTCTCTCTCTCTCTCTCTCTCTCTCTCTCTCAATTCTATTCAATTCTAAAGTCTTAATTGGCATGAGAAAACATAGTTACATTGCAAAAAGCGTATAAGTGGAGCAAAGCAATCAACACAAAATAATGTGTGTACAATTAAAAGGGAATAAAGAAATGTGTAAACAGAGCTGTGCTACATAGCTTACATATGAATTGTGTATTTGCTGTCAGAAATAGTTAGATGCACATAAAGGTTAGCTTGGGATAAACTTTTGAAACTAATGTCAGCTATAATTCAATGTTTTGCATTGACTTAGTACGTATCAAACCATTGGTATATTGTTTCTCTGAAATCAGAGGACTTTTTTTATATATTTTTATTAGGCAAGGGATCATCCATTTGTTTCCCCATAGTGTGCTATGTTATAATGTATATTTTTGCAGCAAGTAAAAACTGCAATAATATCACAATATATCTGTTCAGCCACTCATCTCATATCCTATGCAGCAGACTTTTCTGTCATTGCTTCAGCAGTGTCAAGTTTAATCAGAGACGCTCTCGGGTGCCCCCTAGTGGGTAAATTAAAATAATACTCCAGTGGTGTTATTGTGTGTGTGTGTGTGTGTGTGTGTGTGTGTGTGTGTGTGTGTGTGTGTGTGTGTGTGTGTGTGCGCGTGCGTGTGTGCGTGTGTGTGTATGTGTGTGTGTGTGTGTGTGTGTGTGTGTGTGTGTGTGTGTGTGTGTGTGTGTGTGTACTTCTTTCAAATGGTTGCCATCAATGACAAAGGTCTATGGCTTGCCAAATTTCACAACAAATTGATGTGTTTTTTTCTCATTCACTGCATGCTTGATGGAGTTGTGGTTGAGACATAAAGCACATTAACTTCACGTTAAATTATAAATGAATGCCACTCTGCTTGTTTTGTCTATGTTTTATTATTTGCCTGAAGAACAATGCAACTTGGAGAAAAACTATATGTACAGCATTTGATATGCAGTCCCATAAGGTTTCATATTTATTGACTGTAATTACAAAGTGATGTGGGAATGGTATGGTAACAACATGCAGCTGCACTTTGTTTCTGCCTTTAAGCTCAAACCACAACGATCATGTCTGAGTTTGTTAACACACAGAAGCACAGATGGATAGTCATGTTAATCAAACTCGACAAGTTATAAACTGAGTTCTCACCCACACAGGGCATGTCTCTCTCCTTTGCAACCGCCATATGTGACTCATTTCATTGCTTATGTTTAAAAAGTAGATAAAACACATGCAGTTTCAGTATAAATACACATAATGAGCCAGCGTGAAAAATGTGTTTGTCTGAAATGTTTAACATGCATTGTAACAGAGTCTGAAACAACATCAAAGGCTAAAGCCAAACTGCTTGGTGAGTTACTTAAGGGTGCAACAGTTAATTAAATTAACCAATTTAATACATTTTAATAAATATAATATAATCAACTGAAATATTCTATTTAAATATTGCCAAAACAGCCGATTTACAAGTTCACAGTGCATTGCAACGCATAAAACGTAGGAGTTTGTAGAGTGGCTATTTTGTGAACCACTGTTCCATGTCTAAGAATAAAAAGTGGTTATTCATATATTATATACTTAAACTTAGTTAATTATTTAAAATATCATTCGATTCATCAAAAAAGTAATTGTCTGAATAATCACTAAGAAAATAATTATAGTTGCTGCCCTGTAGTTACTTACTCAACTCTATGCCATTAGCTGGAGCAAAAAATAAGCCAAAGTAAACTGGTGACAGAGATCCTCAGCCAGATGACATCACCTACAGTCTCAGATTGGCTCTCGGCTCTACTGGGAGTGTGCCAGAGCCCCTGCTCCTTGACCAAACCCAAAGCCCTTGGGGCCGAAGTTCTTTGCGTAACATCCTGTGATATGCAGAAATGAATTAGAGGTACAGCATTGTGTGCAAGCAATTATATATGTAATGCAACATCTTCCATTCATTCTACGCTGTAATATAGCCAGACATCATTTGCCATAAAATGACAGAAAGGGTGATGAGTACTTATCAGCCAAAGGGCTGATGCAGCAATAGCTAACCAATCAGTGCACACTAAAATGCCACCAGCAATTTATACAATTTATAGGTTTGACATGCCAGACATCTGTATTTATTTATTGCCATAATATGAGAAATGTGGTGCAAAACACAGCAAAAACCAACAACAACATGTGTCATTTGTTCAGTAGCTCATAATTTTGTTACTATACTTTTTTTAAAGATTAGTTTTTTTGGGCTTTTATGTCTTTATCAGGACAGTACTGACAGGAAATGGGGGGAGAGACGGCGAGTGACATACGGCAAAGGTCGTCCGGATCGGGAATCAGCATGGCTACGCCATCAGGCATCAATGCCTATGTGGCAATGCCTTATGTGGTATGCACCTGGACCAGTAGGCCAGCAGGCATCCTGTTTACTATACTTTTTATCTGATCATTTTGTCATCAAAGGATGGCATTATCTAATATCTACTGTATTCTTCTAAGGTCACCTATAGATAAAATTGTTGTCAGAATAGCCGGCAGTTTCTTACAAATGGTGTCTAGTTATAAATATTCATCAAATGAAGACAAACTGTAAAATATGTTCTTACTAGTGACAGTAAAATACACAAGTGTAGATAGCACACACCTTTACAGTAAATCTCTCCATCTTTGTCAGCGAGGGTGGTGGACTCCAGCCCCTTACCACACTTGGCACAGCGGAAGCAAGCCTTATGCCAGGACTGAGTGAGAGAGAGTACATTTTCTGGGTAAAAAGTACATGACTTTACAGACTAGACAAGGGTACATAACAAGAAGGGAGTACTCCATTCATACAGTTGAAATCATGCATAGTGACATTATTATTATTATCATCATCATCATCATTATCATCATTAATATGATTATTATTATCATCCTTTTTTTTGCTTTTGTGCCTGTATTGATATGACAGTAGACTGACAAGAAATGGGGGGAAAGACAGGGAGTGACATGCGGCAAAGGACGTCCGGATCGGGAATCGAACCGGTGACGCCGCCTGGCATCCATGCCTATGTGGAGCATTGCTATAAACATTGCAGTTTATTTATTCAGTTTATTAATTCATAACCCTAAATGGGAGATATTAAAGGACAGAATTATTGCCTACATTGCCACCACCGATGATCTTCTCTGCTGCGTACACTGCTTTACCACATCGCGGGCACACATCTGATCCCCCCGCTTTTTGGGCAAATTTGGAAGCATTGGGGTTATTGGTAGGACGATGGGCCTCTTGTCTGTTGATTAAAATCACGTTTGAAGAAACAGTGGTGAAACATTACATTGACATTCTCACACTATATAGTATGTGTCTGTCTGTCTGTCTGTATGTATGTATTGATCAATATGGAAGTATCGCTCTCACACTTCAGGCTTGATTCCTAATCCTTCTCCTGTGTCCATACTCAGGGTGCCTGCTCCACCACCAAATCCATAGCCCTTTGGCCCATATTTCTTGCCATAACATGATTTGCAGTAGATCTCATCCACATGCACGGCAACCGTTGTGCTGTCCAGGTTCTTTTTGCACACCACTTTCAACAAGCAGGGAGAGATATATGCAAGTAAGTCAATCCACTTCACTACAACAAAATGCATGCTGGTAAATCAACCAAAACTTTCTTTCCAGAAAAACTGGATGTTATCTTATCAATGCCGCCCTTTTCAGATGTTTTACAGATGTCAAATTGTTACACTATCACAAACTGTAATAGTTTATTCAAATTCTACTAGTGCTGTGCTTGACGGCATATCCATTAGGAGCAGGCTGCTCTTCCAATCAACTTCATACTCAGCACTTTCATGTTAAGCAAAGACAGACAGACAGACAGACAGACAGACAGACAGACAGACAGACAGACAGACAGACAGACAGACAGACAACAAGACAGACAAATTCCTGAAATGTATCTTATACAATGATTGGTGTACCACTGTGTGTGCTTAGCTTGTTCAAACAAATACTTAATTTGAGTAGAGCTGGAACTGTGTACCTTCCTCTTCCATATAAGGAGGACGGAGCTAATGTCACATGTTTTATCAGCCTCCAAATAAGGGAAGAGATGTCCAAGGGAAAACCTTGGACGGTCTGTTTCTTTTGCTCGTGCCAAATACTCTAGATTCCAGAGTCATTTATGTGCAGTGTCAATGGGATCACATACAGTAATGATGACTTCAGAGCCCACATACTTACTGCACCGAAAACAGGACTTGTGCCAACTCTTTCCCTCACACTGCACTTCCTCAGCAAAGTAGACAGTCTTCTGGCAGCAACCACACTTGTTTCCTCCTCCTAAAGGCATTCTGTGGAGATGCAGGAGAGTTGGCTGTATGCTGTCTCACATAATACACTGTATGCATAACAGCACATTCCATTTCAGCACTTATTAGGTATGTGGATTATGTGAGGATGTGTGCTGCTCCACAGATTAGGTACATCTGTATTCAAAGTGCCCTGTAAACGGGGAGGTTTAACTTAATAATGGCACTTAATAATGGCAAACTACTAGGCTGTTTCTTTCATAGTTTAGTCCATTAGAAGAGGATATCTGGAGGACCATTTATAACTTTATGTACCTGTTGAGCTCCCCTGATAACAAAGCATAATACTGTTCATAGATAGATTCATTTTAGTGCACTCTGTATGATGAACCGGTACTATTTATTATTATTACCATTATTATTATTATAATTATTTTGTCCCCACTTGTTTGGGGTATTTTGTATACATAATTATGATTTCAACCGCATTAATGGAGAACTTGTTTATTTATGTACAGTATTTATGTATTTACCATATTTATTTATTCTGAGAGACTGCTTTGGTGAATTTCAGACAGCCTGCAATATCATTGAGCATCATACCAGTTGGCAGGGGGTAAACAGGAAATTCCCAAGATTTTATTTGGTAATTAAGCTACTGTATGTGTTAATTCTTCCCCACTCCAGACAACCATAGTGCTATGGAGAAATACCTTTTATTTTTATTTTTAACCATGGTAACTGTTATGGTGAGCAGTGAACACTTATGATACAAACAAACAAACAAACAAACAAACAAATAAATAGATAAATACATACATGCATAAATACAATTCAACACTTTCATCCTGACTGTCTCCATGGCAGACAGCTAAGCCATGTTTTACAAGGTGCCTGCAATAAAACATATTTGACTATGAAATGGATACTGTAGGCTTCTCTTTACCTTTAGTATGGTGGATACTGATCATTTCCTATGTGATGCCTTTCCTGCCCATGCACAGGAAAGAGACTTTCAGCACACACCCATCTATTCCAAGTCCATAATAGGACATATTCCACCTTCCTCTACATCAAGTAAACCATGAGCTAAGTGCGTAGGGCTACTCACACTGACTCTCATTAAATATCCAGTATCCAGAGCAAATGTCAATTTTAGCTTATCTTTGTATGTACTTTTAGTTTGTTTGCTCATACTTCTTAATGTCACACTGCAGCAACGGCACTTTGAATCATATATAGTATTGCCTTAAAGTCATATCAAATTGGCACTCTTTTGATTTTAACTGTAAGGCTTCCAGTACTCTATGTAAGTCTACATTAAATTAACATTCATTCCATTATGATAAAAGCTCTGACATCTCTCCTTGGTGAAACTGCACATTCCATCATTTATTCAGAAAATGTTTTGGGTTCTATCATATAAGTAGTACTATAGAAGTTTTTGGTTTGTTTGTTTGTTTGTTTCCTACCTGTCTCTTGATATCAGGCTGTTCCTCTGTCAAGTGATGTTCAGATACACCAGAGTTAAGATGATCTCACCAGAGGCTCCAGTTTGACATAGCACCCTAGAGGGAAGCAGACTTAAGACTGAAGGGAGGAGTCCAGAGTACAGAGAGAGAGGGAGAGAAATATATTGGGAGGGAAGCAACAGAGCAATGGCAGAAGGAAAGAGTGGATTTATTGATGGAGGAGGTAGAGGGAGGGACAGGGACCATGCATTGTGAAAACACAGAGCAGAATGTCCTCTTGTGAAATACCACAATTACAGGTTGCGACCAATTCAAGAAATGAATTTGTAATTTGCTTGTTTATGGCAAAAAAAAGAGTTCCTAATATTGAGACTTGATGGATGGGTCAAGATGATCAGTGCTCTAATTGGAAATGACATGTTTACTGAACGGAACAAACGTTTTCAATCATCTCGGTCCTTTGAAACTGAAATGTCTTCAAGCTGCACACAGTCTATGCAGAACTCTCTTTTCAGCAAAGCTGTGTGGTGCAGCTCCAAGATGGAGAGCATGTTTGGACAGACTGGTTGGCCATGTCCCTTTAAAAATGCAATAGAGAACTTATTTCAATGATTACAATTTCAACTCATCTCTATGGTAGATCTTTTTTATTTAGTTTTTCACCTTATACAGGTAAAATCCCACTGAGATACAGTACAAGATATATTTTATGAGGAAGCCCTGTCTGTATCTTAAAGAACTATGGGTGAGTAGTGGCCAGGTAGTAGGATATATCTATGAGGTAGGACACCTACTGGTTGACAAGTAGTACTGCCTGAAGCTCATACATAAGGCAATATCTCAGTTAAATAGCTGCTCATGTGTGCCACCTTGTGGCTGTCCAGTAAAATTAGAGCTGAAATGGCATTTATCTATCTGACTTATTAATATATGAACCAACAGTAGGCCTATTGTTCAGAGACTATTACATACTTTTCATTTATTCTTGATTTTTTTTTAGGCCTACTGGTCTAATGCGTTAATTGTGAAATTACGGGGCGAGACAAGAGTAGCCTACCCAGAATGCACTGAAAATAACATGCATCACCAGACTTTCCACCGCTAAGAAAACACTGAACATAATTATGTCAGAAAACGGTATCATGAACACAGAAATACGTTATCTTCCTATCTTCCTTTAATTAAGCACAAACGTATGGAGCACACAGTTTACAGGTGTAATTACCCCACGCAATCGCAACGGTGTAAACAAGGAAGTTTTCCACAGAGGATGTTTCCATGTGCAACTCGTGGAAAAGTGATATTTTAGCCTACTACACGTTTTCTGCCACAACTTTCAAATTGATATGCAGAGGACAATATCTGACTCCAAGTCTTTGGAAACCGACAGAGAGACTCTCTCAGAGTAGAGACTCAAGGAAGGAACGCTATCATCACTACCACCAGCCAGGAGATGCTTTGGTGTCACAGTCCCACAACAGCATGAGCGATCAACAATTCAAGGTTCAAGGTTGTACTTTATTGTTACATATTTTTGTACAGGTAGCCTACATAAGAGTAAAACTTATTTTGGAACAATTTACTTCAGACAATGCAGTGCAGTGGTATACAGCATAATAACAGCAGAACAAAATAGAAAATAAAAAAGATAGTAAGAAATAATAATGACATAGAAAGATTTTTGTAACACTGTAGGCTAATGTTACATTTATGATATTGTTGTTTCATTCAAGCACATTGACATAATAGGCTATGAGTATCACTGTAGTAAAGTATATGTTATTATGTTCCTGCATGTGTGGTTAGGCCTATTTGTAGAATGTAGAACAATGTGAAAAGAAAAAAGAAATTGCTCAGCACAGAATTCAATCAGTGCCATTCCTCTGAGTGGTTCATGTATTATCCACCACACAGTGGTGAGACGTAGAAGTCAATTTATTCGCAGTCCATCAATGTGGACAGTGAGGACATTTAATCCACTTAAGCACTTTGGCGCCATGTTGGTTCATACAGTAAGACATTATGCCTATGCTATATACTGTAGATCAAATTAACATTTTCGGCATCCCAGTGTTTTACCTGCTCTACTCTGTGGAAAGATGCCCTTCATCTATGTGCATTTAAACAGTTTCTGTAGTCACATATCAGTGCTTTTCAAAGTTGGGTCTGGGGACCCTCAGGGGGCCTTGAGGGTGTTCCAGGGCGTACCCTGTCAAAATAATATAATAGTAATTAGTCTATTTGAAATCCATACTTATTACTAGTAAGATGCCACAGTGATGTGGAAATCAGGGATGTGGACATCATGCAGGGATCTCCATATCTGGGCATAAAAGGGATTTGTTCCTCTGGCATCACAGGGATCTCCATATCTCTATATATGGGCATAAAAGAGATTTGTTCCCCCTGGCATCATAGGGATCTCTCTAACAGCATGATGTCAGAGTGGCAAACTCATAGACCGTAAAAATGTGTACACGTCTACACAGACGGACACGGACAGTAACGTTTCTCATAGTAAACTGCGACCTTCGGTCACAATGGGTGTAATACAAAACATTTATCCCTGGGTTAGGCTAAGAAGATGTTTCTGTATCACCACTATGTATTTCTCATGTTTTATTAGGACATTTAGACAATTTAGTTACATTTAAACCTATACCTAAACCCTGATATTATAATTTAGTTACATTTAAACCTGTACCTAAAACCTGATATTTTCATATCAGGGTCAGGGTCATCATTTGAAATGGGTTCCATCCATAGGGTTCCATCACCTAATGAAGGTCAATTTGGTGGTCCACTGTATGAGTATGAGTTTTAAAACCCCTGATATAGAGCACACTCTAGCTGGAAAGTGCTGTCTTTGAGAATATGATCATATAAAATATGCAAGATGTGTTATCATATGCATTCTGGTCCTTTGGTATTTTGCTTAGTCATCCAGAAAGGTACATAGATATCAGCGCTGCCAGCCAGCAAGGCTCAGATGACTCCTTTCGATCGAAGCGTAGTAGGAGAGGTAAAACCGATAAGGAGAGGTTGAAGAGAAGCTAGTAGCATTGGAGCAGAGTGTTGCTGCTTGATCTTTATTCCTCTCTTTCTCTGCACCCTCAAGGCTCCTCACCACCATAGGAAGAGACAGGGATGAACTCAAGTAGCCTATTTATAGCCTGCCATTGGCCAACACTAGCCTTCTGTTTCTCCTCGGTGGACATCCGCCCGGCTAGTTGTGAATGATGTACATGTGATCGCGTTTATGAGTGAGTGAGAAGGAAGAGAGCAAGAGAGGGTGGGCGATAAGGAGTGAGAGAGAGAGGGAGAGAGTGGAGAGAGAGCCGTGGATTAAGTCAGGGGATGGAAGACGAGAGAGGCAAGGACGAGGCTGGGCTGTAGTCCCTCCATCAGTGTACAACCGAGAGGCAGCAGGGATTATGCACAGGAGTCTCATGGTGATATCCAGTCAAATGCCTTTGCACTTCAGTTGCACTTGTAGCCAGCTGGACATAATTTGTCACTGGTAAGTGTCTCTCTTTTGCAATATTTTGTAGCTTTATTATACATCATCATCATCATCATAATAATAATTATGATAGAGATACTAGATTGCTAAGTTTCTGTCTGTCAGGTGATGGAGGTAAAACTGGATGAGATGCCCTCATGTTTGTGTTGGGCTGTTGGCACTTGACACATGACTGTGTCTGTGTGTTTGGTAGTGTTTGTTCAGCTTTTTATCCACTTTATCCACCAACCCTGGCGTGACATCCCTAGTTTGGGCAAATATTCTTTCCAAGGTCACAACAGATCAGACCACGGCATTTTGTGAGCTTATAGATTAGCTATTTTTGCTCTTTGTCGTACAACAAATTATATAAGTGGTTCAAGGTTTCAATAGACTTAAATCTGGAAAATATTATTTATGTTCTGTTTTCTGTGTGTGATCAGTGTGGACCTCGTATTGCTGTTATCTCTGTGTTTTTGTGTGCATGTATGAGTATGCATGTGAGTGCAGATATAAGCCTGTTCGTAGAATAACAAACATACTTTGCCCTGTTTATTCATCTTATATTTTTGCTATTATTAGGTTAATCAAGAGAATTTATTTGTTTGTGTTATAACAATGGCATTATGTTAAAATAAGTTTTTTCTTCCAAAACTATGAGTTGATTCCTCACTGAACATATAAAGGTAACTTCCCTTCAGAAAAGAATCAATGCTTTCATTAAATGTAATTGGTATAAATAAGCATAACTTCAATAAATAATGAAAACTATCCATCAGTGGAAACAGTTGGGATGGTCGATCTGTAGTACCAATTTATCTTTGCCTTCATTGGGATAATTTCAGGGGGGAAATGAGGTAATTGGATTTTAAGCAGAGGGCCTTTGGCAGGATGTCTGTCCTGCAGCACCCCATTCTCTCAAGAGCTCTGCAGGCACCAAAGTCTTTATTAATGGGACTCTACCATGTGATGAATGGAGCATGATGGCTGTTCTGCAGCAGGAAGTAAGTCTGTTATGAGCAGTGTGGAAATGCAGCTCCACAAATAAGTCAGCAGAGGTCACAAGTGGAGAACGATTAAGTTTGTAGTGCCTCTGGTGGCGTTGACACACCCTCTCTCTTTCTCTCTGTCTGTCTGTTTGTGTCTCTCTCTCGCTCTGTCTCACTTGTGTTTACTGTCTTCCCTTGTGTGATACGTCTATTCTGATGCAAAAGGCAACCAGTATTGTTATTAATAATAGCCAAACAGTGTGTATCTGAGGGTAAAATGCAAAAAAACGTTAAGCTGAGTGTAGAGTGAGGGACGTGGGACTTAACTCTGAGCTGCTCATTTGAACTGCTTATACCTTCTGAGCACGCACCATTTGTTATCTCGGCAACCTTAATTAGGATGCAAATATGTTCAGCCACTTAACACAGGAGGGGTTGTATCTCTCAGTGTCAGGCTGTGTCCCTATACAGTAGCTGTACAAGTGCCACATGGACTTGCATATTTTTGCTTTATAAATATACATTTATGAGCCCATCTATTTTCTCAACTTTGACTCTAATCCTCTCTCATCATCTCCTCCTCAGTCATGACTCAACATTGGATTGCTCCAGAGCTTTAATTTCCAGTGCATCCAAGTCTGTAATCTCTCTTCTATGAACGTAGTCATCCCACAGTGTGGTTTATTCTTACAAAGAGGCAATTTGCTTAAATGTGTGAGGGGAAATGTTGTATTCACATTTTACCTCCCCTGGTCTCTCCACATAGGAATGCCTGTTGTTTTACTGCTGTTGGCACCTGCTTGAAAGGATTGCATTATAATTGACAGTTTCATCGCTCGCCCTCGGTTTGGACATCATTTTGGCATGTGACTTGATTCTATGTGTCATTCTGAAATATTCAGCCTCTAGACACACGTACGTGTGGACTAATCTTATCCCACATCAAAGATATTACTTAATAGTGGCATCAGTGAACCCATGTTACCAGTGCATTATTGCCTGTGACATCTTCCCTAAATTGACACTACAGAGTGTGCTTCCTCCGGCCCAGATTCTGTCCTGTGCCCTGCCCCTGAAGGTGGCCAACCACAAGCACGCTGTGACAACGCAAATCAGTCCACTTGACAGGCGCTGGCTGTCACTCAGCCACAAGGACATATAGCTGGAAGCAAACAGTGATGCATTGTTACTAAATCTGACCATGGACCTCACCACAGGTGAGAAAGGCAGAGACTGAACTCCCCCACATGTTGTAATAATTGTAATTTCACTGATATTATTAATACAAAACAATGAAAGCACTTGCTGATTATATACACAATAGCTTATATTCATTTTTTTAACCATACTGGGAATCCTTCATGGTTTTGTACTACTTGTACAACTACACATGCTTATGGACCAGCGCACCATTGGATACCACAGGCAAGTGTTAAAAGCTGTCAAAGTGGCTATCAGACTAGTTAGCCACCACAGCTGGCATCCTCACTAGTCTGTGACTTGAAAATGTGTTGAAGACTGTGCTGGAAATGGAATCTCGTTTGAATTCTTGTGAATTTCGGAACACGTAAATAAAACAATCAACTTCACCTTATGTCAGTCACGTTTGCACACTGCCGCCCGTTTCGTATTTATTTTCGGACCAGGGTTGATTTTTTTCGATTTTCGCAACTGTTGCTACTGAGTCCCTTGCTCTCTCTCTCTTTCCTCTCTCTCTCCCTGGCCTCCGGATTTCGGATTTCGGATTTCCAAAACGCAA
Organism: Nannobrachium achirus; assembly: GCF_963921795.1. Lineage (NCBI taxonomy): Eukaryota > Metazoa > Chordata > Actinopteri > Myctophiformes > Myctophidae > Nannobrachium > Nannobrachium achirus. Next base: position 56,727,410 of record NC_137815.1, on the reverse strand, counting down.
CGAAAATACGCAGTGCAGTGTGCAACCAGCTTTACTCTGGTTCACACACTTGTCAATGGCAGACATAGCAGGAATGTTGTGAGACACTACCCTGCGATGGAGAACTTCATGACCTACATTGGGGTCGCTGACAGAGAATGTTGTCCATGTGCAACTCGTGGAAAAGTGGAGATATTACACGCTTTCTGCCACAACTTTCAAATTGATATGCAGGACACTATCTGACTCCAAGTCTTGTTGTTCCCTCATGAACTTTATTTTTACTTTAAATTAGTCCCTACAGTGTAGGGACTAATTTGCAGGGACTAAATAATAATAATAATCACAGGTGCTGAGGGAACATGGGTAACCCCGGTAAATCCCCCCATAAGCACTTAACTCAAGTGCTACAGCCGTGGAGTTGGATTGATGCCAGTGAATCCATTTGCAAGTTGGTTGCAGAGAAAGAGAGCATAAGAAACAACCCACAAAGTAGTCACAGGCACCATCTGCAGCAGCGGAAACTGGCTAGAGCATCCCTACGCAAGCACAAGCGGAGCAGCCGCATTTGATCCAGTTGTCGGATAGCATCTGTTTGGTATGCACTGGACCACGCCAGAACTGCAACTGGGCTGAACTTTTACTGTTTAAAAGCCTCTAGCCCCCACCCCTAGCTGTCATTTGACTCTCATAGGCAATCCCTACACACTCTGTGCACTGTGCAAGTGCATGTGAAGACGTTTGTTGTGCTGATACTGCTCACCACTCCACAGAGTGCTTTCCTCTCCTCATTCAGGCACATTTTTAATTAGCTGTCATTAATAGTAATGAAAACGTACAAATTATTAATTTCAGTATTCTGAGCAGAAGTGCTGCTCCAAAATGCATGTTGTAGGGCCCTTGCGCAGAGGACGTTTAATAGAAAAGGTTTGAAAGTTTGACTTTCAATTATCAAAAATACTGTAATAGTTATTTGAGTTCTTAAACCGAATTTGCTGACAATCAGTGTCGTTTACTGGTATTTGTTACATGCATTTGAGAATGTCCTAACTTTTTGTAGTGTGCATCCCATATTCAGAAACGTTCTCTAATCTATTATAGGAAATACCATGAATGCTTTATGTGTCAACCAAGGTTACATACCACTGACTATAATATTGATGTCATACAACATGCTTAAATCAGCTTTTATGAAAAGTGAAAAGTATATTTCACAAAACAATTTGTTGTCACATGTTGTTGGCAGTCATATGTCTGTCATGTGTCTGACTCCAGACAGAGAGACAGAGGGAATGGAGGACACAAAGAACAAAGCCAGCCTGAACTAATTCCTGGTGAAAATGATGGTCTCGTGCTGGGTGCCTGTCTGTTGCACTGACATCATGACAGTCATGAGACCAGCATTGTCTGCGACCTATTGTCTCATACAATTGCGTGATCCTGTACCATCGCATCACTGTACTGTAGCAGTCATCTAGATGGCTTACACTAAGGTTAACCAGAACATCTAATACTGTTTATCTTTTTCTTTGAGATATCGATCTCTTGTTTTGAACACTTTCACATAGAAAAACATGCTGACACGTGACTGACACACGCACACACGCATGCGCACACACACACACACACACACACACACACACACACACACACACACACACACACACACACACACACACACACACACACACACACAGTAAAGTAATTCAATATACACAGGGAGTCCTAAAGAATATATAGCCTGGGGAGTACCACTAATGCTGGATGATGTCATGGGTGCGTGCACGTATATGCACGACTTGATGCACTTTTGAACTTTCAAAATAATTTCGAAGCCATATATGATTATGGCATAAGAATAAGCCTGAATAGCTACCCGTGGTGGTAAGACAACATCTATTACAGCGGCAAAAACAAGAGTTCTGGAGAGCCGCGCTGTGCTGTTTGTAATGTCCAAGGCCCTTTCAGTACAGCTAAGTAAGTAAAACAGACGCTTTCCAACTTACTTTTCATCACAGTTTCTCAGTGAAACGACACTGCAATCGCTCCGGTAATAACATTGTGTTGCAGTGAAATTGCACAGTAGCGCAGCAGCAGATTGAAAATTACACACAACATCAGAAGCGATGCTCTTATTATTATGATAATTACAACGGTATAGTGCATCATATGGTTTAAATTATGGCAGTTTGTGTTCTTCATGTACAGCATCTGTCTTTCTTTCTGTGAATGCCACGTTTCACTCTTGCTCAGAGTATCCTGAATCTGTTTGTATATATGTGTGTGTGTGTGTGTGTGTGTGTGTGTGTGTGTGTGTGAGTGTGAGTGTGAGTGTGTGTGTGGTGTGTGTTCTTGCCAGCGTGGGCGTTTTGGTTTGGAATGTCTAGTCCACACACAGACAGATGCTCCGGCAGTAGTCATGTTCTACCTTGACTAACCCAGAATGGCACACATGTTGTTGGTCTTGGAAAGCCGGCACCACATTGTATCCCTCAGAAGGTCATAATAGACTACTGACTGACCAGAGAAAATCCAGGGTCACGGATCAGAGGGGGAAAAAAGCATAGTTTGAGAGGTGAGCGTGAATATGTTTTCATAAATGACTTTCTCTTAACTCTGAGAGTGTAACCAAATGGTCCATTTTGCACTCTCAGAGTTAAATTAACACTGAGGATTTGACTTTGTGTTTTTTTTAATCTATTGTGCTTTAATGCTTTAGTGAAGCCTATAGCCATTACAACTCACTTTATGGGATGTAAAAATGTTACTGTGAGGTGAGCATGATTGTGTTTTCCACACACAATCCTTCGTGGTTTCTGTCATGTGATGTGGAGAGACGGCTCTGGGTTTTCTTTAGCTTTTAGTTGTTTTTTGTTTTAGTCTGCTGGATCTGCCAGATGTCAGTCTATAAAATATGTCCCGGGTGAGAAATGTCTAGGTTGAATTTCAAAATATGTTTTCCTAGCATAGTTTTGACAGTACTTTCATTTACTTTACTTTACTTTACAAAAAAAAAACATCACTTTTAGCTATTTCAAATAAATATATATATAAGAGAAAATGTTATTTTATATATATTATCCTGACAACACCATTGGTTGGTAAATGTATTTATACTGTACGAATAGAGGTGTTGTTAAATTATATTTTCTGTTAAATAGCTCTATATTCCAATGGCAATCATTGCTATAGTGTTTTTTCAGGAACATGGGTCTCCCCAAAAAGAAAATAAATGTTTGGTATAACAATTGTATCAGATCATATATTTTCTATCGAAATAAATATATATATATATATATATATATATATATATATATATACCGGTATATATATTATATTATATATAACCCTAACCCTATATATATATATATATATATATATATATATATATATATATATATATATATATATATATAAAATATTTATGTCTCATATAGCCTACCAGTAAGACTCCCTAATCGGGAGATAAGCGACCGTTGGTCGCTTATCTCCACAAATATCACAGCCTCCACCTCTCACGTCATACGGGCAGCCATAGTTACACCTGGAATGTTGAATCTCCATATATGGAGATAACCTACCCATCACACAAAGTCTGACCTCACCAGCCCATACCTGGGCATGGACGACTTATATCTCCATATACGGAGATGGCCATATATGGAGATACGATGACATCACAGAGTCCACAGCTGATGATGTGGCGTGATGTCATACAATACACAAACAAGCCCTATATAAAGGGGCAATTCTCACCAGGGAAGAGAGCATTCCCCACTAGCTGAGTATCTTAAGATGGTTGGATGTGATGATAAGCCACAAATAGGCCAAAAGTTTGTTTTACCAATTATCAAGACATACGGGCAGTTGACAGTTTGCCATTGTTACTCATTGAAGTTGAATCTCCATCTGAATCCCTTTTATGCCCATATATGGAGATCCCTGCTCTGAGTATCTGACATCACTAATCCCTTTTATGCCCATATATGGAGATCCCTGCTCTGAGTATCTGACATCACTAATCCCTTTTATGCCCATATACAGTATGGAGATCCCTAACAGAATCCATTTTATGCCCATATATGGAGATACCTGCTCTGAGTATCTGACATCACTGTGATGTCACCTGTTTATGCCTAAATATGGAGATCCCTGCTCTGAGTATCTGACATCACTGCGATCTCACCTGTGATGTCACAGTGACACATCACCTCAGTATCTGTGATGTCACAGTGACACATCACCTCAGTATCAGGCGTTACACGTATACATTGAGCAGGGCAAAGGTGTGACGTGTGTGACGGACGGACGGACGGACGGACGGCCGGTGGAGGTTTTCATACTAAACTGCGACCTTACGGTCGCAATACATCCAATTAAAAGTTTGATATTTGTTCAGAAATGTGGGTAGTGGAAAAAGTATGCTAAATTGGTTGGATCAAATCAAGTGAAAGTACCTACAAACCAGTAAGACTCCCTAATCGGGAGATAAGCGACCGTCAGGTCGCAGCGTGATTTTAGGGCAAAATGTGTAGGAGCAGTGTCCAAAAATGTGTTTGAAAAAATCGGCCTGATGGTGGCGCTATATGGGACAGATCCATGTTGATGACATGAGTGTAGACATACTGTGTAGCGATTTGCGTGATTTTAGGGCAAAATCTGTAGGAGTAGTGTCCAAAGATTTGTTTTAAAAAATCGGCCTGAAGGTGGCGCTAAATGGAACAGATCCATGTTGATGACTTGAGTGTAGAGCAAGTGTGTACCGATTTGCGTGATTTTAGGGCAAAATTTGTAGGAGCAGTGTCCAAAAATACTTGAAAAAATCGGCCTGATGGTGGCGCTATATGGGACAGATCCATGTTGATGAGATGAGTGTACACATACTGTGTACCGATTTGCGTGATTTTAGGGCAAAATCTGTAGGAGTAGTGTCCAAAAATGTGTTTTAAAAAATCGGCCTGAAGGTGGCGCTAAATGGGACAGATCCATGTTGAAGAGATGAGTGTAGACATACTGTGTACCGATTTGCGTGATTTTAGGGCAAAAATTGTAGGAGCAGTGTCCAAAAATGTGTTTTGCAAGAATCGGCCTCATGGTGGCGCTAGAAGAGGGGCATGTGAGAATTGAAGGGGAGATATGAGCAGGGCAAAAGTGTGACGTGTGACGTGTGACAGACTGACTGACAGACTGACTGACGGACAGACAGCTGGTCGAGGTTTTGACAGTAACTGCGACCTGACGGTCGCAATAATCACAGTCCCCAGTTGGATTTGTGAGACCTGTGTAAAATGTCCTCCCATCTCTGTCCTTGGCTTTCTGTTTCTCTACACTGTCCTGTTTATGTGAAGCCGAAGAAAAACATATTTTTAATGGAAAAAATAGAAGGTTTGTTAATTCAAGTGATCTTTAGAAAGATCCATCAATTACAATAGAATTGTTATCGTGTCTTGACAATAAAAGTGTGGCTTCCAAACTTTAGTCCAGGATGTTAATTGCGGGGGTGTGGGGGCTCTAATTGTTGTCGCCAATTAGGATGTTTCACTTAGTTAGATGTAGTAGTATAGTATAGTACTACCAGTAAGACTCCCTAATCGGGAGATAAGCTACCGTTGGTCGCTTATCTCCACAAATAGGCCAAAAATGTGTTTTTCCAAAATCGTCCTGATGGTGGCGCTAGATGGGACAGATCTATGTTGATGAGATAAGTGTAGACATACTGTGTACCGATTCGCGTGATTTTAGGGCAAAATCTGTAGGAGCAGTGTCCAAAAATGTGTTTTAAAAAATCGGCCTGAAGGTGGCGCTAAATGGGACAGATCCATGTTGATGACATGAGTGTAGACATACTGTGTACCGATTTGCGTGATTTTAGGGCAAAATCTGTAGGAGCAGTGTCCAAAAATGTGTTTTAAAAAATCGGCCTGAAGGTGGCGCTATATGGGACAGATCCATGTTGATGACATGAGTGTAGACATACTGTGTACCGATCTGCGTGATTTTAGGGCAAAAATTGTAGGAGCAGTGTCCAAAAATGTGTTTTGCAAGAATCACCCTCATGGTGGCGCTAGAAGAGGGCCATGTGAGAATTGGTGGAGGTTGTGGTTTGGCAGGCAAGGAGTGTGTGTGCAAAATTTGGCATGGATCGGGGCAACGGTTGCGGAGATTTGAGCAGAGGAAAAGTGTGACGTGTGACTGACAGACTGACTGACTGACTGACTGACTGACGGAGGGACTGACAGCCGGTGGAGGTTTGGATAGTATAGGAGTGCAAGTAACTGCGACCTAACGGTCGCAATTATATTTAAATGCATAATCTGTTTAAAACGTTACAGTCCCCAGATACCGATTGTATCAGGAGAGATAACTCTCACAGGATACAGGTTAAACAAGTGAAATTGGAACTGGTGATGCAAAGAAATGAGCAGACACAATTGGAACTTGAACAGTATAAAGTATTTAAGCTGATACATGGGTAGGCTTAAAAACAGCTGAACCCCTGAACATGGGACATAATCATCAGTGATAGCCTAAACTCATTGGGGTTTCGGGTCTACATGGTTCGTATTAAGCACTGAAGTGCTTCTCTCGCTGTTTTGGCAAAGTATAGTTATTGACAAAACCATGACAAAGGCGACCTTGAGCCATGTGAGACACCGCCGAGCGAGAGAGTCGCTGCGTCGAGTGTTGCGAAGGTTGCGTGAGCTGACTCGGCGCCGTTACCGAGTTATGTGCCGTTATGGACAGAATAGTAAATATTGTTGTGGGGACTGCTTCTGCGATCGACTGTATCTCAAAGGGACTTCTCCCAATCACGGCGTCCTTGCACAAGCTCCTCCCCCTACTCTCCTCAGCTCTGGGGAGAATAACACACTCGCAGTTCGTAATAGTTGAGGGCCCAGCTTGGATAATCTTCCCACAGTTTGCTACAGTATATATTTGTATAATATGCATACGTATTATGCTTGTAATCTAGATAGAGTAACTAGTTCAAGATCTTAAAATATAAACTTGTCCAGATGCTGGAGAACATATAAACTGTTGGCCCAAATGGGCAACCAAAGTGGTTTGGGAGAGATTGAGTGGTTGATAATGGAAAAACAAATCATATACAATTCTTCCCAAATATTGCTTTTTTTAAAAATATATATTGCTGTTATCCACAGCGTACTAACTGACTAAAGTGCAACAGGTCTATACTGAGGTGCATGAATAAATTTTTCTGGGACATTTTGTCTTTCACTGATGATTTGAAGTAAGGCGAGCGAACATCTGCAATGTAACATAATGATGCTATAGGATATTGGCGTTATTGTGCAATGTTAAAGTCCTTCAAGAACAGAATTCCACATAAAGATATCACTCTCTATGATATTCAGTCCATCTTATTGTCAGCCTGAGATATTCTCTATAATGGAAGCAAGCCACAAGCACAGCGACCATGTTTTATTCACAGCACAGCAGCATAATATGGTGAAGGCCTGGGGTTTGGTTGAAGGTTGTGATTATGGCTGTTATCACTCACTTCATACAGATGCCATTCGTATTCATGTATACATTTTTATGTCTGGGTACTGTAGTCATGGATGGCAAGACTATAGCTCTGAATTTTACCCACTGACTATTATGCTCCAGAAGAATAAAGTGAAAAGCCATGTTTGTATTGGATATGCAGTGCATGAACCGACAGCTTAACACTACAGCTTCTGCTATTTTGGGCAGCCATGCTGTGTCATTTACTGATGCTCGGGGTGTTTTTTCTGACTCCATGCATTTCCTACTTTCTTTGTCCTAGTGCCCTAGTTCGCAGTACATATTATAAATCATGATGACAAACTATGGATTATCACCCACACTTGGAGGCATCGCTGTGCTGTGAACTCCTATACAGTCCTCCTGCACAAGCTCCTTAGTTCCTTTTAGAAAACTATATGTCAGTAGAAAAACAGCAGCTTCATTTCAGGGGTCCTGGGTGTTTGTACGATCATGCCAAGATATTTCTCAGCTGAATATTCCTTCTATGGTATGATTCTTCCCCCCCTCTCTGAGAGTATGATGCTAGTACCAAGAGATAAACTGATCACAATATTGGCATATGGCACTAATTTAATCTTCTCCCCATTAATACCTACTATATCAATGCAACATGACTTGTCACCACTGAAACATAGGCATATGGTATAAATATAATCCCTGGGCCTTAACCTCTAAGCCCTATGTATACTTGGTTGACCATCCCTCAGGGCTCTGTTCTAGATCTGTTTTCAAACAGGTACTGTAATTGAAAACCGTAATGGAAAGATATTTGTGAAAGATGACCTATTTCTTGGCCATTATGAGAGAAAGAAAAGCGTTTACTTGCATGCACTGCACACGTGCTAACATTTGCAGACAAAGACACACAGACACAAAAACACACACAGGCACACACAAATTCCTGAAGGAGAGTGCCATAATGTTATTATAATCTATGGTGGATGTATAGGAAGAGCTTAGCCATCTTCTGTGATTTTGATGTGATTAGCAGAGGTTCTGGGAAATAGAAGGGCTCTCCCCATGGTTGTGTCTGTCTGTCCAGGCGGCCAATGGAAACGACTGGACCCAGCTGGACTAGACACATGATGACACTGATACACTTTAGCGTGACTACATCACGCTGACCTTTAAGGCATGACACTTTCCATAGTACTTTGACCCACAACTGGTTACCTGGCAACAGATTATAAAGACCAGATTTACAGTAATCACATAAAATGGTAACTGTTGAATAGGGTTTGAGTTTTCAGGGGCTGGTTTAAAGTTGGGTTAAAATCGCCATGGGGGCATCGGCAAGAATGCCAGTTGAAGAGTTGGATTCCATTTTGTGTTATGGTTTTATTTTCATTTAACGCATAACCCCAGATTTGAGTTTAGTCTGAGATCCAAGGAAAACTCTCCAACCTCCAGCTCTCATGTCTGCTGCTACTGAACTTGAGGGCGAGGGCAAAGGCAGTTTATGTAGGCAGCTGATTAGGGCCGAGTGGGTGCAGGTGTGGTGAAGTGGGAGCAGGTGAGGTGGGTGGAGCTGTCCATGATGGGCCAGGGGGTGGGACTGTCCAGTGTGAACTTTTGTACAGCCGCCCCAAATCTGCAAGATTTTAACCAAAAAAAAGTCACACTGGGATAGGGCCGCCCCATGAGGAACAGATGGGTACTGGGGGGGGCTCAGGTGGCGGCCGAAACTGTGGGGGCCCAGGTGCGGGGGAAGGCTCAGGTGAACTGGCTGTTGGAGGCGGAGACTGAGGTTGAAGGTGGAGCCTGGGGTGCCGGAGACGAGGAGACAGGAGGTGGCCGGGCTGCAGGAGGCGGAGTAGGAGACTAGAAGGGAGCCGGGCTGCAGGAGGCGGAGACTAGGAGGGTGCCGGGCTGCAGGAGGCGGAGACTAGGAGGGAGCCTCGGCTGCAGGAGGCGGAGACTAGGAGGGTGCCGGGCTGCAGGAGGCGGAGACTAGGAGGGTGCCGGGCTGCAGGAGGCGGAGACTAGAAGGGTGCCGGGCTGCAGGAGGCGGACACTAGGAGGGAGCCTCGGCTGCAGGAGGCGGAGACTAGGAGGGTGCCTCGGCTGCAGGAGGCGGAGACTAGGAGGGTGCCGGGCTGCAGGAGGCGGAGACTAGGAGGGAGCCTCGGCTGCAGGAGGCGGAGACTAGGAGGGTGCCTCGGCTGCAGGAGGCGGAGACTAGGAGGGAGCCTCGGCTGCAGGAGGCGGAGACTAGGAGGGTGCCTCGGCTGCAGGAGGCGGAGACTAGGAGGGTGCCGGGCTGCAGGAGGCGGAGACTAGGAGGGTGCCGGGCTGCAGGAGGCGGAGACTAGAAGGGTGCCGGGCTGCAGGAGGCGGAGACTAGAAGGGTGCCAGGCTGCAGGAGGCGGAGACTAGAAGGGTGCCGGGCTGCAGGAGGCGGAGACTAGGAGGGTGCCGGGCTGCAGGAGGCGGAGACTAGGAGGGTGCCAGGCTGCAGGAGGCGGAGATTAGGATGCTGACGAGGAGGTGGACTGGCTGCAGGAGGAAGCGAGGTCTTGTGCTTCCTTATCAGCAGGAGTACTTGATTGCTCTCCTGCAGCCAGTCTGACCACTCCTGATCTGTTTTTGGTTTGGCCATGGCAATTTTGCTCATCCGGGCTCGAAGGACCATGTTGAATAGGGTTTGAGTTTTCAGGGGCTGGTTTAAAGTTGGGTTAAAATCGCCATGGGGGCATCGGCAAGAATGCCAGTTGAAGAGTTGGATTCCATTTTGTGTTATGGTTTTATTTTCATTTAACGCATAACCCCAGATTTGAGTTTAGTCTGAGATCCAAGGAAAACTCTCCAACCTCCAGCTCTCATGTCTGCTGCTACTGAACTTGAGGGCGAGGGCAAAGGCAGTTTATGTAGGCAGCTGATTAGGGCCGAGTGGGTGCAGGTGTGGTGAAGTGGGAGCAGGTGAGGTGGGTGGAGCTGTCCATGATGGGCCAGGGGGTGGGACTGTCCAGTGTGAACTTTTGTACAGTAACCGAGTTCCCAGTAATCAGATTACAGACACCTTTGAAAAGGAAATGGATGGATCCAGTGGTTTGTTCTACGTTGTTTTTTTCAGACAGTGATGGAAAGAAGTACTCACATATTTTACTTACTGTAAGTAAAAGTATCAATACTGCAATATAGAAATACTCTGTTACAAATAAAAGTCTGGAACTGAAAATGTATTGGGGTAAAAGTATGACAGTGTTGGCATCAAAATGTATTTAAAGTACCAAAAGTAAAAGTACAAAAAATGTTTGAAAATAGCAGATCTACAAGCTCACAACGCGTCACAATGCAATGCAGTGTGAGCTTGTAGATAGGCTATTTTCAAACAGCCAAGGTATAAAATAGTGATAAAGTGTTTTATGTATGTTTTATAATATTATAATTTATATCTGCAAAGTAACTAGTAATTAAAGTTTTCAAATAAATGTAGTGGATCCAAGATGAAGTAAAAGTATTGGAAGTACTCAATTAAAGTTCAAATACCTCAAAAGTGTACTTAAGTACAGTACTTACTAAGTAAATGTACTTAGTTACTTTATACCACTGTTTTCAGAGGGATACGATAATCATTCCCTGCACTGCATGCAGGTGGTGGTGGTCATACGCTAGCACGTTTTCAATGGATTAATGGTTAGCAGAGGGCTACACTTTTTCAAAACATTCTGTACGTCATAGGCTACTAGGAATATAGCGTAACGCGGTAGAACACACCACTGGATGGATCATTAAGAAGCATGTTTTATTGGGAAGGGATACTTAGAATGTGACATTTAAGAGATGAACTTGGGGCACGGCGGTGCAGTTGGTAGCAGTTGGCTTACAGCTTAAGGTCCTGGGTTTGAGGGGACACTGTGGGCGCTCAGGGCGTTTTCTCTCCTCCGTGTCATCAGTGCCCACACTGATGGTGGGGTTGGTGAACGGGCCTCTCTGTGTGGAGTTTGCATGTTCTCCCTGTGTACCTTCACAAAAACATGCAGTAATCCTGGTCTCTATAAAATGCCCCCCCCCCCCCCCCCGGCCAGCTGGGGTGCCTGATGGAGGGGAAAGGAACTGGTTGGAATAACATGTTCCTTCCACGCGCTACGCTACGTCCAATCGGGGAAGTTCCCCCCCTGTCGGGTGAAAAGAAGCGGCCTTATCACTCAGTTCAGGGCTCTCCCCAGGTTGGCAGAGAGAGAGCAGCGCCCAGAATAAAATAAACACTAGATCAAATAAACACTAGAAACTCCAGATGTTAAATTAGATTGGAATAATTTGTTTAATTGCATGTTAGGTGATCGTGTTATCTAAAACTAAAGTAATTTCAGTCATTTGATTTGTTATATGAGTAGGTCTGGGGCGTCCTATTTTGTTACTGATTATGATTTTAAGGTAATATTTATATATTTTGTGAGTATTCACTCTACTGCAAATGAGTTATGTTGAAAGTTATGCCTGTGGATTAAAATATTCACATTACCCCTTTTTGTACGTCTGTAAACCATCTCAAATATTAAAAGATCTAATTACATTTGTGGCAATAATTGTCATGTGTTCCTCTGTGTGTTGATAACCAGATTAGGCAATGTTGTGGCCATTTTGTATTAATGAGAGAACATATTGCAAGATTATTCTAATACTGTTGCAGATCCATTTTCATTAAAGCTTTTGTCTTCAAATCCTCAGTAATTAGCCAAAACAACCGAAGCAGCTGATGTTGTCCAGAATTCTAAAACTGCAGATGGATGAGACAGAAACACATTTAGATGAGTAAAATGTTCTTTACTAGGGGATTTTCAGACATTTTCCCCCAACAGTTAGGAATTTGCAGTCTGTAATCAGTGATGTATTTCTCTCTATTTGCTGGAGGCAAAGAAACAACAAAGTACAGCTTTGAGCTGTCACAGTAAATGGATCTGAACGGGTGTCTCCTAACAGTCTGCCTTGAGCTAAGTTTAAGAAGAGTCATTGTTTATGTCTGCCAATGTACGTACAGTACATTTTTGTACGTGTGTGCATGTGCTGTACGTATTTAGTGTGTCTGTCTGTGTGTGTGTGTGTGTGTGTGTGTGTGTGTGTGTGTGTGTGTGTGTGTGTAGTTATTTGTGTGTGAAATGTGTGCCTACATAGTACTCATAGTCTCATTTGTCCCTCTGTTGATCTTCAGTATGCATGTTTTTGCCTATGTACATGTGTGTATATTAGGGATGTTAATCGACGCATTATTTGCGAATCGACGCGTCGCGGCCGAAAATCGACGCGTCGATCGACTTTTTCCCTTTTTTTTTCCCCCCCGCTAAGCTGCAGCTGAGAGGAGACCACAACGGCGCATTACTTTAAGCAACACAACTTGCAGCAGCACCCACCAGAACTTGCATCAAAGCCCTAATAATAATTATAATAAACAATTGCTCTTCCTTGCGTTAGCATGGAGTCTGTTCTCTATCTATACTATAATTTTGCGAATGTCTGAGTGAGTGAGTGTCTGAGTGAGTGTCTGTCACAGCGTTTCTCCTCAGTGGCTGGAGCAATTGATCTGAAATCGCATCACCATAAGCATATGAACACACCTGACATAACTGTGAAGCCCGTTTGTCACTTTCACAAATCGTATGCTGTATATTAGCATTTTTATGGTGTATCTATATCTATTTAGCCTACAGTACCTTTTGTGACCACACATGTTAAGGGAGGGGCGCTGTTGTTCAGGCCATGCACAATCACACACAAACCCCCACACACACACACACGGGGGGGGGGGTGTGTGTGTGTGCAGGCGGGCGGGCGGGCGGGCGGGGGGGGGGGGGGGGGGGGGGGGGGGGTTCTGGCCCTGTTACAGATGTTGTCCAAAAATCATGCAGATCGGTACACAGTATCTCTGTAGCCGTTAAATGGAACGGGTATTTCTTACATTGATGCTCCTACATATTAGCATGCAAGCACCAGTTAAAGTTACTTTCCATCCCTCATATACTGTGTGCACAGTGCACATCCCATAACCCACACACTGCACATCATTTCGGAGCTCATATCTTTGAACGGGTAAGGGCTAGTAGACTAAAAGCGGAGTGACAAAGTCCATAGAACCGTTCTGTAGTGGGAGCGCTCAGGCTGGCACCCCATGGCTAGTGTATCAAATGTGGAGCTTTGTTTGGTCTGCCTCGCTGGCTCGCTCTCTCTCGCCGACCGTGTCCATGGGTGTGTCGCATTAACGGCGAGTAGTGTATTTATTTTGTGTTGTGTTTTATTGTCAATCTTGACAAAATCACTGCACACGAGGCGACGTTGCCATTAAATAAGCGAGCTTTCGTGTCAAGCATACATGCAAAGGCAGGAGGTAAACAAAACACATCCAGTCAGCGCGCACTGCTATGACGCGGCACACGAACAGACCAGCAGTGTTTCTCAACCAGTAGTCCGCGGACCTGACCAGCGCCGCATGCATGCGAATCTGCGATCCATGCATGCAACACAGACATTCACTCGCCCCCGACACAGACACACACACACACACACACACACACACACACCGGTCCTCTCACATTTGGAAAACATTGACGCTTATAAAAAACAAGCAATTAAAACATTTTTGGGGGAAAACTTAAAAAAAAAAATCAATTTTTCAACTCATACTTTTTGAGTCGCGGTGAGCATGAGTCGATTTTCGAGTCTTTTTCACATCCCTAGTGTATATATATATATATATATATATATATATATATATATATATATATATATATATTCGCCAAACGCTACCTGTATTTGCAATTTGGCACCCCAGCCTTATAATTCCTCTCTAACAAAGCTAGGGCACAGTAAGTGACAGATAACATCAGGAATCTAGCACTTTGTGCTAAATATAAAGAAATGGATCAAGGCTGTATGAATCCAGACAATAATGACAGAGAAAACTGACTTATGGGGAAAAACTGGTTCACCATAGCCAACTTGTAGCTCCCTGTGGTGCTAGACGAGACGTAGATGGAGCATGTGATGCGACAGAGATTGTATCAGTGCTACAGAGGAATTGAGTCAAATAGTTCAGTGGTTCTCTAAGTTTTTAATTTCAAGGATTCCAATAACTTTGAGAGTGTTACAACTTGAACCAAATACTCTCTAGAGTTACAGACCTGTAAGTGTCCATTTGGAACCCCACCTTGAGAAACACTAGAATAGTTCATCAAATGTAAGGCAAAATTCACTCCGAAAAGGACTGTACTGCCGTGATATACTGTAGCATTTTGGATGCATGGTACAGTATTGCTGCTCAGTTGTAGACGTTGCAATGAGTTTGGAGATTACAAGGAGTACGTTAGAGTAAACTGATCCGGGGCAGACATGTTGTCGGTCACTATAAGTAACGTTGGTTTAGCCCTCTGGCTGATTATAGGTTTGAATGAGTATATGGGGATAGTTACCGGTAGTCTTGCTAGGTTCGATGATGGAACAGTTGAAAGGATGGCATGATGATGAAAGGGATTGAAAGTCACACTCACTGGCCCCAGGGGACAGCATGGCATGATGTCATCATCAGAGAAAGATTGAAATATGAGTCACTAATGTCTGCATTCCTGACGCGAGAATGTGAGTGTGCTCTTTCTTGAGCTTTTGTACTCACTATACTACATACATATTGTGTGTGTGTGTGCGTGTCTGCGTGTGTGTGTGTGTGTGTGTGTGCGTGTGTGTGCGTGTGTGCGTGTGTGTGCGTGCGTGCGTGCACCCAGTATATATTAGGGATGGGACGATAAGTGATATAATCGTTTATCGTGATAAAAAACTCACAAAAAACTCACGATAATCGTATTGTGGAGATTTAATTTATTGTGATATCGTCCTCCGTCATGCACTGGGATCAATTCACCTTTTATTTGCCGAGCTGCATATTCGGTACTAGGGATGGCCAAATGGAGATTTTTTCTTAACTGATAACCGAAAGGCCTTATCAGTTAATTAACCGTTAACCGTTAAGGAAATGTCTTCAAAAATGCGTTAAGGAAATGTGTTCAAAAATGCGCTATTTTAGCGATTTAAAAAAGGAAAATACACCCGTTTTTCCCCATAATAAAGTGCCATATTTACACATTACAAACAATAAAACTAGGAGAAACAAGAATACAAATGTTTTCTAAAAGAAATGTGTTTTTGCAAAGAGACGGTGGCATTGAAATGATCAGTCTGTAATGTGATGCGCTTTCGCCAGGCACGTGCGCACATACAGCAAAGGGGGCTGGAGCCCTTAACTTTTATCAACAGAATTGTCCACCAAAAGGCCATTCAGCCCATGCCTCTCTAAAATTCTGTGCACTCCCTGGCTATCGCCTAACTAAACAGCCGCAGCGAGATGCTCGTATGTAGAACAATAACTTTCAATCGTATAACTTTTGGAATGGTTGAATCGGCTAAACGTGATGTCCATTTCATTAATTTTCTTCTCTCTCGCCCGATCATTGAATTTGCGACTCTGAGCTTTGTTATTTTCGCATATCCTACTCTGTAACCAAGACGACTTTAGCGTTCCTCACGTCATCAACATGTAACATTAGAAAGTTGTGTTTTAAGCTCTTCTTAAACGGGATTCAATGTGACGGGGTCTGTTTTGTAAAATCCAATCGACGACGGAGCATTTTTGAATAAGTCAGCGTGTACGACTCGCGTCGCAGACTCGCAGTTGCGTGAATGCTCGATGTTACACAGACATTGGTGTCCCCCAGAAATGTGTGACCACAGCGCGTATAGTTGCATGGTTGATGACTTGATGTTGCGTAGATATTGGTGTACGGGGCTTTTGGTGTGACACATGGGTTGATTTCCTTTTTCTTTTCTTTTTTATCGGTCAAAATTGACCGTTAGTGCTTACCGGTAACCAATTTCTTATCGGTTTAACGGTAAAGGTTAGCCGTTGGCCATCCCTATTCGGTACCATTTAAACCCTCTATAATTGGTAAAAGGTACTTATAATATACGTACTTGATACAGTCTTTTTGTCACTCTATCAAATGTCTTTGATAAAATGTCTTTGATAAAAAAAAGAAAATAGCTGATCTACAAGCTCTGCTGAGCTAAGCTGAGCTTGTAGATCAGCTATTTTTTTGGCAAATGTTCCGCCCCAGGATAATGGATTTTTATTATCGCGATATCTTAAATCGCGATTTCTTTTGTCACAATAATCGTGATATGAAATGTTCATATCGTCCCATCCCTAGTATATATGCTGAGTGTGCATGTGTATTATTTGAGAGAATGATTATGAAAACGATCAGGAAAGAGAGGGATAGCCAAACAGGATGAGAGGTGGAAATAAAGAGAGAGAGAGAGAGACAGAGAGAGTGGGGGCAACGTGTTCCGAAACAGATTTATTTGGAATCTCTCTTTTTTCCGCTCTGTCATTGGCATGTTTCCATCCGCTGACATTCACGCTCTTACAAACAGCATGTGGGACTTACATTGTATTACTGTAAGCTGCATTGTACAGTTTAGACCATCTCTGGGGAGACTAGATGGTTTGTGCCAGTCTGTACTGTATGCTACAAATACTGTTCTCTGACTCTTTAGTCCAGTGTTTCTCTCATCCTGAAGATGCAGTCATTCAGGTAGGAGTTCTTTTGTTCTTGTTGATCTTGAGTGTCTATTCTTATTTTAAAGAATGTTATAGTAAACTGTGCCACGGTTTCTGTGTTTTTCTGACAGTTGAGATCTAATGTACTTCTGTTTGCATGTATTACATTTTGTGTGCTTGCGTGCTGGCACATGTGCATACCGGTAGCTGGGTTGTGCGTCTTTGGTAGAGAGACAGAGGGAAGAGTGAAAACATTTCAATGCACATTAAAGCAGTCGGAGCGATAAGGAGAGAGATAGAGAGAACAAGAGATAGTGATTGAGAGAAAATAGCCAATCTACAACGCGTCGCAGAAACAATTCATTGTCAGCTTGTGAATCTGCAATTTTCATGCTATTAGATGTTGTCAGAGATAGAGATGTACAGTAGGCACAGGCAGACAGAGAGTTGCTTGTGTGCACTGCAGCAGCTGCTCATTGCAAACCTTACTGCATGCACTTACATGTCAGGTGGTCTTAAGTCCTGGCATGTTAAGCATCAACTCACAGCTTTATTGTGTGGGCACAGGACATCTGGGGCAGATGTTTTTTCGGGATGAGTTTGTGGGTTAATGGCCATAAAGGATTTCTTTTAAGATTTGTTTTGGGGCTTTTATGCCTTGACATTAGACTGACAGGAAATGGGGGGAGAGATGGGTAGTGACACGTGGCAAAGGTTGTCCGGATCAGGAATCGAACCGGCGACGCCGCCAGGCATCCATGCCTATGTGGCAATGCCTAAGTGGTATGCGCCAGGACCAGTAGGCCAGCTGGCGCCCGTGTACACACATTTCAGAAGCAAAACCTAGTGTTTAGAAGACATATTAACACATTCCCAGCCAATTTAAAATATGGATGTGCGCTAATATTGCCAGGTAATATCATTAATTTTTCAGATCAACATTAAGTGGCTTTGAATGGTTAGAGGCTGTGTTGATTGTTATGTGCCACTAGAGTGCGCCAAACGATAAGCCTTTCAACACACATCTATGCTTGTCAAGGACGGAGTAAGCATTTGGCCGGATGCAGCCTGTCCATCCGTTAACATTGGGCTAAGCTAACCCATTACCGGGGGTCCGTGTGCGCCACGCGCGAAATATTATGATGGCCCATCGGCTGGGACATGTATCCACGCCACAGACACTTCAAACCGGGTCAAAATCGGCCGTAATGACGCGGCGTTATGTATTGTAGTGTGTATTGGAACCAACGGCTAACAATGGGGATTTGACACAGAGGAGACCTGTGCTCGCGGTGACGTCACAAACCTATCCTTACTTTTCACGGTAACTCGTTACCACCATACAAGGTAGGCAAGACTGTTTATTCATCAAAAAATATCCAATAAATTGCTTAAAAATAGCCGATCGACTTTAAAAGTCGCTTGGCGTCAAAGTCCCTAGTGAGGAAGTCGATATAAAAGTCGACGGGCGTTGAGTGAGTTAATATTCATTTAATATTTGGAATATTGTGAAGACCTTTCTTCGGCATTAGACATGGTCGCAAACAAAACAAACATAAAAAATACTTTGCTCTTTAAAATGATCACCATTTCATTTCAGTTCAAAATTTTCCAGAAAGAAATAACTACAGTAGCTCAGAACACGACTTGCTGCAGTTAACTGGGGTTGTGTTAGGTGACAAGATGACGAGATTGATCAGACAATCCCCTCCATTGCACTTGAGGAGGAGTGCTTTCTCTCTGGATGGCCACGGGGCCAGCCGGTGCTGGCGCGGCCTGAAAGGACCCGTGCTCCCGCTGCGCGTGCCAAACGGTGTCAGTCTGCCACCGGCTTTCACAGCATGCTTCACACCGGACGTTAAGGACACAGAACCAGGAATACATTAGGCAGAACTGTTGGATCATATGGTGTGTTTTAAGATGCTGTGTGATGATGGGTTGTTGCAGACAGGCTTAAAACCGTTAGATGCAGTTGGTGGGGGGAAAAAAAGGAAAAGAAAGGGATAGCTTGTCTTATTATTCATGGAGACTGTCTTATTTTTCCTTGAATGTTTCATTAAAAGATGGAAGAAGACATTTTTGCACCCCTTAATTGTGTGTGTGTGTGTGTGTGTGTGTGTGTGTGTGTGTGTGTGTGTGTGTGTGTGTGTGTGTGTGTGTGTGTGTGTGTGTGTGTGTGTGTGTGTGTGTGTGTGTGTGTGTGTGTGTGCGTGCGTGCGTGCGTGCGTGCGTGCGTGCATGTGGTTTATTTATTTATTTATTTATTGGGGGGAGGGTGTCCTGTGGCAGCGCTCTAAGGATGGCAGTGTTGGTCCTTAAAACACGTTTTTTTTTAGTACACAAAGATATTCTCATTTACCACTGAGAGCAGATGGGACTCATTGTGCTCAAGGACAACTATGATAAACATACTCTCTCCCAGACAGATTTCCCCAGGCATTCTAGGGATTCAAACTGGCAAATGTCTTGATTCATAAGTCCTTTTTTTAATAATCTTCAAATTATTTTATCTCAGCACTGTTGTGAAGCCCTCTCCTTTAAACATTACCTTCTTTTATATTCATTCAGTCAGTCTTGTGATTAAGTCTGTGGTTATGCCCTTTAGCTTCCCCTCACAAAAAACATGCAGTAATCCTGGTCTCTATACTGCCTCCCCCTGGTCAGCCGGGGCGCCTGATGGAGGGGAAAGGAACTGGTTGGAATAACGTGTTCCTTCCACTTGCTACATACAAGAAGTGGCCTGCTCACTCCTCATGCATTGAAGGAAGCATGAGCTCAGTTCAGTGCTCTCCCCAGGTTGTCAGAGGGAGAGCAGCTGCAGCGCCCAGGATTACAGCTTAGGCACTTGGCAATGGGCTACAAACTCATGGGATAAAGATTTAGGAGAAAATACAAAGTTTTTGGTCTTTCACATTGATGATAATGCGGTGACTTAAGGGGAGACAATGCTCATTTCGTGCAAATCAGTCTAAAAGCGCCAAATTTTGCACAGATATAGCCCAGGGCTTGCTCTAACTAGAGGTTCGCGGCCCTTCGGGCCGCTCACATCTAGAGATCGCGCCTGCTTCGCAGGCGCTCACAGCTACGTTGCAGCAGTGATCCACCCACATCCATCCATCCATCCATCCACATCCATCCATCCACATCCATCCATCCATCCACACATCCATCCATCCATCCACATCCATCAATCCACATCCATCCATCCATCCATCCATCCATCCATCCACACATCCATCCATCCACATCCATCCATCCATCCATCCACATCCATCCATCCATCCATCCACATCCATCCATCCATCCATCCATGCATCCAACCACATCCATCCATCCATCCATCCACATCCATCCATCCATGCATCCATCCATCCACATCCATCCATCCATCCACATCCATCCACATCCATCCATGCATCCATCCATCCACATCCATCCATCCATCCACATCCATCCATCCATCTGTCTGTCTGTCCATCCATCCATCCATCCACATCCATCCATCCACATCCATCCACATCCATCCATCCATCCATCCACATCCATCCACCCATCCACATCCATCCATCCACATCCATCCATTCGCATCCATCCATCCATCCATCCATCCATCCACATCCATGCATCGATCCATCCATCCATCCATCGATCCATCCATCCACATCCATCCATCCATCCATCCATCCATCCATCCATCCATCCATGCATCCATCCACATCCATCCATCCACTTACTGTACTGTACTTTACTGTACTCTACTTTACTGTACTCTACTGTACTCTACTGTACTCTACTGTACCTTACTGTACTGTACTTTAATGTACTCTACTGTACCTTACTGTACTGTACTTTAATGTACTCTACTGTACCTTACTGTACTGTACTTTAATGTACTCTACTGTACCTTACTGTACTGTACTCTACTGTACCTTACTGTATTGTACTTTGTACATTAATGTACTTTAATGTACTCTACTGTACTCTACTTTACCTTACTGTCCTGTACTTTAATGTACTCTACTGTACCTTACTTTACCTTACTGTACTTTAATGTACTCTACTGTACTCTACTTTACCTTACTGTACTGTACTTTAATGTACTCTACTGTACTCTACTGTGCTCTACTTTACCTTACTGTACTTTGCTGTACTCTACTGTACTCTACTTTACCTTACTGTACTTTGCTGTACTCTACTGTACTCTACTTTACCTTACTGTACTTTGCTGTACACTACTGTACCTGACTGTACCGTATTGTACTGTACTGTACTTTGCTGTACTGTACTGTACTGTACTGTACCGTATTGCACTGTACTCTACTTTACCTTACTGTACTTTGCTTTACTCTACTGTACCTGACTGTACCGTATTGTACTGTACTGTACTTTGCTGTACTGTACTGTACTGTACTGTACTGTACCGTATTGCACTGTACTCTACTTTACCTTACTGTACTTTGCTTTACTCTACTGTACCTGACTGTACCGTATTGTACTGTACTTTGCTGTACTCTACTGTACCTTGCTGTACCGTATTGTACTGTACTTTGCTGTACTCTACTGTACCTTGCTGTACCGTATTGTACTGTACTATGCTGTACCTTGCTGTACTGTATCTTACTGTACTGTAATCTACTGTATCTTACTGTACCGTATTGTACTGTACTCTACTTTACCTTACCTTACTGTACTTTGCTTTACTCTACTGTACCTGACTGTACCGTATTGTACTGTACTTTGCTGTACTCTACTGTACCTTGCTGTACCGTATTGTACTGTACTTTGCTGTACTCTACTGTACCTTGCTGTACCGTATTGTACTGTACTATGCTGTACCTTGCTGTACTGTATCTTACTGTACTGTAATCTACTGTATCTTACTCTACTGTACCTGACTGTACCGTATTGTACTGTACTTTGCTGTACTCTACTGTACCTTGCTGTACCGTATTGTACTGTACTTTGCTGTACTCTACTGTACCTTGCTGTACCGTATTGTACTGTACTATGCTGTACCTTGCTGTACTGTATCTTACTGTACTGTAATCTACTGTATCTTACTGTACCTCTCTCTCTCTCTCTCTCTCTCTCTCTCTCTCTCTCTTTCTCTCTCTCTCTCTTCTCTCTCTCCTCTCTCTCTCTCTCTAACCCCCCCCTTCCCTCTTGAAACCCGATACTCTTGTGACCATGATGACAAACTCACTCTACAGAGGATTGCGCAATAGGTATTGCGAAATAAGCATACAAACACAAACTGTACGGTAAATATGCATTTTGAAAAGATGACACTAAGTGGATTACGTTCAGCATAGCATGCAGTATATATTTCTGTAATAATGGTGACTTCCAACACGACCGAATGTCGGGAACCGCCGAACAGAATCCGTCTTTGGCCGTTTTGAGTTGGTGTGGCTGAGATGATTTAGCTAGGGCACCCGAGCCGACAACCTTCGGGGTTGCCACAGCGGCCAAATCAAGTTGGGCTCCCATCGACTTTCTATACAGGAGGAAAATACCCCGAAAAAAATCTGCTTTAAGTAGGATGTGAGGGGTTTAACTAGGGGTTTGTCATGATTCTGAATCCATTGCATTGTTTTGCACAAAAAACTTTCCTTGGGCTAGAAATGGCCCCCAAAAACACCCACAACACTGAAAAGTGATGACTCATCACTTAACCATAGTTTTGTGGGGCCATTTCTATCCCAAGGAAAGTTTTTTGCCCTAGCTAAATCATTAGAGCAAGCCATGGGCTACATCTGTGCAAAATGTGGCGCTTTTAGACTGATTTGCACAAAATGAGCATTGTCTCCCCTTAAAGGGGAAGACCACCCATTTTCAATATTGAAATATGTCATTAATATACCTTAGAGGAGTTGTGTGGAAATAGAAAAAAAGTTCCCCCCCTTCTGTGTTGCCTAGAACTGGAGGATTGATTTTGGGGTTTCTATTGTAAAGTACAATGTGTGATGTCATCAAGTTGTACTTTACAATACAAACCCCAAAATCATTCCTCCAGTTCTAGGCAACACAGAAGGGGGGGAACTTTTTTTCTATTTCCACACAACTCCTCTAAGGTATATTAATGACACAGTTCAATATTGAAAATGGGTGGTCTTCCCCTTTAAGGCCTCGCACTATGATAGAATATTGCTGTTTTATCATAGCAGTGACACATTTAGGATGAGAGTGATTGTTCTTTCCACCCATGTGATTTTTCTCTCCAATTTTCAATTCCAGACACTATTCTGCTGATCACCGCTGACCATGAGTGGAGGCGTGAACATCAAGACAATGTCTCAGACCCAGACCAGCACAGGGGTCAGTTCAAGTCTACCACTGCCCCGAAGCATGATGCAACTCTCCAAGACGGACCCAAAGCAGAAACACAGCGGCCTCCCCAATCCCACGCCACAGTTTCAACATGGATCCAAATTGAGGCCTGCTTTTTCTTCATCATCTGTTTCGTCAGGTCCCAGCGAGCTCCTGAGAGGCACGGCATTGAAGAACCACCTGTTGCAACAGAGGGGAGGGCTCTGCACTTCCAGAACCCCAGCGACACTGGAGAGGGCTAACGGGACGTGCTCAGCGTACAGCAGCCCTCAGGTGCCCAAGAGGGAAGTCCCACGCTCCAAGGACACACTGGACCTCCGTGGCAACACGCAAACGGCCTTACGAGACCTCCAGGTGAGGAGAAACGGTAACAAGAACTGGACCTTTGGGAAATATCGTCAAAGGAGCGTGGACAACGCTGATGAGGAGGACGCCATCCACAGGCTGTCAGTTGATGCTCAGTTAAGCCATAACAGGGGCAAAGTCCCACACATTAAAAGCGGAAATGGCAATGTGATACCTGGGCTTCCTTCTGCTGGACTTGGAACTATGAACAAACAGACTGCAAATGTCTTCGACCAGGGATTGGGGACTTATAAAGCTCCTTATGTGAATGCACCACACAGAGGGGATGAGCCAGGCAGAGTGAACATGGCCACTGTTGCTCCATTCAGGTTCAGGTGAGGGCAGTGTTTCTCATTTTTAAGATGGAGCAGATAATGTGCTTCAGACATATTACATTTAGAATTTACATTTAGAATGCAGAACTTATTCAAGGCATCTTTTTGGTTTTAAAATATCAAATCTTTGCTAGATACTATGGTGCTCTGTTAATTTACCGTATTATTATTTGGGCTTAAGCCTAATTTATACTTTGTTGCTCACTGAACATATCTGCTTTTCATATAACAGATTTGCATGTTATTTTTGATTAGCAACACAATTCTGCTAAATTACTATTTGTTTGTATGAAGATGTGGTGTGTTTTTGTGTTTTCCATCGCAGGTTCCAAGTTCAGGACGACACCACCCCCGATGATCTGAGTGACTGTTCCTCTGACTCCATGGAAGTATGCTGCGAGGACCTGGGTGAGTGAGAACCTACTGTGTAATGTTAGAAGCATGCAAGTGGACACAGAAACTCAATAATTAAACAATGTTCACTTTAATATGTTCTGTTTATGCATCACAAAAAGGTTGCAGTTTACCATAAGAAATGTCACAGCTTGTCTCCGTGTGTGTACACATTTTTACAGTCTATGGGTTGGTTCCCTTGACACATCACGGTGACATCACAGGTGATATCACACCAGAATCCCTTTTATGCCCATATATGAAGATCCTGATGTCATCGATATATATCACTGGCCAGATGGCCAAGACATGGCCCATATCTGTGTGGCTGGTACAGATAGGGATCTCCATGTATGGGCATAACATATATTGTATGTTGTGATGTCATGGGAACCACTCTAACAGAATCCCTTTTATGCCCATATACAGTATAATTATGGATCTCCATGCATCGGCAAATTGGGCATAAATGGGATGTACTATACAGTATACAGTACATGGATCTCCATATATGGGTAACTGGCCAGATGGCCAAGAATTGGCGCGACCGCCCTGAGGTGTCTTACTAGTAGGCCTATGTCTAAATTATGCACTTGATAGATACCTTTATACTTGAACCCTAGTGTCCCTTCCCTACATTCTGTGAAAATAGGCAAACATTCGTCAAATATGTACAACTACAAGCTCAAAATGCGTTGTCACAAAGCAGTGTTCCCTGTGGAACACTGGAAAACAAATGATATGGTTTAACTGATTGAAAAGTTCTAATAATGTTTTATTCTGTGTGGCATTTTTTCTCCAAATGTTGGACATCAGATTTTTGAATGAAAATCCTAAACAGAGTTTGGTTTTTAGAGGTTATTTCATATCCTTTGTGTCACTGGAGCTTTAGTGTTGGGCTCCCTCTGGACTCCATTAGAGTGGGGCAGTAGTTCACACCGCGGTGCTGCTGCCAACTCCAAACAAAAGCGTCATTACACAACACCTGTTCAATACATCAGGACTTTCACCAGCAATTTCTCAAAGCTATATTCCACTGCTGCTGGAATATTTCTTTATGCACATGAGGGAGGTCACATCCTTTTGGCAGACAACACTGTTCTCAAGCCTCACAGCAGGGCTTGTTACATCGACAGAATACACTAGAAGGGTACAATACAGGTGATGAATTAAAAGAAAAGGCTGAATAAATGAGTGGATAAACATAACAAATGCAGATTCTTCTAGATACTTTTAAGCATTGAACATCCTACTGTATCACGCTCTGTGGCATGTATACAAATGCTGAGCAGAGCCTGTTTAAATCTATTTTAGATCAAGATGGCAAGAGAAAAATATCTAAGTGTCTGTGAAAGATTATCATTATATTATTTTCAATAGGAACAGTGTCATCTGCATTTTAGTCTGGACATTTCATATGGAAATTGTTGTTGTTGCGCACATTTGATGATTTATTTTAAATGATACTGCCAACAATTTACAATTTAGGCATTAGACGCTTAATCCAGAGTGATTTACAATAAGCAAAGATAGCACAAGGTAATACATCAAATCGTAGGTAAACCAAGAACCTATTATCTATTACCTATTATTAATACCCCTCCCCCCTAGCTATACACACTATAGGCCCACATTATTCTGAGAGAACACCTTTATCCTATGATAAGACATCTATAAGACACAGAATGACAATGCTCCCATTCACAGGGCACAAGGGGTCAGTGGTTTGATTAGTATGGTAAATCTACCATATTTTTTATCCAAATTGCTTTATGTTGTCCATTGCATTCACACTCCGTCTGTGTTTTCACCACTCAAGGCACCAACCTGCAGTTAGTGGTTCAGTGTCTAGTTCAATATCTCTAAGCCAGGAGGAGCCAGGGATCAAATCGGAAACCTTCCCGACTCCCAAGCGACTGTTCTACCTCCTCGGCCACTGCCGCAGTTGCTGTGAAAGAAGCTGCACTCTGCCATGAGGCATGCCCCCAATAATCTGTCTTTCTCTGTTTGTCTGTCTTGGTGTCAGGGCAGGCGATACGGTCTACATGAGTTTCCCAACAGGAAGTGACACATATGTCGGGAACATTGGAAATGCAGACTCACTAGAAGTTGTAGCTTGGTGACATAAACAAAAACTAAAAACAACAACTACAGTATACCATTTGTTTATTTATAACCGCAGAGCAATTGCCCCTCTAGGCAAAGGGATACATACTGTATCCTGCACACTCTTTATTATCTCCTGGGAGAGATGTGTGCTCTGCATTTGACCTATGCTATCTATTTAGGAGCAGTGAGCAGCGTACAGTGCTCAGGGATCAACTTCAATTATAATGCTAGCACCTTGGTCAAGGGCAGGAGCATGTACATTACCTACTGTAGCCAGTGATGGAAGAAATACCCATTTTCCTTTTTTTTACTTAAAGGAGGACTTCACCACTTTTCAACCAATCTTCATATAATAGGTCCTCACTAATGTTCATGATAAAATATCACACCTTTTTTCTACTCAGTCTGGGTCTCATAGGAGAGCTGTGGGTGGGTCAAATCCTTCCACCGGTGACATCATCAATGGGAAATGCAAGCTAATAGAAACTGCAGACTTTCTATTCCTGAAAAGTTGCAATGTTAAAGTGGAAGCCATTGCTCAAACGATGATGTCACCGGTGGAAGGATTTGACAGCTCTCCTATGAGACCCAGACTAGAGCTGAGAAATTCACCCCGAGCCCGACGGGACCCGACGGGTCGGCGCGGCGCGGGCTGGGCCGGGCTCAAATTTCCATGTATATGACGGGCTATGGGTCGGGTCGGGCTTTTATAATCCGGTAGGCAAGCGCAGCGCAGTATCATGATGTCTCTGTGACTGTGTAAACTGCGCGCTCACGACTCTATGGCTGCACCGCTGCGCTGTTGCGCAACTTGACAGTTGAGCGTGAGTGTGTGTGTGACTGTGCTGTGTGTGTGTGTGTGGCTGGCTGCTGTGGCGTGTGAATGCATGCGCTGCCAGCGCTGGTCGAGCAGAGCAGAGCGGAGGACATCGTTGAAACAGTCCACAGACACTTTTTGTATCCTAATAATCATAATAGACGTTGTGTGAACGTTGTAGCTATAATAGCCTGTGCGCCTGCTGCCTGATTTAGCGGCGGCTGTCAGCTGTGTTTTCCAGCAAGGCTTTTTGATTGATTGAAGAATTAGGCTCTGATGTTTATTTGTTCCATAATTAGCAAGGTACTTGCTGCTACAATGTCTTATATATAGGTCTATATAAAGACAGTTGGAAAAGGACTCTGTTCTTAACAAATCACCATATGAGAAAAAAGGCTGCTGCAGCAATTAAGCTTGTTTATAATGTCGGGCTGCGGGCTGTGTCGGTCTCCAATTGTCAATTATGTATCGGGCTTTGGGCCGAGCTCGGGCTGCCGTTCTGTGGGGTGGGTTGGGCCGGGCTCACTTTTTTTAGGCCCGATCTAAGCTCTAACCCAGACTGAGTAGAAAAAAAATGTGCTATTTTATTATGAACATTAGGACCTGTTATATGAAGACAGGTTGAAAAGTGGTGAAGTCCTCCTTTAAGTAAAAGTATCAATACCAGATTGTAGAAATACTGTTGAAAGTCTGTGTGTTCAAAATGTACTTGAATAAAAGGACAACAAAACTGCCATCAAAAGTTTGTACTTAAAGCACCAAAAGTAAAAGTATTCCATATCTCCCAGTTATCAAAATGTATAAAATATCTGCTAATAGCTAGTATAGAGGCCTGAAGTGGCTTATGTATGTTTTCTAATAATTATTAAGTGTGCCTGCCATGCAATGCAATGGCAAAACACTTATTGTAATCCGCCATACTTAATAAAAATAATAATAATAATAATGACGATCCCACAAATATCGGCACGTAATAACTGCCGCACAATTTACGCCACCCCCGCAATATATACATCAAAACGTGCGGCTCTGCCGGGAATGGGGTGCTATTACTTTTCTTTCCGATCCGCGTTACCATGGCGACGTAATTCGCAAAAAACAACGCCCAAAAACCCCATTGACTATGAATGGGGGACTCCGAAAAAGAAAAACAGAAACTTTGGCGTCACATTACTCTGGCATACTTTTGCCTAGCAACATGATTTAAACTTTAAAACGCTCACACGACTTTGGACTTTCCGGCCAATAGGGACGAGATGTAATTGATTAAGCCCCGCCCCTCTGTATTCCTATTGGCTGGGCTTTAAACAGCCATAACTCCAGTTCACAGCATGGTACCGTCTTGAAACTTGGTGTCTGGACTTAAACGGCCAATAGGGACTTATTGCTTAAGCCCCGCCCCTCTTAAGCCCCGCCTCTATCTTCCTATTGGCTGAGCTTTAAACAGCTGTAACTCCAGTTTGCAGCATGGTACCGTCTCGAAACTTGCCGTGAGAACTTAGATGGCCAATAGGGACGAGCTGTAATGATAAGCCTCTCTGTCTTCCTATTGGTTGAGCTTTAAACCGCCATAACTCCAGTTTGCAGCATGATACTGGTCTCAAACTAGGTGGGTGGTCCAACAGACCTAAAGGCTAACCTCTAATGCTAACCGCTACTCCCGCTAATGCTAATGATAAAAATGCTAATGCTAACGCTTAAATGCTAATGTTAAACTAGAAAAGAAAATGTCTAAGACATTTTAAGTGTGCCTGCAGCTCGCTAAGTGTGTGCAACCTTGTATAGCAGTTGGTGTTAGCATTAGCATTTTTGCATTAACTCACTTAGCGCCGAGCGACTTTCGGGGCGACTAACTAATGATGGCGTTTAGTGCCGAGCGACTCGGAGCGACTTTTATATAAAAGCATTGTTTAAGCTTTTAATTTGGGTTGATAGACGGAGCGGAACGGTTAGCTTACCTTCGACTAGCATACAGATGAAAACCGTGAAAAAAAAGGATACGATTATGACGTCACCTTTAAGCCATAGCTTCCTGTTTACGTAGGCCTCTGTTAGCCGCTAGGCTCAATGCAAACCATCCGACCCTCACGTAGCTTCACTAGGTCGGATTTTGATTCGGAAACTTTCTGTGTGGCATCTATATACGTTCCGATGCCCATACCAATGGTGGTTTGAGACGATCAAGCACGAATTGAGCAGTATTGAGCTCAAATGGCGGCCCGCCGCCTGTCCATTGAATGTCAATGGAGAGCATGTCATTGTACCATCCTGTTATGTCCTGAACCTCGTTTTTTATTCTGACTTAACATGGGACCATGGAAAGTCTATGGGCTATGGCTCACTCTAGTGGTCATCTTGTGGCATTCGCAGGCACGTGTACCTGGTTATGTAATGTGATTTTGGGGATTCAATATAGCTATTTCCTGGCGTTATAAGCGCAGATTCATATTGAAATCTGGCTCGCTCGGCGCTAAGTGAGTTAATATTAAAACCATTATTAGAATTTTTAACATTAGCATTTTTATCATTAGCTAGGGTCCCCCATTCAAAGTCAATGGGGTTTTTGGGCGTTATTTTTTGCGAATTACGTCGCCATGGTAACGCGGATCGGAAAGAAAAGTAATAGCACCCCATTCCCGACAGAGCCGCACGTTTTGATGTATATATTGCGGGGGTGGCGTAAATTGTGCGGCAGTTATTACGTGCCGAAATTTGTGGGATCGTCATTATTATTATTTTTATTAAGTATGGCGGATTAGTGTTTTGCCATTGCATGGCAGGCACACTTAAAAATGATAATGCTAATGCTACAAATGCTAATGCATACACTTAGAGAGCTGCAGGCACACTTAAAATTTCGTAGGAATTTTCTTTTCTAGTCTAAATCTATTAACAAGAAACTATACTGGCCACTCCCAAAACATTAGTTATATATTTTAGGGGGCTTTCCGGGCTTTATTTATAGTTTTCAGTAGAGACGGACAGGGAGATGGGGAGAGACATGCAGCAAAGATCGTTGGGAACCGGACTCAAACTCAAACCCGCGATGCACTGTCAGGCTACATTGGAGCCTAGGTGCACGGACCGCTACAGCAGCCGCAGGCCACATAGTTGCATTTGTGTTCATGCAGCAACACCTTCACATCATACATGTCTGTGACTAGCTTGTTCTGGTCCTTAACCTGGCAGGATACAGTATTTATCTCTTTGCTTAGAGGGGCAATTGCTCTTCGGTTTTAATAAATTAACAAATGCTATACTGTAATTGTCGTTGAGGTTCTTGGTCTACTGCCAGCATGATGCTGTTTAATTTGGCCTAGTAGTTTGTGAGATGAGATTAGCTGCGGACAGACAGACAGACAGACAGACAGACAGACATACAGACACACGCAAGGATGAATGCAAACTCTCTGCCTTCCGGAGATTAATATGGGAGATCTGGTGAATGAGAAGGCTATTGCATATGATTCACATGATTTTATGTATATATATTTTTTTTATACACCTATGGCAGAGTATACTGTATACACAGTACACATATTTGCATCTTTAGTGTGCGTTTGTGATGCCATTTCTATCATCTGTTTCTTAGAACACAAAATGATTTATATGTCAACATTTTTTGTATTATGATGGATTGCATACACACATGCAGAACTCCTTTGAAATGTCAATGAACTGAACTTGATGGACTTACCACATCGGAGTCATGCCCTTATTCTTTGCATTGTTTACATTACTAGCCCTTACCCGTTCAAAGATACTGTATGAGCTCTGACATGATGTGCAGTGTGTGGGTTATGGGGTGCACTGTGCACACAGTATATGAGGGATGGAAAGTAACTTTAACTGGTGCTTACATGATAATATGTAGGAGCATCAATGTAAGAAATACCCGTTTCGTTTAATGGCTATAGAGATACTGTGTACCGATCTGCATGATTTTTGGACAACATCTGTAACAGGGCCATGACACTCCCCCCCAGCCCCCCGCCTGCGCGCGCGCACACACACACACACACACACACACACACACACACACACACACACACACACACACACACACACACACACACACAGCTGGTTAAACATGTTGCCTCATGCTAGATGCAGAATAGATAAGCCTCATGCTAGATGCAGAATAGATAGTAGATACACCATAAAAATGCTAATATACAGCATACGATTTGTGAAAGTGACAAATGGGCTTGCCGCTTCACAGTTATGTTAGGTGTGTTCATATGCTAATGGTGATGCGATTTCAGATCAATTGCTCCAGCCACTGAGGAGAAACGCTGTGACAGACACTCAGACAGACATACAGACAGACAGACAGACAGACAGACAGACAGACAGACAGACAGACAGACAGACAGACAGACAGACAGACAGACAGACAGACAGACATTTGGAAAATTATATGTTTGATGATAGAAGATGTGTCAAATGCATTAGGTTTATACAGTAAAATCCTGCAGCTTACCATGGCACCCTAATAGTCGGGCAGGCCAATATTTAATTAGGCTATATTTAAATGAGGCAGTGCATTCAATACAAACTCTGTATCTCAGCCAATTAACCCATACTGTTAACCTATATTTTGTTGACCGAATACCTTCGCCTGCTCCTTTGTGATGCGTTGCCTATTATGACATGCCCAGAATAGGGATGCTAGGGTTCATGTGGTTAAATTGGCTCCTTCATCGCAATACTATACGGTAGATGCTTTGACCTCTATATATGCTGAACAGCATACATCTTTTTGAATTCATAAACAAGGTTATTAGAATCAGAATCAATATAGATCTGCTTGCTCTTAACTTTCAATAACCGTATTTTTATTTAATGTGTGTGAAGAGTAGTTTTTCACATCCCACAGTTCGAACACTTTTCTTTCTGTTCAGTTTTCTTTTTCTTTTTTTCTTTATTTACACGGGCAAGGTATGCTCTATGGGTAAACACAAGTGCAAACATAAATAAAAATAAAAGTAAAAAGAAGAAAGTAATGTACATTATAAGATATTCCTGAGGGATATATCTTGACATTCTGAAAGCTTGAGTCGATGATGAGATACAGGATAGGTGGGCACCAGTGGTGCAGTGGTGATTAAATGTTTGGGGGGTCGCGAACGCCGCTCAACACCTACTATACAGGTCTATTGCTATACATATAGGCTCGTTTCTTTGTTAAAACAGTTGTTGAGGGGTGAACTTGGGGGGGTGCGAGACCCCAGTCCAGAAAAGATATGGGTCGTCGGGGGCGCGCGACCCAAGACCACGGCAACACTGGTGGGCACTAGGGACATCTGGGCACCTCAATGTAAAATTGGCTATGTTAAAAAATGTAATATTTGAAAAATGGTTGGTACTTCATTATCAGACTTAATTTTATGCTTCAAATTCTTGTTCATGCTCCAAAATGAGTGGATATACAGGTTTTGTAGCATTTGTAGATGCATGTGTGTGCTGTATTTATTTTTTCAGGACCACCAACGGCCAGAAAAAGAGAAACAACCTCGTAAAACTGCGCAGGGCTGCGATAGATAACCTCTAAGTGGGTTCTTAATTATCTTAATGACTGCAAGGGGCTCGCTTGAGCCACCCACTATACTCCTCTGGGAGAGCCGTGCGTGGCGACTGAGTGGTCATCAGATCAGGGTGGACAGATGCTGGACAGAGACATTGAGTGGTTTGATTTGAGGATCAGTTTTCACCTCGGCCTCAAAGGACAGACATGAGAGATGAGGAGAGAAAAAATAACTTTCCTCTGTGGCCATAAACCATTTGAGATGTGTCACTGCATCTGGCTTCAACTACAACTGAGTCGTATAGTGAAATGTCTGCCATTAGCAATGAAATAATGGCCGGTTCCATGAGAACATCTGCACAAACAAAAGGTCTGGGGAAAAGACGGTAATAATCAGTGGTGGAATATCTTACTTTGGAAAGACTAATATTTCTCTCTCGGTCGTCCTCAGACGAGCTTCTATCGGAGTCTCCAATCCTTCCGGTTCTCCATACACCCGGCCAGCTCCGAAGAGCTTTCAGCTCCCGCATCCTTATTCAGGACGTCCACATACGTTAACGCGGAACGTCCTCGCGATCGATGCCCGCGCGTTGGTTCCCACATGATATTTCAGTCAAAGATTCTGTATATGGATATTATGCGTTAAACATTCTCCATGCATTATGACGCAGTCAGTCGTTTTGTTGGATATAACCAACCATTTCTACATGTATGTTAGAATGCATTAAAACATACAAAAATGTATGTAAACCCTAACCCTATTTGCCAAAGTTAAAGTGGAACATTATTATGCGAACCATTAACAGTTGAGTCTTATCTGTTTCATACCAGTATGCTTACAGCATGTACAGTAGGATGACTAAGTGACAAATCAAATCTTCAATCTTGAATCTTGGTCGGCATTATGAACACTGCTCCTACAGATTTTGGCCTAAAATCACGCATATTGGATGGCAAATCACAACCTCCGCCCCTCATTTCTCACATGCCCCTCTTCTAACGCCACCATCAGGCCGATTTTTGCAAAACACATTTTTGAACACTGCTCCTACAGATTTTGCCCTAAAATCACGCAAAGCGTTACACAGTATCTCTAAAGTTATGTCATCAACATGGATTTCCCATATTCCCTCCTGATTGGCTACGATTGCCTTCTAAAGTTTGTGTATGCGACGTGACGGACGCTTATCTCCCGATAAGGGAGTCTTAAGCCGCTATCAGAGTCGGGTCCGCGTCAGTGCGGTGTAGTCTTTTTGAGTCATAAAACTACAACGTTAATGCTCAAAAAGACTACACCGCACTACACCACCGCGGACCTGACTCTGTTCGAGGCTTTACTGGTTAAGTATACCGTAAGACGTAAGTCATAGTTTAAGGTCTAAATAGGCCAGCCACTTGTATGGTCCTTTTAATATAAAGCACCGTTCCAACATTGGCACAAGACAATGACCTAATCACCTTGGCTCAGTTGTCTGACAATGACATCTAAACAGGAACAAGATGCACTTGCCTTTCATTTCCTACAGCTCTCCGGAACGTTTAATTTCATTGGGAATAAACAAAAACAGAGAAGACAAAATACATTCAGTCTATTATAATGTCCTGGATCCTCCGGCTATTCGCCTTCCATCCAGCACCAGGATTTCATTAGATCTGAAGACCTTTTAGAAGCTTTATACACTATTAATGGCTACTCTACACATCTTTGACACCGGCTACAGTATGAACACATGCACGTGTCCTTATGCTGTGACCAACGATGTGGCCATTGTGCGCACGTGTATACACACGCACACGCATGTTTTTATTGCTTTTTTTAATTCTCATTTTAAGGGCGAGAGAACATTTTGGAAGTGTTTGTGGTGCTCTTTTATTCATTGCATCATCATCATAATCACAGTTCCAGCATTGCAGTTGAGCAAGCCCATAATGATTGCACACATTGTCCAGGGAAATTTACAAGACACAGCTGTGTAACTGGCTGTCCGTCATCACCCTTCCTCTACACACACACACACACACACACACACACACACACACACACACACACACACACACACACACACACACACACACACACGTGCATGTGCAAGAATATAGACACACACACACAAAGTCATAAACACACAGAATAAACATAGTCAGTTGGATGGCCAGTCAGAGAGTGAGAATCAGACCCAGATGTGAATGAAACCAAAGGCAGGATAGTCCTCCACCCTTCTTCTCTCCTGAGGAAGGGTGGCCCACATCTCATTCACTAGCACAAGGCTTGGATGCGATGTAGTGCTGTAAGGACATGGATCTGCCTCATGGGCACAATGACTGATGAAGCCAGGCACTTCTGATATGAACCAGATTTCTGGGGGCTGAAAAATAAGAACTCCTGGAGATATTCCTTTCCCCTCTATCTGACTCAGCCTGTTTGCATGATTACAGAGATGTTTGCGTACAATCATGTTGCATTTCTTCCCTTGAATTGATTGTTCCTCTAGTTTCCTACAGTTACAGTATTTATTGTATAGGCTTTTAGGTGACTCGCTTGCCCAATGCCCACAGCAACATACAAAAACTGCAACAATTGGACAAACTTGAATTGTTGTCAATACTGCCAGTGCTATTACAATAAACAAGGTTAAGAGCTATGAAGATGGGCTATAGGATTTCTTTCTTTAACTCCTATAATAATCCTCCCTTATCACAAGGTCTCATGCTCCTCTGCTGACACCATCGATGGTGACCTGACTCCCATAATCCTCTGACTAAATGACTTTCTGCAGAAATAGCCTTGAAACATGGCGATCGTATGAATCTCACGACCGTCGTCATGGATGAGGATTGATCTGGTTTGGAGCAGATGAGCCAAATTGCCGTGTACGTCCGCACAAACATTCAGATCTTAAAAATAATGTGCTAAATGAAGGCTCACACATGTCTAAATAAGTTACATCCAACTAGAATTACCTGTATCCTCCGTATTCTTTAATAATTAGCATTTTAATCCGATCGTTTCCTAGTTTTCCCCATGTGCATGTTACAACCGATAGATGGGGTGATGAGCATGGAGAAAACCAGGAGATACAAAGAAAAACTGAAAACGATCGGATTAAAATAAATAAAGAATAAAGAATAAGGAGGATAAGAGTAATTCTAGTTGGACGTACCGTATTTATTTAGACATGTGTGAGACTTCATTAAGCACTTCATTTTTGAAATCTGAATGTTTGTGTGGACGTAATTTGGCTCATCTGCTCCAAACCAGGTCAGTCCTCATCCATGACGGTTGTGAGATACGACCGTCATGTTTCAGGGCTACTGCAGAAAGTCATTTAAGCCCCTTTTCGACTGCAGCTTTAGCACCACACCACACCACACTACACCACACCACACCACACCACACCGCACCACATAAAAATATCTACATTTTCCATTACACAAAAGTACCCCTATCGGTAAGAAACAAATTGACCATTTTAACTGTGATTATAATAAATATAAATTTCTAATACAACTATCCTAAATTATAATACACTATAATGGAGTATAACTGTGATTATAATACACTATAAAGTATTTATGTATTACTATGATAATTATAATACACTATAATAGATTATAATAGTGGTTATAACACAATAGAATCTATTATCATGTATTATAACTATATCCTGGTGGTCTAAATACAAAGTCAGTGAGTGATCAGTCATTATGAAGTGTTTAGCCCTGTTTGGCCTAGCTCAGACCTACTCTAGATTGGATACTTTTTAGTACCACGTTTAGTACCACTTTCACACCATTCTACCCAGGTCCTTGTAGTGGAAAACCTGGCACAAGTGGGCGGTGTGGTATGGTGTGGAGTGGTGTGGTGTTGGGCCTGTGGAAAAGGGGCTTTAGTCAGAGGATTATGGTAGTCAGGTCACCATCAATGGTGTCAGCAGAGGAGCATGAGACCTTGTGATAAGGGAGGATAAGCTGTGGCTTTGTTTCTGGCTTTTCATACATCAAACACCTTCAATGCTCCCCAAGCCAACCCAGGTGCCTTGAGACCCATATGAGACTGTTAAGAGTTGCTATTCGTCACTTTAAAGTTGTCATGTGTACAATTGTAACCACATGGGCATTTGTATACAGAGTTACAAATGTATAAATTAACACATGCTGATCTTGCTCGCTCACGTTGTCCTGGCAATTTAAAGTCTATTAGTTCAGTCAGATAGCTCACAAATAGATTGAGACCAATAAGTGTGAATATTATATTTGATCTTGGCGTTCAGGCTCTGCTATACATTACTCCCTGCTCAGCACATTAGCAGCCAACCATTTAAGAGCAGGGAGATATACTGTACATCTATAACAAACCCCCCGGGGAAAACAGAACCCTTAGGGACAGCAGAGAGCTGAAAACACAAAGAAAGAAATAGACAAGGAGAATATAAAATTTGCAAATATATTCATTCAATTCTGTACTGCAGTCTGTTTGTGGACTAGTGTAACAGATGTCATGCAGGTGATGAGATAGAGTGGTTTCCAAGGAGCCCAGCTCCAAAGCATCATAGAGTACTCCTGAGAGATGTGTGTGCGTATGTGCGTGTGTGTGTGTGTGTGTGTGTGTGTGTGTGTGTGTGTGTGTGTGTGTGTGTGTGTGTGTGTGTGTGTGTGTGTGTGTGTGTGTGTGTGTGTGTGTGTGTGTGTGTGTGTGTGTTTGTGCGTGCATGGGTGCGCGCGTGTATGTGTACTTGTGTGTATCACAACATATTATGCTCTCAGGGCGTGTCTAAAAAAGCACATACCTTTCATTGGCAGAAAGCAATAACATTGCATATTTCAGTGTGATATTGTCTTTGTGCTCGTGTGCCTGTGTGCCTCTTCAGCCTCTATGTGCTGTAGATATAATTATTCTGAGGCATGGTTTTGGGTGTGTCGCCTTTAACACTGGAACATCGTCTCTTGTCTGCCCTACTGAAGTCACCCATTTGGCTGACACACTTTTAGTGCTGAGGTTTTTGTCTCCATGAGCTATTTAATGCTGTAAAATATTTTCCAGGTGAAGTTAGTGTAATATAACCATACGATCCTCCGCCTTTCACATCAGTGCAATGGGATAAAATAGATTATCAACACTGTTGCGATATTATGAAAAGGACTGGGTCAAATCAGGCTACTGCAGTGCTGATTGTGATTGTAGTCACAATTCAGAGAGCTACATCTGGAATTGTCGGTTATGAGCAAGCTCATATGAGTTGTTACTTTCTGTGAGATTAACCACTTTCACCCTGGCACCCAATTTTACATTTTGTTTGAGAATAGCAGATCTACAAGCTCACAACGTGTTGCATTGAGACACGTTGTGAGCATGCACAGTAGATAATCTGTTTTCCAAATAGCCTAGATACGGTTTAACCATTAAGTATTAGTCAAGCTTAAGTGGTTAATACCGTAATCAGTCATGTGCATGGAGCATAATTCCAACAATACAAATGTGCTCACACTGCTCACAACATTTCAGTACCACTAACATCATATCATGCATCATATTGAATGTAATGAACATGCATGGGGAAGGGGAGAGGGAGGGGTTGAGGGGTGTGTGGGGAGACGGAGAACAAAGGAATCAGGGGTGACCGTGTGGAAACGTGATGTGTGAGAAAGGTGAACGCTTTCCCGGGCTTTAAGCGGTGCACATTTACTATTTGTCATCGCGGGATTCGCGCCCTTGCAATTCACACGGTCTGCAGAGACACTGCGAAGCATCTTTAAATGCAAGGAGAAGGAGGGAGGGAGGGAGGGAGGGCGGGTTTGGTGGGAGGAGGGATGGAGCGCAGGAGGGAGGTAGGAGATAGAGGGAGAAGCAGCAGAAAGCTAGCAGGGAGAGAGGGAGGAGAAGGAGGGATTGTTGCGTGTGCCGCTGCTGTCATTTCTGCTGCTGCGTGGTTCAGCGGCTAGGAGGAGGAGGAGGAGGAGGAGGAGGAGGAGGAGGAGAGGGTGTGCTGCTTTGAGGGAGGAGTGTGGAAAAAACGGAGGAAGGGAGACACGATAGGACAGGGGAAGGGAAGGAGAGAAAGGGAGCGCCGGGGCAGCACCGCAACAGCTGCAGCTGCAGCAGCCTGTCAGGAGGGAGCAGGGGGAGCGAGAAAGAAGGAATCTGTCTGCAGGATTGCTATTGTTGCATTATCTATTTTTCTATTTCATTTTTTCATTCTATTGACAAGGAACAAAAGGGGGGGGTTTGCGTGAGGAATCCTCCCCCCCCCCCCCCCCCACCCTCCTGTTGATGCTTTTTCTAAATGGTGTCATGCAGGAGGCATGCTTGTTGGGAGTAGCGTGAAAGGCAGAGAGGGAGATCTGAAGATGGAACGAACCGACAGCACGAAATCGTACAGCCAAGCCGACGGGAAAGGGGTTGGCGTGGCGGCCAAGAGGGTCAAGCCCCCGGCACCCCAGAGCGCACAGCGTGGAGAGCTGAGGGTCTACCGGGCAGGTAGCTCCGAGGGCCGGCTGCCGATACCCGCCAACCTCCGCAAGCAGAGGTCTATGACCAACCTGGCCGTCCTCACCGATGCCGAGAAGAAGATGCACCTCTACGAACCCAAGTGGTGTGATGATATGGCCAAGCCTGGAGTGG
Source organism: Nannobrachium achirus (assembly GCF_963921795.1). NCBI lineage: Eukaryota > Metazoa > Chordata > Actinopteri > Myctophiformes > Myctophidae > Nannobrachium > Nannobrachium achirus. Next base: position 56,687,879 of record NC_137815.1, on the reverse strand, counting down.
GGCAACCAAAGGCGGGCAAGCCCAAGACGGCTGGAGGAGGAGGAGGAGGCGCCCCACTCTCTCGCAACCTCTCCAAGTCGGAACATTCTCTGTTCCAGGGCAAACCCAAGCCCTTCAGTCCGCTGGCCGCCCCCTCTGCCCTGAACAAGCAGAGCCGCATCCCTCGGGGGCCCTACGCTGAGGTGAAGCCGCTGAGCAAGGCACCTGAGGACGGGAAGTCGGACGACGAGATCCTCTCCAGCAAGGCCAAGGCCGGCGCTAAGAAGCAGGCCGCTGGAGCCGGAGGGGAGTCGGGGTCCACGAGCCAGGGGGAGGGTTTCCTGAAGGTGGACCCAGAGCTGGTGGTCACAGTGCTGGGAGACTTGGAACAGCTGCTCTTCAGCCAGATGCTGGGTGAGTACAGCAGAGCAGAGCCTGTATGCAGAACCTCTACCAGCCTCTAACCCAAAGCCAATCGCCTTGCGCCTGGCCGTCATGTGCTACAGTTGAACGCCATCTTTCTACGCTTTTTAAAGTCAGCGTCAACCCCCCGTCCCGTCCCCATCCCCATCCCCTTACTATTTCCACCACTAACACCTGCCTGCTGCTGCAGCCCCTCAGGTTTCCCTGAATGGAGATCAGGTGGTTTGCCTGTATGAATTTCCCATCACTCCTCTTCTGCCTGCAAAGCATGTTCTTAAAAATTAAAAGCTTATTTCTTTTTTAATGTTGTCCCTTAATGATTCCTTGAATGCTGATCAGCATTTCCACATGTTTCCGCAGTGTGGTTTGTTTAATCCCAGACATATTTGAATCATTTACATCAACAAGGATGATCGTTGCTCATAGCTTTCTTTTGCTAAGGTGTGTGTGGCATGATGGCATCAAGTGTGTGTGCTTGCTTCCCACAACAGCGCTGCTGTTCGATTTCATGTAGGGAAACAAAAGGAAACCCTGAGGGTTGTTACTTGCACACTGATCTTCTTTCTGAACAGTGCCATTTCTGCCATTTGCTGTAGCGAGTGGCCGTGACCTCGATGGTACACGCAGAGATATCCGTGCACGGTTCCAAAAAACTGGAGGCCGGAAATTAAGCCAAGGCATATGGAATTTAATTTAGGCACATGTCAGACGCATATTTAGCCTCCTCCCAGCCCCATTCATCCGTAGCCATTGACAGATGGTGTCCACACGATCAGCAATAGGAGAGAAAAATAGCCAAGAAAACGGATTTCTGTCAGAAGTGTATTTAATAGGGGTGTAACGATACATTTTAATAGCGATTCGATACATATCACGATACATGGTTGACGATACGATACATGGACGATATTGGTTCATTCATGGCGGTACGATACGATTTGATTCAATGATTTAAAATCGATATAGTAACTATTTAGCAAAGAACTTAAATCTGTGTGAAAGGTGTGGATAGTGCAGGTTTTTAAGGGAAACATGTATTATTATGGATATTAATAAGTAAACACAGTGATTATCTGCCAAATACATGGACAGACAAACCCGCACCTTGACATGAACTCAGAGATTACACACATTTATCGATAAACCATTGTAGCTATATGGAAAGGAAAAGTAATTAAACACCTCCTTTAAATGTTTTCTTCTTAAAAATGCTAAATACAATGCACAAGTAGGTAGTATCGATACAATCGATTCTTTGCACTGCCGATTCGATACGATACAAAATAAAATGATACGATTCGATTTGAGCTGTTTTCATTTCGATATACTTCGATTTTTTAAGTTAAAAACGATATTTCGATATAGTTACTATATCGTTACACCCCTAGTATTTAACCTCATGAATCCTTGTGTCCCTATTCTGTGGGGGGTCTACAAGCTCACAGTACATTGTGTTGCGATGCGTTGTGAGCTTATGTACAGTAGATTGACTGTTTTCAGTGAAGTGATTTGTTGAGGAGGAGAAAAGACAATAAGACTATAGGGTTATATAAGGGTACGCTGTAAAATCCTCAGTGTTAATTAATTTAACTCTGAAGGTGTACTTGCCCCATGGTTACATGTGCACACTCTCTGAGCTATGAATGGATAAATTAACACAGAGGACTTTGTGTAGTTTATCAATGACTGAAATAAGTGATATGACTAATCATGGCGGTGATGTGATGATAATGATGAAGACACTGACAATGATGGTTCAATAACACACAAATAGCTTACTGTCTGTTACAATGTGGTCATTATCACACCTGACATTCCATTATTTTTTTATTTGTTTGGACTAGGGCAGATAAATCAAATGACTTGCACACATGTCACAAGTTATTGCAATTGCATTTGTTCCCAAGTATTGGCTGCATTTCACTGGCCAATTGAAACCAAATTTCTTCACAGGAAGCTTGTTTCGTGGTCATTTTCTCCCTACAGAATACTGAAAAGAAGTGATATATTTCTAGTAAACCATAAAGACACTAGTGTTATATAGTGTGACTGAGAGTGGGATGGGAGAGGCTAAACTAGCTTATTGTATACATACTGTTTTATGCTAAAAAGATAAAGTCAGACAACAATACTCTTACTCTTGTCTCCACAGCTTGAAACAAGGCAGTCCAATCTCAGGCTCTGGGCCTTTTTGAAGCTTGTAAGCACCCCATTGTGAGCTTGTAGATCTACTATTTCTGTATCAAGTATACAGAGTATAAATTAATAAAGTATCAAATGAAGTCTGAGATGTGTAATTTGCTTAAGGCAGATGCTCTGTTCCTTAATACTGTCAGCAACACATGGGAATCACTTCACCATAATGAAAACATTAGCAGTGATCTAATCTGTTATTCACGCCTTGTTAGCTTTTATGGGTGTCCATCACTCGCGTTAGTCACACTTACAGCTAAACATTGACATGGGACATGTACATGCACGTGTGTGTGCGTCACTGCATTTCACTTGATTAAATGATTATATGACTTTTCAGTAGAACCACAGTCAAAGTTGCTGAGAGCTAGCCATGTAAAATACAGTACCACACCCATGTCTGTGTTAACCTCATTTAAAAAGAGTTGGCTTTGGCTAAATGTATGCCTCAGGCTCATGCATCTTTCCTTGTTTCTCTTGTATGGAATGCATTGATTTCCACTGGGTTTCCACTCAAAACAATTGCTGCCATTATTTCACCAAAAAAAGGAGTGACACAAATATCTGCTTGATGAATTATTCATCATCAGTTGAGATCCATTAATACATGCATAATCATGTACTGTATATTTAAACAGTATAGTATGTGATTTGAGATCTAATTTCATTAATTGTCATCAAAACTATTTGTATAATAGATGCCACATTCATACAGGTTGGCACGGAAGGTCAGAAATCTGAAGGTCAAAATTGACCTCATTCTAAATAGAAATCACATTTTGGGTGATTGTACTCGTGACACAAACAACAACTAAACATCTTAAAATGTAAAAATAAAATGCCACTGGTGTGTAAGTACCATATGTCTAAATAATTCATTTGGCTTATATGTACAGTACAAGTTTACTAGCCTGGCATCGCAAAACTAATATACATCGGCAGATTCTTCAGGTTTCCAGGCTACAACTGTACAGGGTTCAATGGATGTCCCTCCTAAATAGATCTATTTGTGCATAGAATTCGGCTCATTCATAGCATGCATAATGCCATGTGCACACTGGTGTGTTTTTTTTTCTACTTCAGCATAAGTCTCATCATTATAATGCTTGTGAAAGGATGCTTGTCCTGGATCACAGAGGATTCCTTTGTAGCTCCTCATGCTATCACTTGGTGGTCAGCTTTGTTATAATAGACCTGTTTATCAATTTTACTACATAAGTTTGTGCAATTTTGCATAGAATACCACATCAAATATCATCCTCTTATCATGAGACTGTACTGTAGGTTTAAAACTTCCTTTAGACCTCGATAAAACAATACTGTACTTTCTTTTGGCTAATGCTTTCTTTGTTGCGGACTCAACTAGATTGTCAGGAGAGTGGGGTTGAAAACAAAGCACAATTCATTTTTTTTACTAAAACGACTAAACTACAGAGAGAGAGAGAGAGAGAGAGAGAGAGAGAGAGAGAGAGAGAGAGAGAGAGAGAGAGAACATCTAAGATAATTGTCTGTCTAAATGTACAGTATGAGCTAGATAGGACAAACTAGCATTGGGGTGGAGATTGAAAATGAACTTGGAAATATAATCCATCCATTTAGCTCAGCTGGATCAGGAATATTCCTCTGAGGTATATTCATGGAGAGAATAGAGCAGAAGGTCACATTCTCCATACTGTAGCTTGCTATACGTATAATATGCACAAGTTGAAATTGGCATCAAACATTCAAAATCACAACTTCCTGGAGCCTTTGCAGAATGAATGTCTTTACTTTGGCTAAGCTCTTGTACAAAAGGCATTTCTCTGCCATGTAATATCAATGGCTGTTGTTAGGCCAAGGAACAATACTTGTGTTAGTGGGGAAGACAGATAGCCTGTACAACTTACTGTAAGCAGAGTAGCTGACTGTACTTCTATTGATCAGACCATAAACTCAGGAAGAAAGCTTCCACACTGCCTTAACATGTTTACAGTGAGTAGTCTCTAGATCTACAGTACTTACAGTATGTATATACTGTATAGCCTATGAAGTTCCACTGCACTCTGTTCATTTACATTTACAGGTATTTTAGAACCATTTCACCTTCACCACAGCATCACAGAGGAAGAATCTCTATGTAGGACATCATTATTCTCAAGCCTAGCCCCTTTCAGGTCTGCTTCAGTATTGTGAAAGGGTTTCTTCACTATCTGTGTCATTCACATCACTGCAATGCAGTGCAACAAGAAGTGTCAGTCACAGTGCAGCCCCCTTTATTTTCAACTCATATTCCAGGCTTAAACTGAAGCTCTAATCCAGAGTGACTTCCGAGTGCAGAAGATAGCATGGAGTGCAAGCATCAGCGCTGTGGTGCTGTGTATGCACAAGCAAAGGCATATTCCTGCAAGTAGGCCATCGACAATCATCTATGACAGAATGAAGAAAATACATTTCAGAAAGCATTAATGGGACGAGAAAGAATTAGGAGAAGATCGCGTGACTCAGGGAGGAAAAGGACGATGGGAGATCTTTTGAAATACATTTAAGATAATAGATTATAACAGCATTAATCTTCAAAACAGATGTAGATACATGTTCTGTCCAAGACCACTCCCTGTTCTTGGATTGTATCATTGGCAATTGTGTTACAAACTACAAACTCAGCAGTGTTGTTTGTCACTCTATCGGATTGAAAGTGATCCATTGCAAAGTCAATAAGATGTGTATTGTACTGTAATATAATATGTAGAATAGTAAAAAAGAAAACAAGAAAAAAAGGGAAAAGAAAAGAAATACATTGCGGTATGTACTCTATATAGAAGGCTGCTGCTTTGCCTTTGCCTTGCAGAGATGGAATGGCTACAGCATATCTACTGTATGATTGCATAATGTAGGTGCAATAGTAGATGTGTTTTTAATGCAGCACTTTAAAGTTCCTAACATGGTGCCAAATGAGAGCAAAACAACCCGCTTTCCTTTTGGGCACGGTTCAGCATATCATAAACATAAGGATTTCAGACGACTAAATATGAAACTAAATATGAATCTTGATAACATAATGGGGAGCTGTGGCAGAGGGGGAAACATTTAAATGAGATCCTAGTGAGTCAGTATGACCCACTTAATAATTTTCTCCCAATATAGTCATTATGCCACTTCAAACCCCAATGTAGTCCCCAATGCCGACACACTGGTCTTGGCGAAGGTATTTGTTTCCTCTGATACTGTACATGTCACCACATTCTTCTTTATACCTGACAGTGAGGGGACGTAGCACATGCAGAGGCACAAATTCTCCTTACCAGTTCTGCTCCATGCTGAGAAGGTGCCCTGACCAACCTGTAGGAGTCATTAGTGCAGAGATCACCCTCCCCAATTGGCTTCCCGTCTGCAAACATGGCTAATTGTGTTTATTGGAGCACCCAGCCAAGCCAGACAAGTGGGGGATTCGATCCCCAGTCTGTCTCCGTGGTGGTGAACAGGAACTTTAGCCGTGCGCTACCCGGAAGCCCCGGTCACATTTTATTGATTTATTAATATGCCACAGTGAATCAGCGCATGGAGTCATATTATTGTCTGCCTATTGTTGTGAACATGGCACAGCTGTGAATTACTGCCAGCCAGACACATGCAGTCTCCGCAAACCAGAGACAAATAATGTTCTGTAGTTGCACAATGTTTATGTGGACGTGCATGCACATAACAATAAACACACACACACACACACACACACACACACACACACACACACACACACACACACACACACACACACACACACACACACACACACACACACACACACACACACACACACAATAGAGAGAGAGAGAGAGAGAGAGAGAGAGTGAAGGAGGACATAGTCTGCATTTTTCTTCTTGAACTGAAGACGTAAATGTTTTATGATATATTGTTGTGCATGACTGACCCACAGACCCGGAGTCACAGAGGAAGCGGACTGTGCAGAATGTCCTTGACCTCCGGCAGAACCTGGAGGATACGATGTCCAGTCTGCGTGGCTCCCAGCTCAGCCATAGGTGAGATGCAGAACACCTACAATATCTCTTCTATTTGTTACACCCTTACTATTGTAGGCCTATGTCTTGTAAATGTTTCATGAGAACCGGATTAGTGTTTGTGTTATCCGAAAGAATAAAAACCACAAGCCGAATTATGTCATAGTTTAGCGAGCAAGGGTAATCCACCCCTTCTCTAAAGTGAGCAAACAATGGATGAATAATTGGATTGATACATAACACAATCATGTGTAAACAATTGTCAAGTGTGCTCGGAGAGTTGCCACATGGCTAACATCTGGCTTCCACCTTTCTCAAACCTCCCATTTCTGTTTTCATGACTTCATCATGTGCATCCCTCTGTGTAGAATCTGACTGAAAGAATTTAAATAGCCTCTGAGCTTCCCATGGACATTTGCGCAAGAGACCATACACTTACAGTTGAATATTTTGATGTAGAACTTTTACAGTATTTGTTCTTCCTTCCCCAACAAAAGATAGATACACCTCAATTGTTAAAAATTAAACATTGATCTGAAAATATATTACATTATGTCACTTTGAAAATAAAGAATCCTTTGAGTCCTTTTGGGGAGTGCTTTCAGGTATTTATTAATCTAAACCCTAAGCACTGCAGACCTTTATGAGACCAGGCAATCATTGGAAGTCTTGCAGCAAATAACTAAAAAGACCTCTGAAATGAGCAGGTGTGTTTGTTCTTTGAACTCTATTCCCCATTCACCAGCACGTCAACTTATCTGTATCATGATGAAATATTCAATATAAAATAAATAAAACACACTAAAGCTTGTAACCTCAAAGTAGATAATATGCAGTGCAGTGGCTCAACAGAAGACAGCCAAGACTAGTCATTCTGTATTCATGGACTTCCTTGTCCTAGCTTTCATTTTGGGTTTCTCTTATCTCCAACCAGCGATAATGTGCATGGCTCATCTCTGCTGGGGATGGCTTTGAAGTTCTTGATGGGATCTTCGTTTGACATGAGCTAACTCGTTTGAGCTTGTAGAGTTTACACTTGGAATTTTTGCAGTCTGCGTGAAACAAAAGCATGGATTAATACTGACAATAACTAGATGAAATGTTATGTGCTGCACCACTGTAATTGTGACACAGATTTTTTTTTAATATATAATGTTCAGTAATTCTATTGCACTTAAGTCTAAAAAAAAATCTTCCAAGGCATTTATAGGAATTCTTAAGTTAAACTTTGTATTTATTTATTTAACAATTTAGCAACAATTCAAAATGGTGTCCTCTGTCAAAACCATAAAGGGACAGTGTTGTCCCCAAGTATTATGCATTATGAGATTGTCAAAGGTTTTTACATTACTGTAGTTTCAACAGTCACCAACCATACCAATCACCATCTACAAATGGATAAAAATACTCCCATGGTCGCAGCTATTGCATTATTTATTTGCGTGGGTTGGTGCATTCGGTTATGTAATCGCCAGACCTGGAAGATGCTCCCAGTCATTGCAAGGGCATTTCAGAACCTGACCCACTTAAAGTACAGACTTTAAAATGAATACTTTGCTGAGCCCTCTGCACAGGATCATTATCATCCGCAGTAAAAATCCATTTCTATTTTCCACCCACATTGTAGTGAAAGAACGTTCTCAAGACGCATGAAGACTATGAACACTTAAATTGGTGATTGTAGACATCCTGTGCAGAGAGAGAAAGAAATAAGGAAGAGAAAAGTGCCCCTTTAACACAGAGATTATAGTATATCCTACTTGTCCTTGAGTTCTGAAATGACATCCTTCCAGCTTTAGTCCCTGACGGTTTTGAATTGAGATTGTACTGCTGTATCTGGGTCACCAGCAATTATATGCCACTAAGGATTTATTTTTTAAGCTAAAATATGGGACTTATTTGAATGAATAATATGTTATTTTAAGTCTGTATGGCAGGTAGAGACAGAGTACAGTATATTAATACTATATAACTGGAGGTGAAGGTGTTGGATAGGACAACTGACTGGTTGGCAGTGGTCAAAATGACCTCGCTCCATCAGGACAGATATCGGACATAAAACTGATTGTAGCTCTAAATTTTGGTGACAAAGAAAATAGTTTCTTTATATATGGTTTACCTTTATGTTCCACTGACCGATAAAATGTAATATCAGGGGCACTGGGACAGTCACCTGGAACATACGGTAATGTTTTTTTTTAATGGTGTGACTGTAGGCTAAGCTGTCTAGAACAGAGTTTGTCTTTGTCTATATGTAGAGGTGGGACAAAATCATTGTTTTTCACGTCCCAAATAAGAAACTCTCAAGTGTTTGCTTTCAAGTCCAAAGTCAAGTCCAAATCCTAAACATTTTGTTTCAAGTCCTACAAGTCACAATGCCATTTCAGTTACTAATATATAAGTTTGCAGTTTCTCCATCTGTGAATTTCAACCCACAGGTTTTGCATATTGCTATTCTTTTTTTGTTGACCACCTCCTAGTTTTTATACATACACGGACGCTATTCCAGTAATCTTTTGCACTGGCTTTCCAGCAACTTCATTGGATGCAGTGATGTTGGATGTGTGAAACATGTTTCAATATGCTAGGATATTCTGAACAACCATGACATCACTGATGGGATTTCTGACAAATAGCTTTAGCTGATGAAGTGAAGCGATATTAATTGAATTAAATTAAGTTTTGTGAGACACTTTTTAAATAACATACTTTTTAAATATTTGATCTGATCCAACTGACTTCCCACTGGGCATGGCATTCCCTCGGGTCCTCTGCAATACCCACGTCCACTTTGAGATGGTAACGTTGAGCTTGTGATATTTCAGAGCGATGTCAGAGCACACTCTGTGGACTGCACAAACTGCTGATTTTAACACCATCAAAAAAGAAAGACACCAACATCTGCAAATCTTTAAGAAACTATTGCTACCTATTTGATTTGAATTACATGTTCCACAAGGATAAGTGCTTCCACTCAAACCACTCTTGACCTGTTGTTGGTGTTGGACCATCCAGGATCTCAAAGAGAGGGGTTGTGGACTTGGACCTAAGCAACCATGCCATCATCTATTCAAGAAAGGTCCAGAGATCTGCATTAGGTCGCCACAAACCAATCAAAGAAAGTCAGATCTCAGAGAGGCTCAATGATGTTCACAACTACCCCACCAGAGTTAGCTCCACACATTTTGTGCCATGTAGGCAAAACGTCAATCAATCAATCAATCAATCAATCAATCCACAGTGGAAGTTCCTCAGGAGGAAAACAAAAGACAAAGATATAAACTAAACCTTTCTCCCCATGCCCCTAGCTGTCTGGACAGCAGTAACGTCGGCTACGATAGCGACGAGACCAACGCTCGCAGCATGTCCAGCCTGTCCAACCGCTCCTCGCCTCTCTCCTGGCGCCACGGCCAGTCCAGTCCCCGTCTTCAGGCAGGCGATGCCCCTTCCTCCACGGGAGGAGGATACCAGGGCGGTAGGACGGGTTCGCAGTATACAGCCCACACAATGCCAGCACGCTGCCTTAGCAGTCTTAGCAGCACTTCCCGCATCGAGCTCATCGAGGGATTGGATGACGTCGACCTCAAGTCTGGTTACCTGAGTGACAGCGACCTTGTAGGCAGCAAGAGTCTGCAGGAGGATGACGACAACCTGGCTAATGGGTAAGAGAGACTCAAGATAAATCCTTGTATCTGTGACGTTTTGATGATCAGTATAAGCAATTGCTAACCATCCAAATGTTTACAACTTTTCTTGCTGGAGGGCCCTATTTTGGGCATGTCGTTATCAACACGTGAGCTTGTAGATTGGCTGTTTTTGTGATTAAATAAAAAGTGGTGATTCTTTTGCACATAAGTTAAATGTTCCCAAATATAAACTTTAATCAAAAGTAGTTTTTCATTATGTATCAGAAAATGTACATTTCACGAAATATTGGTGGCAAGGAATGTGGCATTGGTTGGCAAAATGCACTGACACATCGTCCTTCCTGCCTCCACCGTGTCACATGAAGAGTGATTTCATTATTAGATCTCATAGACTAAACATTAAACATGGTCCTATGATTATGTCCTGTTTCAGTGTTTGCAAATATCAATACCTGAAACGTGGATCCAAACGATTTAGCAACACAACAAATGACATTGACATGGTCTATAATCACTATACAGATTAGCCCACTTCTATAATTAGGTTCTCAATCGCATTGCTCCATGCACAATATTAGCCAGAATATGCATTCAAGAGAGTATCCAATAACAGTAAATATCTCCACTCTAGATGGTACCCCCATTGAATGGGTGGAGCGTTATAAATATCTAGGTTTCTGGTTGGATAAACATCTCAACTTTAAATTTCATATTGATGCTCTAGGAAAGAAGCTTAAATTCACTTTGGGTTTTTTCTACAGGCTGAAGGCCTGTTTTGCTCGCTCCTCCCGCAAACGATTGGTAAATGGTTTGTTCTTGTCCCAGCTGGATTATGGGGACACCATTTATAGGTTTGCTTGTGCCTCCACTTTGGCCAAATTAGATCCTCTTTATCACGCAGCTCTGAGATTCATAACAAATTCGCCTTTCAGGACTCATCACTGCATGTTGTATGCTGCAGTTGATTGGTCTTCATTGACATCTCGCAGGTTACAACATTGGTTGAATTTTGTATACAAAGCGTTACTTGGGGAGATTCCTTTCTATATTTCCTCCAAATTTGTACTGGTTAAGAATGGGCTAAATCTCAGATCAAATGCCTGGTTACGATGTGTAGTACCTACATTTACATCTGAGGGAGGCAAAAAAAGCCTCTCCTTTTTTGGCCCCTGGTCATGGAATGACCTTCAGTACAGTCTCAAATTGGCTGTGTTAATTCCCTTGAGAAGTTTTAAGAGAATCACTCTAGATAGATCTACAAATGCTTGTACTTGTTCAGATCTGTAATTAATTTGCTCTGTGATCTCTTCCTTTGGGTACATTGGGTACACTGTGCGTGCCGTGTACTGCTACCTGTAAATTGCAAACTAGTTTTATTATTTAGTGTACATTTTGTATTTTTTGTATTTCTTAGGTATCTGTTTGTGTATCATGGATGTTCTATTTTTGTTGTGATGTCTTGTAAATAAGCAAGGATTGTGTAATTTTTTATTTCTGCCTCTTGGCCAGGTCACACTCGTAAAAGAGATCATGTCTCAATGTGTTTTTATCTGGTTAAATAAAGGTTAAATAAAAAAAAAAAAAAAAAAAAAAATTCAAATATTATTTAACAGATTAAAAATGTACACGCACACACGCACACACGCACGCACACGCACACACAAGAAAGTAAGTAATAGACATGATTGTTAGCTAAAGGTTTGGACTTGACACTTGTGCTTGGTACAGGTCTATCAAAAAGCTTTCGTCAGCAGTCTGTCTGCAACTAAACATCCTTGTTCTTGGTCTTGAAGGAATTCTCAAAGCAGCAACCCTTTTTCTCTCCTAGAGAAAAGCAGAGCTGAAAAGGATTTTTGCTGAGTCTGACTCTCAAAACCTTTGCAGAGGCTAGGCTAGTATTATTGAATGTTCAAAGGAAAAAGTGTTATTGTGATGTGAAGTATTATTGTGGGAGTGGTATCATATCAGTATTTTGTCAGTAGGCAAATGAGCTGAAAAGAGGCTTATATAATGTAGGATATTATTACAATGGAATGCAATACAATTTCAAATACAATGTCTTCCAGATGATTCCAGATGCAAAGACATTGCACATTAGGTTTTATATCGTAAAAGCTTTTTCGCTAATATACAATTGCTGTATGCAATTGGATGTTGAACTTACGTCTACCATCCATTATAACTTGTTGCTGCATACAGACAGGATTACTTCAATCTTTCAACCATAGTTGTTATATAAAGTAATATGCATGTGAATCTATCTATCACACTTCCATCATTCAGCTTATTGTTTATTGAAAACAGAGAGAGAGAGAGAGAGAGAGAGAGAGAGAGAGAGAGAGAGAGAGAGAGAGAGGGAGAGATGTGAACGAAAGCAAGAAAGAGAATGAAAATGAATCCAGGCCAGTCCTCTGGTGTGATTTGAGCAGCTTTATCACTGCTGCACATGCAGTGGGATTTCAGTGGGATTTGCCAGGTCACGTCTTACTATGGAGACTGTATTGGGGACAAGACTGGTTTCAAAAGAGGAGGAGAAATTAGAGTAAAGAGAGTTGAAAAGATGTGATATGGAGAGGGACAGCGGCTTCTTTTAACGGTCCCATGGAACTGGGTTATCTCAAAATGTGTTATAATTTAGCTTTTTTCTTTTTTTCTTTAATTTGTTTTTCCATTTTTGGCACTGTGTTTTTTGCACAACACTTGAATTCCATCATCCCTAGTCTTGGGGGGAACATTCACCAAAATTAGCAGCATTGTGAGGATGTAGAGGCTAATAGATTTGGTGTAGGGTGAAAAAAGAGCGTATCAAGTAGGCTATACGGTTTCAACTCGGGTCAGTCTTACTCGTATAGAAGGTTTAAGTGTTTAAACATAAATGTTTCCATTTGATGTACACGTACTACTAGGCAATTTTCATTTTCAGTCCCTTTGACAGGATGTGATTAAAACATGGAACAACAAACAATGTCAAATGAAAACAAGAACACGCATTTTACAGTAGTCCTACATCCAAAGTTACATGTCACACCCACCCACAAAGCCAGCTAAAATGACATGAAATGATAACTAGAAGTTATTTGCGTAGAAGAGAAGACCATGAGATAACATGCCAATGGTTACAGAGTTGAGTGTCTTTTTACAGTCTTTTTGGAGCTGTGTGAAGCACAGGCTCCCTATACGTGGCTGTGTGGGTCTGTGTGTGTGTGTGTGTGTGTGTGTGTCTGTCTGTCTGTCTGTGTGTATGTAGCCTGAACTTCCTAAACTTCGGCACGCCACTAGTCCCACAGTTTTGCCACCACACACTCGCGCCATATGTCAAATCGACCGGCTTACTCGGGAATCGTGGGCTATTACTTTTATAAGAGAAAGGTTCTATAGTTTAATTGATATTAATTTATTAGTGAATTAATTTTCCCCATTGACTTATAATGGGAATCGCAAAAACTCACATTCAATTATTTGTCTCTCGCAAACCATAGGGGCTAGAGTTTCAAGACTTGGAGAGGAGGTTCATAATGATTTCAAGGATTAAATAAAAAATAATTGTGTCATTTGGCCGCATGGTGGCGCCATAACACCCCACTTTACATTTTGGCCTGTAACTCTTGAACCGTAGGTCGTAAAATTAAAAATATTTTTTCCCTGGATTCCTTGGGTCATGACGCATCTCCCCATATAGGCCACGCCCATTTGCGCCATGATAGATTTTCCGCCATCTTGAATTTTCTCCAAAACACACTTTTTGCTCCTTTTCCTACATATTTTCTTCAAATATCACAAAAAACGGTACACATGATCCACACACACACACACACACACACACACACACACACACACACACACACACACACACACACACACACACACACACACACACACACACACACACACAGCTCCACTTCACACGGGTGTGATTTTTAGTGTTGTTTTAAGTCATTTAAAGCCGTTCCTGCGAATACTCGTGAAATATTAAAAGGTATCTAGAGTGCCGATCCCGCGATGTCGCGGGCTATTTACTGTATATACAGTAAAGCTGGCAATGGCTACGTACCGTCCGTTGAAAAGTGCTGGCACGGGTGGAGTCGCCGATTCATCATCATCGCGCATCCACGTGCACACAATAGTGATCCCATAACATTGAAACCATGGGTCTTTCTCATCTTTATAGTCCATTTTCTCCAAAAAACACTTTTGATGCCAAGGATGGCATTAGATTGTCGCTAAAATAACAAAAGTATAAAGGGATCCATCTTCCACCCCTGTTTACAATTAATACTACTGATACTGACAATAAAAAAGGATAACAATTATGGTAATTGTACTGTAATGTACTTACGATTTTGGAGGTAGAGAGTGACGTGAAAATAAAAATAGTATAACATTGATGAAGTCAGGGCTAAACAGGGATTATTCTTCATGGGCACCATTCCTAACAGTGACACCCACCTATCCAAATTAATCTGCCCGTTTTCTGTCCCTGTACCTCTGCATCAATAACCTGACTTTCGTCAGATGGTGGCAGTAGTGCGTTGCCCTACTTTACCATCTGAGCTCTCTCGGGGGGAGTTGATAACGCTCGTAAAGCCCCGGGCCGGACCAATCAGCGGCAGCTACGGGCGGGCTCTGAGCGGCTCTGAGCCAATAGAGTCTGATTGCAGACCACGTGGAAACACAGGAGGCGGATTCTGGGTGTAACGTCATGCAGACAAGCCAATATGAGTGGTTGGAGTTGGCACTCCCAGACTGTGATAGACAGACGGCCCCATCCAATCACATGCTAAATAATTTTAAAAAATGGCCCGCCCCTTACATCGAGTCTGCCGGAGCAGTCCCAGATGTTAGTAGCAGAGTGGTATGCGGCCAGGCAAACGCACTGCTGCTATCATCTGGCGCAGTCAGGTTACTGCATCAACCGCTATGGCAGTATTTCTCAATCTGTGGGTCAAGAGACTCGAGACCCCCAGGGGGGTCCCTAATGATTTTGGGGGGTTCCCGGTTGACTGTGAAGTGACAATTTAAGTAACCTTTTTAATACATAATAAAAAAAAGTAGAAAACAAAGAAAAAGACCATTACTGAATCAAAGTTATTAACAAACTATACTAAAAAGATTCGTCAAACATTGGCCAAAATAATTGTCAAATAATATAAGAAAGAGACAAAGATTTTGAAAATATCGGTCCGTGGAACTAAACAAAATGAGTCAACCAAAATGTAATGCCAAAACTCCTACATTTCAAGTGCTGGGTGCAGGGTCGGGGGGGTGGTGGTGGGGGTCCCAGTTGAAATATATGATTATTTTGGGGGGTCATAGCCTGAAAAGGTTGTGAACCACTGCTCTATGGGACTTCTAATAAACATGATGTGGGTGGATCTGGAACTCTCCTCTATTTAATAGTCCTGCAAGCTACAGTGATCCTAAACTGCTGACGTGGTAAAAAAATAAATAGAAGTCCCATCATGCTTGGTGTATTGCCACCCATGCAGACGACCTCCATGCGCGGGGTTCAAGGTGACTGTGAGAATCCCCGGCATCCCTATTGTGTACCACCTGTCTCCAGCTTATAATCCATGATCCCAGGCCTTTTTTTGCATTTCCATTGAATATACAAGAGAAATGACATTTAGCTCACTGCTATCTGTGCAGTATTGGCAATAATGATGACATTGCACGGAGGACATTTTCCACTTGACTATGGCATTCCTTAATTGTAAAACAATGCCCTGACATCGCTAGTTCATCCCCTGGGTCGCGGAAGTTTTTCTCTTTGGAGAATAACATCGGGTCATCTTGAAATCGTCTCATTTAAGCTCCAAAAATAAACAAACTGTCTCGGAGGATGTGACTCTGTATCGTTTACAATAGTCAGTCACTCATATTTGTTAAAGTCTGTATCTGGTGAAAATGTTACTTCGGCGGTGGTTGATTCTTCATATCCATATACGTCAAAACGCCGGGATCATTTGTTTATTTTTCGAACACTGTTCTTATTTGATGCCATAAAAAAAGTCAATGGGAATTCAGAATGGGGGGAAAAAACACAACCAGATAGGAGGATGCGTAGATTACGTCAGACTTTAGTGCTCTATATACGGTATGCTGGCAAATTGGTGTCGCATTGGTGTCATTAGAAAATGTCCTTGTCATCTTATGGTCTCTTAGGAATAAGGACATGCTATAGTGACAGTCTACACAAGGGTGAATATTGCAGTGCCTCATGAATATAATGTTGGCCCTGGTGTGGATAATTGCTTAATCCAGTTTCCGAAATAGGAGCAACATCACTTGCTCCAGTTTCCTCTGTTACTTACATCACTTTGCATATTTGTGAATGTTTGCATTTCCGCTGCACAGCCCTTGAGAGAATGATAATCCATATTAGTGACACACACACATACACATACAGTCACACATGCACGCACACACCGTTTAGCTCATTGAGAAGCATCAGCCTCATCCCTTGAAAACTGAACAGGCTCCTCCTGCGTATCCATGGAAACCGTCCAGAAATCAACTGAGCAGGAGAGGTGTAATTTCTGCACCCCCCTTTTTGAACCCACATTATTTATACATTTTCACTGGTGTGACAGAAATCTTACTGTAACGAGGTGTATGCCAAATGAAATGGCATGTTCTATTAAATATCACGAGGATATTTTACAATTGTATTTGAAAAAGCAACACAGGACTTGCTTGCCCTATGCACAATAAGATTATTTTAATGCATTATAGCCGGATAAGCAGTAAACACTGGAACATGATCTAACAGTAAAATAATCAGTCCTGAGTGCCTGGCTGCAACATCTCCCTATTATGTGTTGCCTCTGTGGGCAGACTAACCTGCAGTACATGGCTGGTGGTGTAATGGCTATTGATTAACTCACCAGCCAAACACTACTGGCTGCATGAGCCTATATGTGTACACACTGACAGTAATCACTGCTACTGTGAGCCTCATCAGTCATCTAGTAGGCCTATTACCTGCATTTCTCCTCATAGCATCCATCTAACAGCCATGAGAGAAATATCTACTTCCCTTATAGTATACCTATACTTAAGGACAGTGTAGCATATTGTGCAGTTGGGCTTAATTTGTGATTTTACCCAAGCCTTAGATTCTCTGTTGAGTGCTACAGATGAGAACTTAAGTTATTCAGCCCTCTACTATAGTATTTTCTTAAAATACTAATCCAATTCATTTTGTTATGAAAACGCTATACTCTCCAAATTACATTCGTGTCCATTCAAGCTTTGAATGTTCATAGTCCGGCGGGCACGTCCTGATAAGCCAAACGCCGATAAGGCAAACGCCGATAAGCCAAACTCCTTTTTTTTTAAAAACCTCCTTTTGTTATGGTGAAATGTGAGCTCACCTGCATCGCGTTTCATTCCATTCATGCGTTTATCGTGCGCTTGCCCAGGCCTTACGGCCTGGACATAAATATAATGATTGCATTCACCACAGCTACGTAACTCGCGCGGCGCTCCGCCGGCCGCACGGCCCTGGCCCGCTCTTCGCGGGCACTCGCGGTCCGCTGGCCTTCGCGCCGCTTGCAATGTCGTGGACAATAACTGTGACATATAACCATTGTATTGCTAAAAATAAGGAGGCTACTCTGTTTCCTTAACGGGACGGCAGAAGATCACTACGGTAGGAGACCCGGGCAGTACATTTGCGTTTGCCTTATCGGCGTTTGACTTAGCGGGATTTCCCCAGTCCGGCTGCCAACTTAGCATTTATGCTAAGTTGGTATCATAGGTATGATATTTGGTATATATTTTTTTTTATTGGCCTAAAATGTTGTCTATATATATACGTTCATGAAACCACCTGCTGACGGCCTGTCAGCATTGAGCAATTTCTTTTATAGGGGGTAAAAGTTTGGGCCCATCATATACTACTAGAAGGTCGGCCATCCTTTGGGCGGCCGAGCGTTTAGTCGGTGACCTGGCCAACTCGGGAACGATGTAAATAGGGAATGAATGCCCCACCCTTTAATGCAAACCCCATTATACCTGTTGTCATAGGACCCGTTTTGACCATCTGTTTGCTTGTGTACATATATGCCCATATATGGAGATATATGTCTGTCTGCGTCCATTTTATGCTCATATATGGAGATATCTGTCTGTCTGCGTCCATGTTATGCCCATATATGGAGATCTCTATATCTGTCTTCTGTGTCCCTTTTATGCCCATATAATATATGGGCTATGGAGATCTCTGCCCTTCGGGCGGCCAAGCGTCTAGTCCGGTGCCGGCCTACTCGGGAATGATGTAAATAGGGAATGAATGCCCCACCCTTTAATGCAAACCCCATTATACCTGTTGTCATAGGACCCGTTTTGACCATCTCCATATATGGAGATATCATGCCCTTATATGGAGGTATCTGTCTGTCTGCGTCCATTTTATGCCCATATATGGAGATCTCTGCCCTTCGGGCAGCCAATCGTCTAGTCGGGGCCTGGCCTACTCGGGAATGATGTAAATAGGAATGAATGCCCCGCTCTTTAACGCAGACCCCATTTATCTGTTTGCCTGTGTCATTTATGCCCTTATATGGACATCTCTGTATCCGTCTGTCTGGACCCTGCAATAATACTTAGCCTGCTTGCTTTGCCACCCGTGGGGAATGATGCCCCTCCGGTTGCATACCCATCATACCCGTTGTTCGGTTATTGCCTAGCGGACATCAGTGCATACGGAGAATCCAAACTCCGCACCGCGGCGGGGAACGCGCGTGCCGAATCTGAAGCCGGTGGGACGAACGGTTCTCGAGATACGCGGATTACATACACACACACAGACAGACACGCAGAGATTTCTCGCATTTATAGATAGATATAAGGAAAAAAATACCCCCCAAAAATCTGCTTTAAGTAGCATGTGAGGGGTCAAACTAGTAGCCGGGGAGCCACAGGCCCAAAAGCTCAAAGAATAGGGTTTTACCTGTGACATCATGACATACTTTTTATTTTAGTTTTTTCTATTAATTTGGTCATTAAGGTACACAGAATGAGAGGCCTGCTCTGCCGGAAACTCTGCGAAAAAAAGTTATGGCCATTTGTATATTCACTCCATCGACTTCAATATACAGGAAAGAAACACACCAAAAAGATATGCTTTAAGTAGCATGTGAGGGGTCAAACTAGGGGTTCTTGATTATTCTGAATCCATTGCAAGCATTTGTTTTGCATGAAAAACATTCCTTGGGCTAGAAAACGGACCAAAATAACGGTGAAAAGTGATGACTCATCACTTTTCACAGGTTTGAGAGGCTGAAATCTAGCCCAAGGAATGTTTTTCATGCAAAACAAATGCTTGCAATGGATTCAGAATCATGAAGAACCCTTAGTTTGACCCCTCACATGCTAATTTTTTTGGTGTGTTTTTTTCCAGTATAGTGAAGTCAATGGGAAAAAAAAATTCGCAGTGTTTCCGGCAGAGCAGGCCTCTCATTCTGGGTACCTTATTGACCAAATTAATAGGAAAAACTAAAATTTGGAGTATGTCATGACATCACAGGTCTTCTCTCATTTTGGCACAGTGGCTCCCCGGCTATAGGGGTTTATAATAATTTTGAATCCATTGCAAGCATTGGTTTGGCATGAAAAACATTCCTTGGGCTTAAAAAGCCCCCCACAAAATCGTGAAAAGTGATGACTCATCACTAAACCATATTTTTGTTTGTCTGTTTTTAGGCCAAGGAATGTTTTTCATGCCAAACTAATGCTTCCTTTATAGTATAGTGTATAGTAAGTGATGGGCCCAAACTTTTACCCCCTATAAAATAAATTGCTCAATGCTGACAGGCCGTCAGCAGGTGGTTTCATGAACGTATATATATATAGACAACATTTTAGGGCAATAAAAAAAACGATATACCAAATATCATACCTAGTGAAAAAAAAAAAACATCACAAGGATGCAACTGGGACGTATCATCAGTGATGTAGCCTGGGGTCGACGGGTGTTTCGGGTCTCGCAACATCATACACCCTCGCCCAGGTGACCCAGCCGGGGTTGATCAAGTCCCAACTTACGTCCCAGTAGCTATCCACGATCAGTCCTATTAGGGAAAGACCAGGGTCACTCAATGTGCTGCATCGGAACTACTCTGCCGGGATTGGGGGCAGCGCCACTCTGGCGCATGGAAGAACTATGCTCTATGGGTTGACTCCTGGCCGGGCTCCTCCTACGTCTCACCAGGTCCTCTCCTGGGAAAAAAAACTATATACCAAATATCATACCTATGATACCAACTTAGCATAAATGCTAAGTTGGCATCCGGACTATCAGGGATTCACCATGAAAATAGTCACACCCCAAAATCTAAATTGCGCTACGGCCCGCTACGGCAGTGTTTAACACTTCAAATGTCCATAACTCAGTTACCATTGCTCTGATCAGCACACTATAGGGCTGGTTTTAAAGGCTGCTGAAAATAATTTTAAATTTGCCAGGTCAGTGGCTTTGTGGTTAGAGTGTCCCTAAGATCGAGAGACTATAAAATGGCCCAATGACCCAATACCCAACTTGGCATCAAGTCCCTGCGACATATTAGTGTCATGTCCTGGGGGTGTATGTACGTTCCTCGCGCTACAGAAACAGGATATATGCATCTACACTTTGGGCAACATGACTTACTGCTTACTTATTATTTTTGTCAAGTAGTTTATTTGCCTTTTTTATTTTCCCTCTGATGTTCTCATCTGTGCTTTTTATTAGGCTATTAATGCACTTTTAGTAGCCGTTTAATTCTGTTGTTCTTTTAGCCCGATTTACTTATTGTTTAATATATTCTTTGTGAAGCTGCTTTGTAAATTATGGTTTTAAAAAGTGCTATCAACATGTTATTATTATTATTATTATTACCCTCAATAATATTATTAATAATATTATTATTTCAACTACAAAATATACCAAATGGTATACATCTTTAAATAATTCCTAGGGTACATGATATCTGTTGGTTCAGTATAAATGCACAGACATTGTCCTCATCCTCTAGTCTCCTCCCTTCCCCTCCTCCTTAGATCCTGTTTGAACTAGAAAAGTCAACTGACATTTAATGGCATAAATTGAGACACAGCACGGAAGTAGCAACAATAGCTATTCAACCATGGAAAACAACATTGTCTGTCTTCTAGTGAATGTACAGTATCTTGGGTCTAAAGAGAAAGTTGAAATAGTCCCCCATTTAGCCCTGACCACCTCTAATGAATGTTGGATTTATGAACAGGAGTCATGACTGTTTCCTGCGGGCTCAGCGTTCACGCCACATAGTGGTACAGTACAGCCATCGCTCATACAGTATTGTATTATTACATGCCTTCAAAGTTATTTTCTGAGACTTGGTTTATGAATAGGAGCAGTAATCACATTACATTATGGGTGTAGGTTTGATTTTTCCATACCTGGTATATAAATTATAAGTGCTCTACAGTGCTACTCTGTGTTCACTGCCATTTAAGCGGTGTTGGGTCAATTATGGTCAGAATCCTAGGCTCACCCAGCTGCAGTGTAAGCAGTTTGGTCGAATCTGATGGTTGCTTTTTATGCACAGCGCAGTTTGTCTCGCTGGGAGACTGTTGGGTTTGATCACGATGGCATGTGATTGATGAAGTGAATGCTGTTCTAATGCTTTCAACAGGACATGCTTGTACAGTAGATTGATGCTTTCTCAAGGGGAGGTAACGGAAACATGTTTATCGTTATTGGATTTACTCTTGGCAGATAATATGCTTGAACAGCTTATTTGGGTTTTTTGCACATTAAGAAACAAGCAGGTCATCCGGAGTCGGTTCAGTTTTTAAATGCATTTTTAGTACAATTTCTTGTTCATTTGCACATTTAAAAACAACACATGTGTATCAACAGCATAATAGTGGGTTGTGCAGGTGAGATTTAGAAAACTCTGTGGGATTTAGGCCAATAGGCCTAATGCAGATAGATTTTGATAGACATTTACAAATAATTGCTAATATGGCTTTTCCAGCTTAGCCTTTAATAGATAATTACTCCAAGGAAAGTTGTTGATGTGACCTGAGTGATTATTCTTTATGTAAATATAATACAAAAATATTAAATAATATTGAGAGATTATTTGTTTAATTTGAACCATTTTGAAATATGATCAAAAACATGATTAGCTTTTGCCATAAGAAGAAGGATGTGAAATAAATACATTTGTATCATCTGCAAAAAAGTGAAGCTTCATTGGCTAAAGAACCCTGAAAGGGCACTTGGCTGCCTGCAACGGAGAGCTACACTATCGATGTTTGAAGTTGCCTCACAGGCATTCCATTAGAGCGGGTGGACCTTGACTGGAAGCTGACTGACTGACTGGTAAACAGAGTTGCACCATTTCCTTTTTTGCTCAGTAAGCCTAAATGTCATCGCTGTCACAGTATGTGTAAACATTGTATGTCTAAAACTGTTTCACTTAAACAACTGTATAAATTAACAAAAATAGACAATCTTCTAATTATGCCACTTGTGGGTGTCAATAGTATCACGAAGTAGAGCATTCATTTACGGTGGGGAAAGAATACATGAAAAGTTAAAATATGGAGATAAGAGGTTTCTGGCCGACGGCAACGATGTGCATGAGAACAGAGTAGAGTGGTGTAGAGTGAAGGAAGGGCTATTAGATTGTACTCAGCTAGTAGCACAACCACACAGGCAGAGAGAAGAGGCTGGTGCAGCAGCATCACGCCTCTGATCATGCGGCAACATGGATGGGGGTGTGCTGCCATGGCAACCCTCCTCCACTGACCCACTGATGAGCTGCCTTGTGTGTCAGAGTGGTAGCTGTTGAATGAGTGTGTGTGCGCGCGTGCCGTGCACATGTACGTACTATGCACACGTGTGTGTGTACGTGCCTGTGTGTGTGGGTGACTGTGCACGTGGCTGTGTGCGCACACATTTTTATGAGTGAGAGATGGGTGTGGAGGCTGTGTGCTAACCATTTAATTAGGCTGTAGTGTGAGTAGAGTTGTGGGAGAAAGATGGCTGCCTACGTAGCTATTGTTATAAGCCACTTGTCCCTGCATATTCGGATAGGATCATACAATTATTGACTATGGCAGCAGGAAGTTATTTTATTCTAGTCTGCCTTCCAGAAGCTGCTGTTCCTTCGCTGAATATGCCATGCCTCAAGTGAAGTTGAAATGCATTTTATTTAAAGATAATATCCAGACCGTGCTATGAACAAACATGTTTTGTTGTTCTTTTCCAGCGCTGATATTTCAGTCCTGTTCTTGCCCACATTTGACTGTATAAGATAAGCCAGTGGCTGCTCCTCTGGCAATTATCATTTCCATGGTAACAGTAAAAAAAAAGCTGCCTACACACAGTAAAATGACGAGTTAAAATGAACCCCTTTGGATTGCAGTGTTGTAAAGTAACTAAGTACATTTACTTAAGTACTGTACTTAAGTACAGTTTTGAGGTATTTGTACTTCACTTGAGTATTTCCAATTTCCAATACTTTTACTTCTACTCCACTACATCTCGGATCCAAATATTGTACTCCACTACATTTCTTTGAAAACTTTAGTTACTAGTTACTTTGCAGATATTAAATTATAATATTATAAAACATACATTAACCACTTTAGCCCTATTTTATACCTACGCTATTTGAAAATCGACAATCTAGGGTACAAGCTCTGTGAGCTTCCTAGATCTGCTATTTTCAAACATTTCGTACTTTTACTTTTGGTACTTTAAGTACATTTTGATGCCAACACGTTCATACTTTTACTCAAGTACATTTTGAATTCCGGACTTTTACTTGTAACAGAGTATTTCTATATTGCAGTATTGATACTTTTTTCAAGTAAAAAACTTGAGTACCTTTTCCACCACTGTTGGATTGTACTGTGTGTGTGGATCCGCTGTCGCTGAGTCTGTAGAGTCCCAGGTATTGAAATACGTAATGGTCTCAATCATGGAAACTGTACATATCGACATGCCCGTGGCGCACAAGAGAGTTTTGCAGCAGTCATCTGATCCTAGGTCTGTGCCTCCGGCTGTCTGCCTTCAATTTCCCTTTTCCTGCCTGAGTTGGAGCCCTTCCTCTACAGTCGCTGACTGCTTTCCTGACCAGCGTTCTGACCCACTTTAACCCATCTGCTCTCTGATTGGACCTGCATGGGCCTCTCTGGCGAGGGCTCCATGGGTCCTGGAGGGATTAGGGTTCAGTAGGGCCACCGCTTTACATTTTACGGCCTATGGTTCATATGAGAAGGGACGGTTTCTGTTTTCCGTTGGGGAGATTTTACCATACATGTGCGCTCTCTCTCTCTCTCAATCACATGCACGCACGCACGCACAGGCACGCGCGCATGCACGCACGCACACATACACATACACATACACATACGAGAGAGTGTTTTCTACTGGTGATTCAGTCAGAGTGTATCAAAGGGTGCGCTCGTTTTATTGTCCACGACATTGCAAGCGGCGCGAAGAGCGGGCCAGGGCCGGCCGCGCGAGTTACGAAGCCGTGGCCGGCCGTGCGAGTTACGAAGCCGTGGTGAATGTAATCGTTATATTTATGCCCAGGCCGTAAGGCCTGGGCAAGCCCACGATAAACGCCCGCGCAGTCCGGTGCGCATTTCCGAACGCACCCTTTGATACACTCGGACTGAAACACCAGAGGAAAACACCATCCCATACACATACACACTCTCTCTGTACTTGGTCCTCTCTTTTTCCCCCTCTACACCAAATCTCTTTTCCAAAGATCTACAAGCTTGCCTCGCAAGGTAACCTCCAGAATATGGATGCTAGGGTTCAAGTGGTGGTGTTGTTGATTATTGAAGAACGTTGTGGCCTAGCTGTTACTGCAGAAACTGAGCAAACACAAACAAACGTGTACAGTACACACACACACACTCCTACGCATGCACACGCACGCACGCACGCACGCACGCACACAGAAGTCATCCTCAGACACTCAGCAGTTCCAACATCTGTGCTCAATATGGAGTTTTCCTCCCCCACTGAGAGAGGTTTGTCTAAAATACTGTATGGACAGTTGGACACGACCACCCCACCAACAAGACCACCAGCACCACCTCTGTCCGTGTGAATAATGGCCCCGTCATTACGGTGGCCCCCTGGGGAGCATGAATCATCCTCTGTATCATGTCAATGACGTATGCTCCCTCTTTACACTGGCCTCATGTGGTTGTCTGGGTGTGCAGTTTTCATTACACTAGCATACACACATATCAGTACATTGTGCTCACCCCCCAGGTGGAAATGATAATTTACTGTTTATATCATGTTCCAGTTTGATGAATGTGTTATGAGACACACACTTACCACTTCTTTAAAGATGGGTGCCATGATTTCTTTCCCCCCTAAAAAAATGATGATCAGGCATTATGATTATACTAGGACATTCTTTTCCCCAAATAAGTGCACAAAAAAGTGATACAATTATGTTTTTATGTGGCTACACCCACCAGTTCATTAAGTATGCCTGGTTGTCTGGTGGGTGGTGACCCAGCTTAAGTTAGCCACACCCACAGTGTTGGGTGTATAGTAAAAGGGGAGGTGATGATTATATGATGTCATTAAATCAGTGTTTTTCGACCAGGCCTTTTGACTCAGAGGCTTTCAGCTTTCAGGAAGAAACCAAAAATACACAGGAAAGACGAATTTGCACATTATAACCCCACCTGGAGGTCTATTAGAGTAATGTTAACTCCATAGACACTGGACTCTTGGAAGAGTAGCTGATGGCTAAAAGAGATCCAAATAAAAAATCAAATGGACACATACAAAACAGAAAAAAGTACAAAACTATGGCACCACCTCTTTAACGCTTTGAGTGTACATATGTAACCAAATGGACCCGGTTACATTTGTACACTCGCAGAGTTAATGGATACATTTACAGTGAGGATTTTACTGTGTACTACTCACACTCTCCCCAATGTACTCATTTGAAGTCTGACACAGAATTGCCACTTAATCTGTAGCAAATGAATACAGATTTGATTGGTTTTGGCTGATCTCAACTTTCCTCAATGTAGGTCCGTTTCATTGCTTGAAGTTCTGTTTCCCACGATAGGTCATACTGGACCAGAGGGGTTCTTTGTGGACACATGCAGCCATTCCATTCCATTTGACTGAGAAAATACTAGTTTTCAGGAAGGAAGACGGCAATGCATCCCAGCCATCAGTAGCTCTCGTACAGTCAGAGCTCGATCTGTTTTGTATTATAGAGGACTTTACGTTTTCTGTGTGCTCCATGTTGCATACCCTGCGTTGTGGCTACAGTGGGAAGCTTCCTGTCTGAGGCTGATAAAGATTGTGTGCTCTTTTCCAAGCCTATAGCAAGTTTGGACAGCAGAGTCATTTTCAGGCAGGTGGTTGGAGCAACTATACAGTATAAAAGTCTTGGACGCAATCACTGATGCATCTCAGACTCATTTGCTGCACTGCCACGACAGCGTTCTGCGCCGATGGTAGCACAAACCTGCTTGCTCCATGGTCGAGCTCTATATAGATCAAAATTACAGGAAGATGAGATCCTTGATGTGCTGGAGCAATGCCCTGCCAGTTTTCCTCGTGGGCAGACTTATTGATTGGATGAGATGCTTGAATGGGCATGCAGTATAGGACGGGGTGCATTTCAGCGATGCTCTTACAGCCTACTTAAATGATTACCCCTGTTGTAAGATGGGATCGGTGGGCAGTGAGCAGAGCGATGACACTTCTCTCTCAACAGCAATTGAGAGATTCAGTCCATGACTCCATGACGTCTCCAAATGCCTGAGCTGAAGCAGTTCCTCAAAACACAAACACACGTATATAATAGGCACCCACGCGCGCGCGCGCACACACACACACACAAGCACATGCGTGCGCACACACGCACGCACGCACGCACACACACACACACACACACACACACACACACACACACACACACACACACACACACACACACACACACACACACACACACACAGAAAGTGACCAGGCATTGTTGAGTTATTGTGCCTCCTGCTGGAAATGTTGTGTCACAACAACACCTTAGAGAAAGATTATAGGACAGCCATGCTATAGAGCAGTGGTTCTCAAAAGTTGATTCCAGTGACTTTAATTTCCTGTGTCGAGCTAAAAGGTTTGCGAACCACTGGGTTAGCTTATAGGCAGCGCCCAGCTGTGAATGTGTGTAACTATTTTAGTGAGAAGCAGGA
This sequence comes from Nannobrachium achirus, assembly GCF_963921795.1. Lineage (NCBI taxonomy): Eukaryota > Metazoa > Chordata > Actinopteri > Myctophiformes > Myctophidae > Nannobrachium > Nannobrachium achirus. Next base: position 56,660,413 of record NC_137815.1, on the reverse strand, counting down.
TCCTCTTGAAGAAGAAATCTGTCATATTTCTTCTGTTTAAATAAAGGATAAAAAGGTACAGCTGGCAATTGGATAGGATTGTCTATGTCAGTCGTGGGGTATAAGCTTAACCAGAATGTGCTGATTTTTTGATAGATTTGTGAAATATTGCAAAATAGTAATCCCATTATTTTCATTGAAGTTAAATTCCAGCAATGTTCATCAATGATCCAGTTTACTGGTAGAGTTAGTGAATATTTTAAATATTGTCAAAGCAAGTTTAATATTGTTCATCTGTCCAAAATTCCCCATGTACCGTAGGTCAACTCTTAAAATGTCTGTGCTTAGAGTCATGGCTGAACTTTTTACTGGTTGCAATAACAAAAGGTCAGGAAGGACGAAAAGCTTCCGGTCTGCTATCCTCCAGGCTCCAGACACCACATGTTGTTGTGATGTCACCCATTCTTTGTGTCCATCCCCACAGATGAGGTGAACAGCTTGTAAATTTAATAGAATACTGCCCTACAATGGAAACCACAGTAACTACATGTTGTGTTTTAAAGGTCAAATCCTTTGACTATAATGTAGTTTTCATATCAACAAACACTAATAAGAAATGTTGCATAAACCTTAACCATACATCTGCCAAGGTACATTCAGAGATGTTTTTTTTTTACTCAGTTTCATTATTTACACAGTCACATACTGCTCTTGACTCTCACAGGCAGAATCCAAAGGGCCCCAGCTTTAGCAAACACCCAAAGGATGTTTCAGGCACATTGGCTATCAATGGAGGACAGCCGTTACTATACAAACCTGATGCAGGGGCCGTTTAAAGGACAGCTTGTTTAGCAGCTCTGTGGCTCAGTTCAGATAAACAGGGAACTTGAGGGGTGTAGTGCTTGTCTGTGTTGTGTACAAAACATTAATCCGTCCCAAACAAGGGGTTGTTTGGCTATTAGGAAACTGTTTGGCTATTAAGAAACGGTTGGCGCCGTTTTTAGAAGTAGCTACAGTACTAGCCAGTATAATATATAAAGAAAATGCTTCCACAGAAGCTGAGCTCATGTCTCAAGTTGAGACATCAAAACATAAAGGCAGACACAACAATACTTTTATCTTCACAGTCTATCTGTTGATGTTTCGTTTTCACAGCGTGTTTGTTGTCTGTCAGAGTGAAAGCAACATGTTCCTTTAAAAAATAAATGAGTGAGAATGGAAATGCAATCAAACTCTATTCCTTCATACGCTGTGTTCTGGTATTTTGGGGTGGTTGATGGGAGTACAAGACTTTTCCTTTTGAAATAATATGATGCCACTTACAGGAAAACGCAGAAGTTGCCCTAAGATGTGGGGACTTTCTTGACCCACGGTTTACCTCCTTGAGTGGTTACAGCACTCTGACCCGGTGAGATCATCACGTGAGACTGTTCCACTACTAATAAAAAGCAAAGGAGGGGGTTGGGGCTAGGGGTTGGTTTTCCAAGGCTCCTCATGTCTCACTGGAGGTCTTCGACTCTTCTGAGGATTTTGTGGTTGCCTTCTCTGTGATTCAGACCGTAGGCTACCTTGATCTGGTTGTTTCCAGTTTGGTCCCAGAAGGTAATTCACGTGTAACTGTGAAATAGAAGAACATACATCATTTATTCAGTCATAATGATATCCATGCTCTTCAGTGTAGCTATATGTCTATTTTCAAAAGGATGATAGGAGGGGCAATTTCGTTCTTGCAGAGGTCCATTGGAACGATAACAATTAGTCATAGAAAACAAGTTACCAATTAAAGCTGCAGTAAGTGATTATATACTGTCTGATATTAGGCTAATACTGTTTGTTCAGTAACAGGGGTCTCCCAATCTCTCCAGCTCTTCAGTAAACAGAAAATGCATTCTCAGGTCAGGATACAAATTAAGGGGAGAGAACTTGCACAGGATGCAGGATAAAAAAGTGATGACACAAAGAAAGGAGTAGACAAAATGTAAACTGGAACACTATAACATTTAAGCTGATAAATAGGCAATAGGCATACTGGCATACTCTCTCCTGATTGGATGAAATTGGCAACCAAAATGAATTTTCTGTTTATTAGAGCTGGAGAGATGGTAGACCACTGTTACTGAACAAACACGCAATGATAGAAGTTATTAAAATCTAAATCATGTTTTGGTAAAGCCAAGGCCTGCTACAGTAGGTTACTGTATGCATGTAATGATTGTGTTTTTGTGTGTGATGTTGTGGTGGATATAGACTTATAGAGGGTATGCGCGTGTGACATCATCGTCATACCCGGAAGTTATGCGGGAACGCCTAATGAGTGGCAAAAAAATACTTTCTGGCCTTGACAGCCCATACATCCAAACAGAAAAGTTCTATTCAGTTGCACTAAACAACATTAAACGACGTTAAACTCACTTTGCCGCTCACTTTGCCACTCGATTTGCCACTCGATTTGCCATTCACTTTAAGCATGTGCATACCCTCTATTGTAGGCCTTCTGTAAACTGGACTCCCAAATTAAGGGGCCAGGGACCCCATCTGAAAAGGTTTTGTGACAGAGACCCCTGTACAAGAAAGAATATTAAAAATATATATTTTTATTTTTTTCAATATAAAATAAATAAATAAAATCTGATCTACATGCAAGTTCCAAAACACATCGTGACCTTGCAGATCGGCTATTTTGCAGGATATGCCTACAGTAGATGATCCCCAGACCTCACTTAGAGAAACACTGCTGCTAGCAGCTTAATAGTTCCTTTGGACTGAGATGAGCAACAGCTGTTTGCCATCAGTGAAGGAGAGTAGGGGGTTTCATTTTGGGGGTGTTTCCTCTCCTTGGCTAGCTAGCGGACCGTTGTTGCAGTCATCGCTCCTTTGAATGGGGAAACGGACACAGGGGCTTGTTGCTTGTTGCTCGCGGAGGATACAGCCAGGACGATCTCTGAATGGACCAACGTGCATCTCTCAGGACGCGAGAAGGCTGCGCGCGTTCGGCTTCGTGTGGATGTAAAAACTGCAGGCTACAAATGAGCGGTCGCGTTTTGATCGGAAAAGTGTCACCTTTACAACCGGCGTCAAGAGCTAAAAGGACTTTACGTTTTACGCCCAGGTAAATTAGATGAGGATGTTTTTCCTTTTCAAAAACGTGTAATTTATGATTCTGATGATCTGATCATTGAATCACGTCTGTTTTTCTAGTTGCTAATGCTAATTATTTTAAATATTATGACCAGTGGTCGTAAAGGCTACTCAAATGTTGATCGCTGTTAAAATACAAATAGGCATATCCTAGGCTACTCTGTTACGAGTAAAATCCAAAAATGTACTTGAGTAAAAGTATGAAAGTGTTGGCATCAACATACAAAAGTAGAAAATAGCCTACAAAATGTTTGAAAATAGCAGATCTACAAGCTCAACCTGTGAGTTTGTGTAGATCGTCTATTTTCAAATTGCCTATAAAATAGGGCTAAAGTGGCTTATTTATGTTTTATAATAGGTCTATTTATAATGCAAACTAACTAGTAACTAAAATGTTCAAATAAATGCAGTGGAGTAAAAGTACATTATTTTTATCTGAGATGTAGTGGAGTAAAGGTAAAAGTATTGGAAATACTCAAGTAAAGTAGGCTACAAAATGCAAAAACCTCAAGATTGTAGGCTACTTGAGTACGGTACTTAAGTAAACGTAGGCTACTTACTTTCCACCACTGTTGACATTAATATGCTATTCACACAATAACAGGTCATCCTGTTCACTATTGTCTCCATAGATGAACTTCAGTATTAATTGTTCAAGAAGTTCACGGTCATTGCCTTTGGTTTGACATTGCTCATGGAAAAAAAATAGGCCTACACATTCTTTTGGCTAACGTATCATCCTTCTCTGTGCAATTCACTGTTAATATATAGGCTTAATGCTTAATTGACCTATCCCATAATAAATTGTAGATAATGTAACGCTAAGCCATCTTTTGAGGTGTATTCTTGTACAGTTTGGGCTGTTTTGAGTTTTTCCAGCAAGGTCCACCTATGCTGCAAATCTTGCAGACAAACAGCTCTTTAGTTTTCATATACATGCACCCAACTGTTCCACGTTTGGAATTGGAATGCAGTCAATGCACTAAATATATTGTAGTGATTTTTCCCCAGGGGTTTCCCCACCCTATGCCACCCCCGCCCCATAATCTTTCAAACCAAAACATTTTCACAGAGACTTTAAATTCAACTAATGGCACAAACTCACAAATCAGCCACAACTTGGAGCTCTGCCACATAAAACAAAGTGTTAATTGCCATCCTAGTATAAAGTATGTATGTGTTTGACTACGCCCACTCTGTCCCTGTCTGAATTTCACCTCAGAGAACAGACAGTTTGGCTTGTATTATCAACAGCCCACATTCCCTCCTGTCTCTTATTCTTATTCTCACATCCCTATGGGGCTCAGGATGGCTCATCACTTATATGGCGCTATTGCTGAAGCATGCCAAGCCCCAGTCAACAGGCTGGGTTGAACTTTATTTGTATAACTTTAATAGTTTAGTTTACCATTAGAGCTGTTGAATCCCTATGCTCAAATGCCAAAAGTAGCTTGGTCTGTCTGGCTGTTACTATTGGTTTTTGAGGTCAGGCACGTGTGGCCACAAATATTTAGTTGATGGGCTAGACATGTGGATCACCATCTAGTCCATATTGACTCATAACGTGACAGAACATAGCAACTCTGTAAAATCTTTAAGTACATATAAGGGTCAATTTTGCCATTATTTTTATATTTCTTTGCCTATTACATGCCTATAGGGACACCAGGTTGAAAGTGGTTAACTCTTTACAGCGTATGGGGCACATCCTGTACCTCCAGAACTCAACTCTGTTTTAGAATAAACCCATGTGATTAAATCCTATTTCCTCCACTGTTTCAGAATTTTCTATGAGCCATTTTTGTCTCCCTGCATTTTTCTTACATATGCAATTCCATGTTCCTTGCCTCTGCTAATTGCAGACTATGAAGCCACAAAGAGCAATTTCGGCTCTGTGAGGGGAGGCAAAGAAACAGAAGAGAACTATTCTCTCGCCCATGGAATGACTCAGCTTCCAAGGGCTCTTATTAATCTTTTTACCTTTCCACTGTGCCACGTTTCTGTGAGCTGACATAAACTTTATTGCTACCTGTGGTTGCCAGTGCTAATGTACAGGAATATAATAATTGTATACCTCAGATTTATTGATTGTCAGTTCAACAGGGTGTTATTCTCAACAACTGATTCAATTCAATTGCAGCGTCTTCACAATCAAGTCAAGTTTTTTGTCCAACTTTAATCAGCAATGCTACACATTGCATTCAGGCATAAACCACAATCGGCATTTTAAATATAATCTCATTCAGACATATTATGCCAGGCAAACATATCCAGGCAGCTATGGTGATCAACGTGGTGTGCACCTCACAGAGGCCCTGACTAGGCAACTGAGGAAGTGCAAGGTCTCCTGAAATCTTTCTACTCTGCTAACACCCAGAGCATCTTGACAGGGGCCATTATCACTGTCTGGTATGGGACCCAGGTTCTGGAAGGTGCAGTCAGCCAAGCCCACCACAGGGACTCTGGGAGCTCCCTCCCATTCCTGCAGGAGGCTTATCACAGCAGGTGCTTAAGTATGGAAAGGGGATAAAGAACAAATACCACACCAGTAAAGTTAGACTGTTTATGAGGTGTATAAAACATTCAATCCGTAACCCCACATAGTTTAGGTTGTTACTTGCACTATTGTACATATTATGTACCGGTAGGTATACAGTATCTGTATTTGTACTGCACTTTCTACACCCCCCCCCATTCTGCACATTTCCCATTCCTGATAAAGAGTTACCCCATAGGCTCACCTGTGTTTCTTGCCTGTACTTAGCCAACTTTATTTCTTCTTTTATTACATCCAGTATTACCACTATTATTATCACTATTATTCATTTTTTCATTAATTTTGTTTTTATATACTGTATTTAATTATGTTTATTTTATTTGAAAGTGAGATATCCCTTTTAACCCTTCTCACACGAGGAGTTGGCTAGCCAGGTACCATCTGTTCTGGGGCGACCTAGGAGGGTGGTGGGGAGTGTGCAGAGAAGGGTCAGGGGGAGAGTACCACAGGAGGCTGTCTGGTCCTACCAGCTGCCATTGTGATTTTCTCATGCTTCTCAAAGGGTGCCAGTTGGCTCTATGAACTCTGAACTGTCATTCGCCATTCATATCATTCAGAATGATTTACTAGTATGCCCAGTGTAACATGAAGCCTCACTTAAGCACAATCAGAACTTGCATTACGGTTGCAGCACTGTTGGAAAAACTGTCCGACAAAAATTAGTTTTGTTTATATAGTGAATCATTGGATGGAGGATCTTTCTCACAAAAACATGGTTAAGTGTGGTTACAGTATCTGATCTTTTTATAATGGCTAAATGAATTTTAAATCTATATTGAGGCTGTTTAATTTTGTAATGTTTGTAAACGTGGAGTACAGTAGCCTACTGTAGATATGTTAGGGAACCACTAAAAAATGCAAGATAATGATTTAATTCACATTTGCTCATTTGTCCGTAGTACATATTGGTTTTTTACTTATGATGGAGAATGGTCCACTTAAATTCTTCAAGGACATATTATACTGTATTGTATTGTAGGTGAATATACATTGATCATCAAATACTGATTGTGTATTTCAATTGAAGCGTATTATTTATGGCCCAATCAATGGCATGGAGGACTTCGTGCCACACTATGAGCTTGTACAGTTACATTTCTGCTATTTCTGAACACTTTAGAAAAATCCTGAAAGTGTAAGAACTACTGGTTTAGAAGGCATTTGTAGAATCGGACCCAGGTCTTTTAATGGTTTCATCCTTATTTTTACGTAGCTGTGCCCCGGTGTTGCGCACCAAACAATTAACATATATGCACATTCACACAGTGTCGCACTGCGACAGGTTGTTACTTTGGTTATTGTTGCTATTTTTGGTGTGCGATATATCGTGCACAACCAAGTATAAATCATGCATTACTTGGATGAAAGCAGATGCATGCCATGCTGGTATTACTTGCTTGATTGAGCATGTGGTCACCTCCAGGGTGATTCTCCCTGAGGACAGATGGATATGTCACAGTCACTGCCAGCTTTTGCTCACTTCACATGAGTGGTGGCGACGACTTCTTTTTGGATAAAACAATATTGTCATTTGGATATAACAATATTTCCAGTAAATCTTGTATTTTCCACGAACATTTTTTTAGTGAGACCTTTTCTTTGTTGCTATTGGTTAAACTTATTTACAATTAGATTTTTTTCAGAAACTTTGTTCAGTTTGAATCAAGTGAAAGTTTTTCTCCAAAATATTACTTGATTTGTATGGCAATAACTCTGCACAGCAGCGTGCAGAATTCCATAAGTGTGAGTGACAGTACCCTAAGTGAAAGATTATTGTTTCCATCTCACTCATTCTCAACCACATTGTGTTAGCGCACTGGTGATACTTAACTGCTTAAGCCCTATTTCAAAAATAGCAATGCTCTACAAGCTCACAACGCGTTGCACGGTTGTGAAATGACTTGTCAAAAAAGGGACAACAGGTTGTAAGTGGATACGGTTTACAATGTAGATTGTAATGACTTGTCCCTCTCTGTCTTGATTCAGTTGGGATGAGAGCAGCTCAATCAGCAGTGGGCTCAGCGATGGAGATGGCGATGGTTCAGACATCCTCAGCTCGGAGGAATTCAATGTCAGCTCCTCTCTCAACTCTCTCCCCACTACACCACTGGGGTCCAGACGCAACTCCTCTGTCATGGTAAGTGCACAAGCCTGTATATGTCTGTTATAGCACATGGAAAGAACAAGATTAGATTAGGACCTTCCTGTTCTTTACGTCGTGAACACTAGCATCCCTATCTTACAAATACAAATTTTGGAAGAATTGCCGATCTGCAAGCTCACAACACGCCACATTGCGATGCGTTGTGAGATTGTAGATTGGCTGTTTTTGAGATTAGGTATAGATGGAAAAACGGAGATGACCCGTGTAGACCCATAGACCGCAGTCTAATAAATATATAGGATTAATTAATTAATGAAATGATTATGAATGATGTTTAGTTGGTTGAGGGAAAGCTCAACTCAAGTCAGTGAATCCTTGTATGAGTTATGTTGGCTGTGACAGAATACTATGTCAGTTTTATCGTCACAATGCACTGTTCAGGTACATGTGAATATCATAAGCTGGTAAGCTCCACTACAATAAAGAACAACAGCTACACAAAAAGCTGTATTCTTTTTTAGGTCTAGGTTACTGTAGAGATGGAATAATAGTCTACACAATGATGAATGAATTTTCCTGTGCAAATTAAAGGCCACATTACCTACTACAGCAGTGCTCCTTATCTGAGCCCATTTCCTTATTATTGGCATTACAATCAAAGTATGTCTGGTGCCACATTCATTGTGTCACATTCTTTATGTTATCATCATTTATTAGAAGCTCCTTTGGTATTTTATCTCACCTGCACAGATTAATAATGCATTAGCTATTTTAGTTTTACTAGTATTTCCTTGTTGTTGATAATTTGCAAACCCTTAGCTCATTTAACGTATCTTCATGAAACTAAAATAAACTCTGGATTAGGTTTCTACCTGTGTGAATGTTTTATTTTATTGTCTCCACCAGCCGAAGGCTGAGGGAGAGTATGTTTTCCCCTCCGTCCGTCCGTCCGTCCGTCCGTCCGTCCGTGCGTGCGTCCGTCCGTGCGCGCGTCCGTGCGTCCTCGCAGTTTGTGAGCAGCTAATCTCAGTCACCGTTGGCCCGATCGCTGCCAAACTGAGCACACACACTCCCTGGATGCCAATCTAGAACCTCTGCCCCACATTTTTCAAATCAGCCTCCTGGTGGCGCTATAACAGGCCGATTTGTGTGGCCTGGTTGTTACCAGCTAATCTCCGGCGCCGTTGGCCCGATCGCTGCCAAACTGAGCACACACACTCCCTGGATGCTAATTCAGAACCTCTGCCCCACATTTTTTAAATCAGCCTCATGGTGGCGCTATAACAGGCCGATTTGTGTGGCCTGGTGGAGACCTGTGCTCGGAAGAGCACTGCTTCTAGTTTTTTACTGTTATCCAAGATCATCCTTCCCCTCATCCCCTCAACTGGAATGCAGACATAGAGATTGAGCAAGGATTACACACACAAACAGTCTGCTGCTCCACAGATAACACAGACACTGTCTGAGACCATCCTGAGTTGTTACTCATACTCTTGTCCTCTCTGCCTGTCCCATCCAGCTCCGCACCGATGCGGAAAAGCGATCCCTGGTGGAAAGCGGACTGTCCTGGTACAGTGAGGACGGTAAGGCTGTCCACAAGCTTGACGGTGGAGGCTACGACACGGGCAGCCTCAAGACTGAGGCTCCGAGCAAATGGAGAAAGAAGCCTCCAACGCAGATTATGGGTGAAGACACAGGGTGCAAAGGAGAGCTGAAGAAACCTCAGAGCCTGGGTCAGTCGGGAAACTTCAGGAAAGGACGCAATCCTCCCGTCGGCGTGACCTCCCCCATCACCCACACATCTCAGAGCATGCTGAAAGTTGCAGGTAAGATCTGTTAACGTACTATATTGACCATGTTCACACATGGTGTTTCCCAACCCCTGAGTATGATGTGTGGCCCCCGTGTGAGTATGGTCAATTATGCTCATACTAGCATGTCTGACTGGACACGGCTGTTTGTCTGTGACTTTTTGAGACAGTCTGCATATTTGTTTTTGTCTGTCTGCTGTTATGACTTGCTGCTTTACTTTCCCTCAGTTTCTCACTCTCTTGGTCTCTCTCTCCCTGGAATCCCTCTCCTTAAGTGAGTGGGAGGGTTTCTTTTTGTGATTACTGACCGGTTTTAGCAAGAAATATGTCATCCATAACCTCTGGTAAATGGAATCCAAATGCATGCCTGTCTGTTTGTAGAGTAGCCAAGGCGGATATCTGCTCGGTATCAAATGAAATGTAGAAGCTTGCGCTGTTGCCCAGTTTTGATTGGTAGCACTGCACAGTATTTTGGGGGGGGGAAAAAGATGCACTTAATTGAAAAGACCTGTCTTTGATTTTACTCAAGTATTATTTTCAAATATAATAACTGAAGCCCTGCTTCTTGTTTTGTCTCAGAGAAAAGCTTATTTCTTTGTCTTTGTTGAGATGGTGTCTCAGTTTGTCCCCTGCAAACCATCATCATCTTTTGCTGTCTTTTAATCTCTGTCTATGCATGTTGTAATTAATGAATAGGTGGAGTTCCATTTCCTCGCTGATGCAATTTAGTACTTCAGTATGTTTGTCTTTCATTTCAGCTATTATGAGTGATTAATATACAGTATCTGATTGTATGTGTTTTGGCAGCAATCTGATGGTCAAAAACATTATTGGCAACAGTATTTGCCTAATTTCAGTTAGCGTGAGTGCTAGACAGGAATGATTTGAGTGGCCAGTAGGGTTTGTTTGACTCAAACCCAAAATGTATATTAAGCCAGTCAAGTGAAAAATGAAACCTATCTTGGGCATATCATAATACAAATACAAATTTGGGGAAGAATTGCCGATCTGCAAGCTCACAGCATATTAGCTACTTTCACTACTTTGGAAAAAATACAATTATGACAATAATTGAAATAAAAACCAGTTGTGTTTTTTAAACTGATAAGAACAGATACTACACTTGATCTTAGCCAAAAGGCAGAGAAGCGGCTATTCAGTATTCACACAGCCGTAACAGCCCAGCCAAGATTTATGTGTCAGTAGGTGAGTCATACCAGTACATTTCGTCATGGGCACATAAAAACATCTGTAAGTAAATACAGATGTTCCTTGCTTATATGTTGTGTGTGCTCTAATGACATGCATGATATACAGTGCAGATACTTTTATGTGTCCCCATACAGTTAGAGAATAATGATGTGTGACCAAACTGATTTATCCATTCCAATGTGACGCATAATGCTGTCATCAGGCCACCTTCCCACTGGCGTTGTCACCTTTAAATCACCATGTGTCAATCCTCTTCAGGCACAATACTGGACCTCAATGTGAAAATCATTACTGAGACTTTTTCTTTCTTTCTTTCTTTCTTTCTTTCTTTCTTTCTTTCTTTCTTTCTTTCTTTCTTTCTTTCTTTCTTTCTTTATTTCTTTACCTTCTTTCCTTCCTGTAGCACCTAAAAGTGAGAAGCCACTGGACAAATCCAAGATGTCCATCAAGACCTCTGGCCTGCAGCGTTCTCGCTCTGATGCAGGAAGGGACCACCATGGAGAGCACCGCAAGCCCCCGTCAGGCTTAGTGAAGCCCAGTGCCGGAGCCTCCTTCGGCTACAAGAAGCCACCCCCGGCCACTGGCACTGCCACGGTTATGACAGCAGGGGGCACCACCATCTCCAGTGGCTCAGCCACTGTGGGCAAGACCCCCAGGTCCTCTGGCATCCCTGTGAAGCCCGTGGGCGGGGGACCACCCACAGGTCGCAAGAACAGCTTCGATGCCAGCAGTGAGCATGGCTTTGGTCCTAATGCCCGAAACAGCCTGCAATACCGCAGCTTGCCACGGCCGGCCAAATCGAGCGCTCTCAGCGTGATCGGCCGCCCGGCGTCCCGGCCCACTTGTGGTAACGTTGATGCCAGCCTGCTTAGCCTGAAGCCCATGCCCCTTGCCTCCACCAGTCCACGGGTGAAGGAGCCTTCAACTGGCAGCAATAAGATGGCTAGCCGAACCAGCACAGGCCCCGTCAACCAGACGGACAGGGAGAAGGAGAAGGAGAGAGCCAAAGCCAAGGCTGTGGCCTCAGACATGGACTGCTGTTCCCTAAAAGGAGACAACAGCCAATCAGAGTGCACGGGAGAATCCACTTTTAAATTGCATGGTCTGAGACGGACCAGCAGTAGTAAATACCCTGAGCTGTCCTCGCCCACTACACCAAGGTCCGTTCATTTTGATATTTTTATACTGTATTTGATGTTGACAGAAAGAAATACACCAACAGTGCACAACAAGAAAAGACCATGTCAAAATGTTTACAGTATAGTTGTCAGTTGGATATGTAGGTGATAAGATCTACTTTTAAACAAAGTATATAAAACTTATATAACTTATACCGTATATCCAACTATTTACTTAAGCACCTGCCAGGGAAAAAGCAACTGCATGCGTCAGTACTGTATTGTGTACTCATGCCTTATGCATGACTCTGCGAATATCTCAGAACAGCATATTTCAGGACTCACCCGTTTCCTGTGCCACCTGTTGACTGTTGTGTCTCCTCATGTCAAATTCATAGGATGCTCAACTGCAAGTCTCTGGGGCGTCCTCCTAGCTTGGCTCACCTAGACAAGGTCAACTCCAACAGCCTGGACTCCTGTATGATCATCCAGGACCTGCCACCCAAAGTCCCCCCTTACTCCAAACTCCAGGACTTGGCTGGGTCTCGCGTCGCCCCTCGCCTCACTCCTAGCCCGGCCCCTGTCCTTCACATCGACTCCCCTGGCTCTTACACCAGTGAGTGTCTGAGCGGGCGCAGCTCTCCCCTGCTGTACCCCAAGCTGTCGGGCATGCACCGTAGCATGGAGTCCCTGCCACTCCAGATGAGTGTCCCGCCCAGTGGGAGGTTTGTCAGGACAGAGGCACAGGACAAGGGGGAGACGAGGGGGACGGGAACCTGGGGGGCAGGGAGCAGAACATCCCTAAACTTCCCTGACAGGTGAGTTTTTTTGGAGATTCCTATATTATCAATATTAAGGACATTATTAAGGATATTATGTTATCAATATTAAGGACATATCTGGGAATGCCCATATTTGGTAATGCCCATATATGGGCATTTTTTGACATAACATTGTTGACTATCATGCAGGGGTTTCCATATTATGAGTAACCATATAGGCTACTGTACATCACTGGCCAGATGGCCAAGAATTGGCATGTCACCCTGAAGTGTCTTACTAGTATATCCACCTCTTTCCGCGGGAGTTTGCTGGAGGCGACTGGAGATTATTTGTACCACACTTCCGGTTTAACAGCAGACATACAAGCTCACGTCGCGTCGCAGATGCAGCCTGTTGTGAGCTTGTAAATCACACTCGGCTGCGGCGCCGGAAGCTCGGTACAGCGTCTGCGCAATGCACTATGGGGCGTTGGAAACTCGTGGATAAAAAGGCAACACTCAGTAGGTGATAACTGGTGTTGACATTTAACTCCTGTACCTGTGCCATTCATGTTTCATTCTCACTCCTATTGCTAGACAGGAATAAAACAATAGTGATAGTATCACAGATAGTCTGAGTTGCGTGCAGGTGTTGCACACCGAAAATAGACAATCTACAAGTTCACAATGCATGTCAGCGTGACGTGTTGTGAGCATGTAGATCTTTTAGCTTGTACTGTAGATAGCTTGTAAAGAGCTTGATCTTGTAGCTTGTAAAGAGCTTGTACTGTGTCAGGCTTAATTGCTCAACATTGACTCCCCACTTCAATCCCACTTTAAAACTGGTTATCGAGTAGTCTAGAAAATGATTTGATGTACGGGCTTCACACTGATCTTTGGGTTGACCCCAGTACCTGTACTGTTTGACGAACTCTTTCATTATGTGTGATTATTATATTCTCTATATTTATGTCAACTTTTCTTTTTTACAGTTTGCAAACTGACAGGAACACACTACCGAAGAAAGGCTTAGAGTACGTCTTAATAATAACTTTTCAATAATTACAAGAACATTGTATCTGAAGGCTATGCTCCATTACAACTTTGTTTACAATTAATTCTCTCTCTCTCTCTCTCTCTCTCTCTCTCTCTCTCTCTCTCTCTCATGTCAGGCGCTACAGCTCTAGTCTATCAGAGAGTGACGGTGCGGGGAAACATGGGAGGCGTCACTCCCACAACACATTCAGTATGACGGAGAGTGACAGCCCACCTCAGCTGCCCTCCCCCACCCGTGCTCTGCACCCCTCCTCTGGCAGAGCCCCTCTCACCAACGTCGGTGAGTCCACTTCATCGGCTTTCCTGCCAAGTTCCAGAAAGCTATCCCGCCATGAGCGTTGAACCTGATAAGACTGCAGAGTACTCGTTAAGCTGCCAAAATAGCGCTGATTATTGGCTGTTTAAAGCTTTGTGCAAGAAGGACAAAGTTCATTTCATGTCAACTCACAGCTGAAGATGACCAGTTAACTCCCCAAAGCTAAGAAACACCATGTTGACATATAGTAGTTAATTATATAAACTAGACCTTACCCGTTCGAATATATGTGCTGCAAACTCTCCTTTCTTTTCTTTTTGTTGTGGAATGATTCCGCCGTCTACTGGGCTGTATTGGTCACTGCAGTATAATGCATTTTGTGACTGAGTGACTGAGTGACTGACCTCATCTCTAAAATTATATGTAGGATATGTTCTGAGGTGATATAAAGTTATTATGTTATTAAACCATGTAGAAAAGGACTATGCCACATGTAGAGTCGTTTAATTGAGTCTACAAATATACTGTAGGTGATGGGAGGCGGGGTGGTCAACTTAATCTATATTTATCTGTTCGACTGTTGTGAACCCTCAGTGTCTGCTTACACTGCGTCATTAGAATAAGGCAGCATCCCTAGATGGTGTGTGTGCGTGTGTGTGAGACTGACAAAGATTCAGAGAATTTCAGACTTTTGTACACTGTGTTTCCCCTTAAAGAAGTGGTGCCATGGTTTTGTACTTTTTTTGTTTTGTATGTGTCTATGAAGTTAACATTATTCTAATAGGCCACCTGTTGGGGTTATAAAATGTAGAGTTGTCTTCCCTGTGTATTTGTGTTTACTTCCTGAAAGCTGAAAGCCACTTAGTCAAAAGGCCCAGTCGAAAAACACAGATTAAATGACATCATATAATCATCCCCTTCGCTTTTACCATTCACCCAACACTGTGGGTGTGGCTAACTTCAGCTGGGTCACCACCCACCTGACAACAAGGCATACCTAATGAACTGGTGTGTGTGGCCACATAAAAACACAATTTTAACTCTTTCTGTACACTTTTTTTTTTACTCCTAGTATAATCATAATACCTGATCATCATGTTTTAGAGGAGGAAAAAATCATGGCACTGCATCTTTAAAGTTTTCTGTCACTCTCCATCACAACCTCACTCTCTCTACCTCTCCTCCACCGTAGTCACCCCGATTTCGAGTGGCCCCCACAGGATCACCCGCTCCAACAGCATAGGCCCCCCCAGTGAATCAGCTTTCGACCTCTATGGTTCATCTCCCCTCGGCAGCAGCATGTCGCTGGCTGACAGGCCCAAGAGCATGATGCGATCTGGCTCGTTCCGTGAGCCTGGCGAAGATGGTGAGCATGCCTAGAGAAGCCAGCTTGTTCTGGGGAGCCACGTAACATGACCTAAAGCAGTGGTTCTCAACCTGTGGGTCGGGACCCCCAGGGGGGTTCCCACATTATTTTGGGGGGTCCCCAGATGATTAGCTTAATGTGCAACATTGTTTTCTCGCTGCACAGTAAACAAACCAACATAAAGTTTAAGTGTATAGCACATTTCTAAAGTGACAATTTAAGGACTTTTTAATATTCTAAAATGACCAATTAAACGTTGGCCAAATTGTCAAATATTTGCGGCAGACATTAGAGGCAGACAAAATATGTTATACAAAATGTAATGCCTCAAGTCTTACAACTCCAAGTGCTTGTCAGGGTGGGGGGTCCCCAGTTAAAATATGATTATTTTGGGGGTCGCGGCCTGAAAAGATTGAGAACCACTGACCTAAAGCATGATTTTTACATAGTCGTGTCCTGCACCGAAAATAACTCATAGTGAGCTTGTAGATTGGCTATTTTCGGCATAGGACACTGCTGTGCAGTGAAGTATAAATCAGGCTTAAGATGAAAGAGAGCTATCTCTTCATTCTGTACAAAATCTGTCTTGTTTTTTTCCGAACAGAGAGATGAAGAGCAAGTATTAGGGATGAGTTATATAAGGGCCTAATGAGCTGACCGAAAACTGGGTCAGCTTATTAGTCCCATTTCTAAGACTTGCTCTACATCTTTGCTTGATGTCTTTAGTAATTGTCAGCACTCTATTTGATACTCCAGCTCATCGTTTCCTCTCACTGTGTCACGCAGACAATAATGTCTAATTATGTGTACGTTGTGTGTTGTGTATAATAAGTAGTAGATATGCATCGTACAGCAGAGATTGGGCAGCCAATAAAGTGTTCCATACTCTTCCTAGAGATCAATGTATAAATATTACTTTCTCATTTGTTATTTTCCAGTACATGGTTCTGTCCTCTCTCTGGCATCGAATGCCTCATCCAACTATTCCGCGGTGAGTAGATACAGTTATTTCTTGCAGATTTTGTTTTGCTTTTCTTGTTTCTATTATTTATCGTATATGCAATTTGTCAAATGATGCTTTTTTGGTGTATTTATAAACTAAACCTCTTTTTGTTCACTTGATCAAGTGATGATTTAAGATAATTTAAGAGTGCATTAAAGAGGAAGATACTGCAACTCTTGCAGGGCTGCGTCACTGCACCAAATTACGTACTGTAGGGTTACTTAGTAGTAATAAAAGACACCCACACACTGTCTGCACTTGCTCAATAAAGATACATCTTTATTGAGCAAGTGCAGACAATGTGCGGGTGTATTTTAGTCCCTAGATAATAACAATGAAATAACAATGTATCTCGATGACGGCTGTAAATACAGTTCTAACCTTGGAATCAACTTCAACTCTAAATCAACTCTAATGGAGATTATCAGTCAGAGGATGGACTGTAAAAACTCTAGGCTACATACAATCTAAAAGTTATAATTTTGGTGTAATTCACATTGTGTTATTTCTATTGCATGAATATGCTTGGTTTGATTTGTTTTATTTTCACAATTGTACTCTTATTCTGTTGTAATTATGTTTCAATATCATTGAAAAAGAAAAAGAAAGTTGGCAGTCTGAAGTGTGGCTTACACAAACAAATAAAATTGCCAAAGAACAGACATAACAGCTCTTGGGTTACTCTGTTTTTAAATTAAAACTTTATTTCTCTAAATGAAACTATTCCTTTGCATTTGAATACCCGAGAGGTTCTGGTATACAGCAGTGTGCCTACATTCAACTGTCTTGGTCTACCATGGTTTAAGCATATTTTACATTCAGTGACCTCCTAACCCCTCTTGAACTCATTCTCACAATCTAATTTATGTCCTCAAGTGCCCGCCGTGCTGTAAGCTCCCACTGGCCTGCCACCAAGCACATAATTTAACACCTGTTATCTATCTCTAGCGTCAAACATATTTACTAGTCTAGTTAGTGGCCTTATCTGCCCCTGAAGCTCACATTGTGACCCTATTCCCCCCTACTGATTGTTTATTTACCCTTACCATGCTGTCTTTAGAACGAGGAGAGGATACAAGGAGAGGTAAGGCAAACAGGTGCTTTGCTGCTCACTCATTATGTGTCCATTCCACCAAGTCCATCCACCCAACTGTGTTTTCAGTCTGTCTCGCTGTCTTATGAGTTCACAGCCAGCTTATTAGTGTGGTTGCCCCTATGGTACCTTATTTCATCTTCCATCGTCTCCTAAGTAAACCTTTTTTTTTTTTGCCTCGCTACTCCTCCCACAGTTTTGGTGGCACGCACTTGGGCCATATGTCAAATCGACCAGCTTCATCAGGACACGCACGCATGCTATTCTGCTGAGAGATACGTTATATATATAGTTTAATTTATATATTTATTCATGAATTAATTTTCTCCATTGACCTCTTAAGCCCCAGGGGGGTCCAGGGGAAAAATCCGCCTAAAATGTATGCCCAAATTGGAACAGTTGTGGACACAAAACTACAATGATTGTGGCTAATCTTGACCCAGCAAATGTCAGCTAACCCCTGAAAATTCACAAATGCATTGTAAAACATCACATTTCTCTTACCAAAAATTCCTGCTGTGATCATTTACCTAGGAAAAGATGATTGCAAAAGACCTCCGCCTATGGAAATTTTGCCTTCTGAATAGTGAATGAGCCTCAAGACCTCATTGAAAACATATATAGTGAATAGAGAAATTGTTCACCAAGGTTTCATCAATTGATAGGCAAAATTGTATGAAAATATTCCAAACTATGTAAACTCTACAGATGTTTTAGTGAGAGTAGTGCTGTAATATTAGTAATGTTAAAGTATAGGGTGAAAAATGATAAAAACTAGTAACAATAAGTAGTAATAATACTGTAATATGAGTAATGAATGGATGAAAAGTACAATGCCAGCTGATTACTATGCTGTAGGACCACTGTAACCATAATCAAAAAAGAAATTGTAGTTTGATTTGGTTTCTATTGATCTATTGACATTTATTGACAGCTGTTCAGAGGTCAACACCCTTTGCCCCCGCCGGCGTGGGCAATGGGGTTCAAGAGGTTAAATAAAGATGTACCTTTTCCCAAATATGGAGATGGCTGACATCATAGATGTCTGACATCATAGACCACATGAGAATGATACAGTATGTCCATATATGGGCTTTCCAAGATATGGGCTTAATATTGATGACATCAGGGATCTCCATATATGGGCATAAAAGGGACAAGGACTGACACAGATCTCCATATATGACCATTTATTTATTAGTGAATTAATTTTCCCCATTGACTTGAATGGGGAAAATTCAAATGTTAAGACACAATTAATTTGCGAAATTTGCGTCACGGCAACCACAATAATTATTGTAATTTCCAATTGTATTTTTCTAGTTTTCTTTTATCTCTCTTGTCTATTTGACTGCCTACATATATAATGAAGAAAGGCTTTCACATTTAATGAAAATGTTCAGTGCCAGTAGATTTAAGAGAAGGCCAGACCGCACCAATACAACTAGTCACAACTCCTTGCAACAAAACAGTTTAAGGCCAGTCCACACCAATGCAACTCCTTGAAACTGCCATTGGGAAGAGTGGTTGCAAGTAGTTGGATGTTGCATTGGTGTGTACTGTGGACTAGCCTTAAGGATTTACCCAGATTTGACTGTAGGCCTATAGTGAAGAATTATTCAGATCTATATCTATGAAACGTTTACCACAATGTGATGTTGCATTTCTTGGCTGTACACTATTTTTATCTATCATGGTCAAAGCCTGACTTAACATCCTCATACAGTACTTGTGTGATCAGTGTCAATTTGTGTGAGGTACACTGCTTGGTCTTACCGTCCACTCTTTTCACAGCAAATCCGCAAATTGAGGCAAGAACTGGAGTCTTCCCAGGAGAAGGTTGCCACCTTGACCACCCAGCTCTCTGCCAATGTATGTATACTAAATATGCCAGTGTTGAACATCTGTATGCCACCAGTTAGCAGGAACTTTCGCAGAGAACACTTGAAGTTTACTGTAGTTTCACTTGTAATTGATAGTAGGACAGACAGTAGATTGTTCTATGTCAGAGGAATATTTTCTAGTTTCCCTTTGGCAAGCCAATCTCTTAATGTCTCTGTTGGATACATTACAAGTGTTTGGTCTGAGTGAGAATGTATCATGTAAATTGTATTGCTGCTGGGCAGAAGAGATTAGTTGTAACTGACGTTTCACCACTCAGGCATCAACGATGTAAAAAATCTTAGTCACTCTAAAGAGAGTGAGGTGTGAGAGAAGTCTGTCCTGATGTTATGTTGATAGCATGATGAGGCATAATCTACAGACCAAAAAGAAAACAAGTATCAATAACAGTAGACAGGATTGGCAGGACATGTGTGCATGAGTGTGCATGTGTTTGTGTCACACCCCCAGGGATTGATTACACCCACTCCCAAGCGATTTAAGAGTGCTTAGAGTAACCATGTCATGTTCCAGATTCTCTTGCTTGGTATTGCGTCTGTCACGCACACAGACACGCACTCAGAGACACTCCTCTCCCTATTACTGTTCTCACTTTTAACCTTTCTTCAGCTAATCTCGTTTGGTCTATTAGTCACCATACTCCAACATATCATATTAGGTATGGGATGATCAATGAGCTGTGTGATTCTTGAAATATTATGCATGTGGAGGCTAATTTCACATAATACATTGTGCAGAATGTATACATTTTGAGTGGTGCTCCTGGAAGGAACTAAGCTCCAACATCAAAGCGTCCCGGACAATGCATCGAACGAAGCGTGGCCTACATCTTGGCACAAAGTGCTCAAAGTTTGTTGTACCCCCAGGGTCACATTGGCCAAGCTTCGTGGGACGCTTAATGAAATTAATTCATAAATAGCACTGCTCACTACACGCCAGGTGTGAATTTCCAAATAACCGCATGGCTTAGAATTATTCAACACGGTTATACAATGGTCATTGTTTGAGGCAATATGCTCTTAAGATGCACACACATCCTCAGGAGGAAGCTATTTGGGAATACAGTGCTATGGAGTGATGAATGAATAGAGGAATTGTAGTGACTGAGTTAGGATTGGACCAGGGCCCTTCTGATTCCCAGATAGCCACTATAACTCCTGAACTATTGTCTTTCCAAAGGGAGAACACTGATGTCTAAAGATGCTCTATTTGCATTGACTATTGGTTATATGAAGATATAATTAAAAATGCTTTCAAAATGTCTTCTTTTACATTTTTCTTGCATGCAACTATGACATTTATAATACTGCATCTATCATGATGTGAAGATCAAAACGAGTTTGAGCTTTATTTAGCCAGAATTTTGCTGTGGATGTTTACAGTACTTTTTACAATCGCACTTTTTACCCCAAAAATATTTGGATGTCAAATGGGCATCGAGGAAGAATGTGATGTGTGAAATAACCAGAGCCTAGTTCCATAGAGTTACATGATACAGCAAATTCCTCTGAAAATAACCAACAAATCAGCAAGTGTAAATGTGTGTGAGCTTGAGTCGGTGTAAATCCATAGTAGGATCTTGAACTAGGGCTGCACGATTATTTTTAATCAGGATTATCATTATCAGTTACTTTGCTTAATATTGTAAACGTAATCACGGTTATTGATCATGATGTTCCTTGGTGGAAATGGGGTATTTTTATTATTTTCTTAATGTCTCTGTTGCTCATTGTTTATATCAGCCTCTGTGATTGTATTGCTCCTCTGTGAGGCTATTGGATGTAGAAGATGGGTTGTACAGTGTTCTGGTTCTATTAAACTTATAGTTTTTAAAGGGTACAACATATAACCAAATATGTCCAATATATGAATTAACTGCCAAGTTTCTGTAAGCCTAACCCTTTCCTCCTTGTACTTTTGGACTCACTGCTGCCCCCTGCTTGGCTCCCATTGACCCACGCCATTGGATGTTGGGTGTATCAGCTTGGCCAGGTTTGTCCCACTGTCACTTCAGAACCTCCTCTCCGTCCATTCAGTGTCGCATGATACTTTTGACTGTAGCCCAAGCCCGGCCGTTGGCCGCCAGAGATACCTGTTTGGTTTGTGATGTGACACTTCCTGCAAGTGCAACTGACCCTTCACCTCAATGCATGTAGACCATTATCATTACAGTAAACCACACAAACTGACCTTGACATTCCATCATACAAGGAAACACAAAGATCTGTTGCAAAGCAACTGGAACAGAAGAACACATGAGAGTTCATGATTGAACAAAATAACAGTGAATCACTACAACAGATAATGCTGCAGTCATGAAAAACAGAGTTCAATAATGATCCACATCGCATTATGCACATCACATACTGTACAGTACTAAACTCTAAACATGCTACATCTGGTTGAAGAGGTCTGTGCCCAGACGTTACATCCCAGTCATCCCTCATATCCGTCACCTAACCCCTTCTTTCATCTTTGACATCTTCCACAGCTGGTCATTGCTCCATCCCTCCCATGTCGTCCCTGCAGAAGGAGAGAGCTATTTGCTTGATCCTGAACCTGTGAGACTGCAGACCTTTCTATTGCAGCCTGTGACTCATATGCCTTTCTTCTCTCTCTCTCTCTCTCTCTCTCTCTCTCTCTCTCTCTCTCTCTCTCTCTCTCTCTCTGTCTGTCTGTCTGTCTGTCTGTCTGTCTGTCTGTCTGTCTGTCTGTCTGTCTGTCTGTCTGTCTGTCTGTCTGTCTCTGTCTCTGTCTCTGTCTCTCTCTCTCTCTCTCTGTCTGTCTCTCTGTATCTCAAAAGGCTAACCTGGTAGCTGCATTTGAGCAGAGCCTGGCGCTGATGACAGCACGCCTACAGACGCTGTCTGCCTCCTCAGAACAGAAGGTATCACATCCAGAAATCCCTCTGTTTTATTTTATTTTGTTATAATTATGTTATTTAATTTCATTGGAAAGTTGGAGCATTTTGTGTTATTTTAGCATTTTATTTGGATTTATATGAGAAGCTAAAAGTCTCCCAAGATACTGTAAGGCTCTTAGTCCTTGAATGAATTGTTCTCTTGACCGTATCCAGCAAATACAGTACATTATCCTCTCTAGAGTGAATACCCCAAAACACCAACACCCTTAGAGGGAATAACCTCGAAAACAGTCCAAGGAAAACTTCCAGTCATGGACTAATTGATGGAAAGAGAAGTTGGAACACTCATGGGTCTTAAGCCCAGGTTTGAAACGCCTAGTCACCACACTTAAACGGCCGCTAGCGCTGACATATAAAAAGGGGAAAAAACAGATATTTTATTTGCTAATATTTAGATGATGTCACTGTGGGAATGTGTCTGTGGGAATGTGCTACTACTGTGTGTGTGTGTGTGTGTGTGCGCGTGCGTGCGTGCGTGCGTGGGTTGACTGAAAATTTCGGGGAGTGTTATAGGCTCTGTAAGGTAACAAAGTCACAATGAAAAATAACATAATGGCATCTTTCAAATAGAAATAATAAATTAATGAACATGACAAAATAGTAACTAAAGGGCGCTCCTCAGAGCGTAGGTCTTCGCCAGGCTGGGTGGCCTTCCCAGACCTGTGTCAGTCATGGGTTGTAGCCGGCACATTGCGAGGAAACTGCAGGGGGAAATTGTGTTTCTACTAAATTAGGTTCGGGTTTTTATGTTTGTGACGGCCCCTATAGAAGTCCCACAACAGGTGATTCCAATTTGGGATTGAATATATATTGGCTGGTGATGTACTGTATGACATTTTTGGTTAAGAAATAGGCCCTGCTAAAAAATTACTCACAAGATCATTTGTGCCTAATGTGGTGGGGGAAGAAAAACAAACAGTGATATTTGTAGCTTTTGTAGCACCCCTATGGGTAGCTCTGTGTTTAGAGCACCTCAATGTGGGATCCAAATTCCGGGCAGATCAGACTATCATTTAGATTATTTAGCAATCTTTTGTAAAAATTTGCCCTTTGTAAAACTGTAAGCAAATTAAGCCAATCAGAGTGGAATATGACAAATCATAATAATACATGTTCATCAAATAACTCCACAGATGATGTTTACCATTTGTGTGAGGTTAGAACAAAGCTGTAGGAGTAGGAGTCCTTTTAAAGAAAATGTGGCTTAAATAGAGAGTTGCATCATGATCCAAGGAATCCAGGGTCTATCCAATCCAATCTACAGTTCAACATGTAAAGTGGCCTGTTATAGTGCCCCCATGAGACCAATTTGAAAATATTGGGGTGGAGGGTCTTCTTGGCCTATTGGGAGCGTGCTTGAAAAGTTTCACACTGATTGGTCCGGCGGTATCTGAGATTAGTTGTAAACTCAATGACACACATACACAACACGGACAGGGGCGAAAACATAGTCTTCGCCTCCTGGCCTGTCGGCCAGGAGGCCGATTGAGAGGCCGATTGAGTTTATAATTAAACTCAATAACTGAGTTTAATTATACTCATTATTCACCTTCTGACTTCCCTTCTACAGGAATCTGAGTTGTCTGAGCTGAAAGATACCATTGAGATTCTGAAGGTCAAAAACACAGAAGCGCAGGAAATCATCCAGGTGGCTTTGAGTAACCCAGAGGTCACACCAACAGGTAGGGGTTATACACTGTAGAATACTGTATATCATTTTTGGAGCTGTGTGGAACACAAGCTCCCTATACGTGGCGGTGTGTGTCTGTCTGTCTGTCTGTCTGTCTGTCTGTCTGTCTGTCTGTCTGTCTGTCTGTATGTAGCCTCTGGTGTAGCCTGAGTACCCTGGGTGACCAGAGAGGTGCTGTTGAGTCTAGCCTGCCCTGAGCATCAACTGCAATACACACACACACACACACACACACACACACACACACACACACACACACACACACACACACACACACACAGCTCCACTTCGAACAGAGGTTCGATTTTATAAGTAGGCTAAGTATAATTTTGGTAGGAAAACTGTTCCTGAGATGTGGTCGATTTGTAAATCTGACTATGACCTTTTGACATCAAAGGGGGCTCAAACCCCTGCCCTTTTACCCGCCTGTAAAAAGTCACACCCAATGTGAAGTGAGCGGTGGTCGTTCTTGCATAACGTCTTCAATTGGTAATTGGTGATGTAATACAGGCTACACACACACATTGCTATGGCAAAACGCTGAGGAAAAAGACTAGGATATAAGTCTAGGATGTAATTGGTGATGTAATATGGCTACACACACACACATATTGCTATGGCAAAACGCTGAGGAAAACACATTGCTATGGCAAAACGCTGAGGAAAAGTGGCTACAGATTGGTCTAGGATGTAACTGGTGATGTAATGTGATGTAATATTGCTACACACACATATTGCTATGGCAAAACGCTGAGGAAAACACATTGCTATGGCAAAACGCTGAGGAAAAGTGGCTACAGACACACGCACAGCCACTCTATGGAGCGGTTTACCACCGCTCAAAAAGTGTCCTCTCCAGACGATGAATGCAGTTTTTACTATGGTGAAAGAAATGCAAATGCCCTCTTTCCATGCCATACCTGAAGGTAGCATTCAAGAGAATTGCCTTGTCTAAACTCTGCTGAACTTGAATGCAGCATCTTATGCTGAAAGAATTGCCCTCTCTGTGTAGAAATCCATGCCGTTACGCCACATCTCCAGTATTGACTTGATTATGCTTAGTTCAGTGTGGTATCAAGCACTGAAAATAGCTGCTATTTTTGATATTTTCACAAAAAGGCCCTTTTAGAAATATCAGCCCCTGCCTCTTTAACATTCTCTGCACGTCCCTGAGTTCTTGTGTTCTATTGTTCACAGACCAGACAGACAGAGAGACGCATGCACTGCTGATCAACCGTCAGAACTCGTCGGAGAGCCTCTCCAGTCTCAACAGCACCACCAGCCACTCCAGTCTGGGTAGTCTGAAGGAGCAGGAAGCCAAGAAGAAGAAGAAGAAGAGCTGGGTGAGCACAGAATACATTCTGTGGTGCTGTTCCTGTGTCATATAATGCTTGCAAAATATAGTTGTCAATGTTTGCGTAAAGGTCACCTGCACACCAGATGCTTGGATGATTCAGAGAGCATCAGATACTGTATGTTGTCAATCACCACCAAATATCGTTGCTGTTGGGTAGAAACCTCATCTAATCTTATATATACAATTGGCTAAAAGCCACCTCCCACTTCCACGCCCATTCACGCCCACTTCGCATCCACTTCAAGTCATTCAGGCCATAGGTAGGCCGTAAGGCCATGCCGTCCGTTCATTCGCTAGCCGTCGCCATGGTAAATAAACCTCCCTGGGTGTGTGTGTGGGTGTGTGTGTGTGTGTGTGTGTGTGTGTGTGTGTGTGTGTGTGTGTGTGTGTGTGTGTGTGTGTGTGTGGGTGTGTGTGTGTGTGTGGGTGTGTGTGTGTGTGTGTGTGTGGCTGCTGAGCTGCGAGGCAATGCTTTAACTGCCACAAACTTCACGTGCGCCTCCCTGCAAATGCATGTTACCAAATGGACCTGCACGCGCTGTGTGCGTGTGTGTGTGTGTGTGTGTGTGTGTGTGTGTGTGTGTGTGTGTGTGTGTGTGTCAGCTGTGCGCGTGCATGAGAGTGTGCGTGTGAGCACGCGAAGCATGCGAACACTGGGATGAGGCTGCCGAAGGCGGACGAAATTCTAATACAGTATACAAAACTGTTACTTTTCAGGAGTCAAATTCAACAGCAAAAATACCAGATCTACAAGCTCGAAACACGTTGCATCGTGACGCGTTTTGAGTTTTGATTGGCTGTTTATGCTACTTTCATGTCACACTGTAGTATGACAAAGTAGGGCATTCATAGACAAACAAGAACTCATTCTTTAGCTACAGTATTTCCTGTATTAGAGAACACTGTCTCTATCTAGTGGCGTTACAAAAATATTGCACCTTCTGAGTCAGTTTCTTTGCCTTTGCACAGCCACGCCCCCTTTCCTGGGTCGGGGTATATACTGTATATGGACGAAAGGGGATGCCCAGGTTACGGACATTTTTTGCGACGTGCGCACAGAGCAGCCTTGCTAAGCAAAGCAAGCTGCCAAAAAAGCAGGAAAATATAGAGATAAGAGGTCTCTGCCCGACATCAACAATATTTAAAGTGTCGTTGAAACCTCTTGGCAGATTTTATTATTCTATATTGAATAGCCCACATGACTGGTACTGCAATCTGTTGGCTGCAAGTGTGTCTGCTATGGGTTTATCATTCACATGTTCTTGTGAGGATGACTTGCAATGTGATTTGTCCAGCAAATTACCACTCTTTAGTTTTGGTTTGTAGTCAACATCACACTGTATGCCACTCACACATAACCAGTGTTCAGCTTGACCTCTCTTCCTGTTTATCCTTCTGCATGTGTGTATGTGATTCTCTCCTTGCCCTGTTACAATAGCCTGTTAATGTATGCCTCTGATCTCTCTCCCCTGCTTCCATGCTTTTTCTTTCAGGTCTACGAGGTGAGTAATTTACAGAGTCCAAAGCCCTAATCCCCCTGACCACCTTTTCCTTTCCAGCCTGCAGCCCCCTTTATGAGTCGTACTAGTGAACTATTTGGAAGATTAGTCTCTCGTGATATAGAGATCTTACACTTCATTTTCCGTCTCACTGTGCTGCGGCCATATTTGATCATTTTAAATGTCATTCAGATATTTTAAGTATGATTCGCTTAGCTACAGTAGATAATCCACATAATGAAATTCTTCTGTGACAGAGGAACTATAAAAGTTGATGAATGAAGAAGTAATCATTTCAGTAGTGTTAACATGCAGTCAAATTAGAATTTCCTGTTAGACTGCATTTGAGTTCTCTGTTATATGGGTCAGTGACGTGACGCCCCAAAAAATGTGTTTTTAAAAAAACTTTATATTGCAGGCATAAAAGTTATTTACTTTTGTTCTACTCACTCTCAACCTTATGGAAATACATTCTGTTTTTAGATATTTTATTGGAATCAGACTTTATTCAGCAGTTTGTTGTACTTGTGCCTAAAATCGTCATATGGTGTGACATGAAAATAATTGTTCATAAAATGAAAATGGAGTACATCTTTCTTAAGTTACTCACTTTATCAAAGTCCTTTATCATAACTAACCAGTGATCCACTATAGTTTTTTGAAAATTAATTATATCTGTATGTTTTTTTCATAATCGACACTCTGTGTGAGGCCCATGTTCATGATCTTACAACATATTTTAAATGTATTCTGTCAAAACTTTCTCTAAAATTACACAAATATTTGTGACTCTTCCTGATAATATTCTCTATGTAATGCATAAACATTTTTTTGGTTTAATCATTAATAAAGGTATGATTTTTCACTATTTGGAATGTCACACCAAATGATTTAGTGTCACACCGTATGATCATATCTTCATGTGTCAAAACAAACTGTGTTTAACCTACCTATTAGTGAGTACTGAACTTTACTGATTGATTAAACAATTACCCAGGATAACATGGCCTTAATATTTCTGAACAGGATATTATTGTAGGGCTTTAACATGGGATAAGAAAGAATTGTAGTAGTAGATGGATGATGAGGATGTGCACAGGAATGCTACACACACCTAAGTCTTCTGCCGGCCCACGGCAGAAGGATCCTAAAGAGACAATAAGGCGCATAGCCACACTTGGAGCCAAGGCAACATTTTATTAACACCAATTAGTGGAAACAGAACTCAGCATTCAGGTAAATTGCTTTTTTCCGAAGTCTCCTGAACTTGAACACAGCATTTTGTGTTGAACAAATGTAATTAGGAATCATGACATTACACCACATCTCCACTAGCTAAAGAGTGCTGGGTTGCGCAACTCCAAAAATAGCTGATCTACAAGCACAACGTGTTGAGCGCTTGTAGATCAGCTATTTTCGCTAGTTTTGTCTTGGGTCCTACCTTAACACTGTCCACTGTCCAGTCCAGTGAGTGAAAGTACAAAAGTATTAGATCAGATTAGATTATACATTTAGACTGTATTGTACATCAGCCAGTCGTATTTGGTGAGGGTAGCAAACCGGCTGCCTTGTTGTGGTTCTGCTATGCCACAGACAACCTCCTGCTCTTCTTAGAAAATGCAGTCTCGCCCCTTTGGCTCCTCTCTCCTTGCTGGGTCATTGTTTAGTTTCTCCCTGTACTTTCTCGTTCTCTCAGCACTTGTCATTTCCCAGCTGACAAAAGAAAATGGAATGTATAGTTTAAGACAAAGAGAAAATATTGTTTAGATTGAAACAATATGTTAAGGTTTCTGTGAAGGGGTTTCTGCTCTGTCTGATGAATTTGAAGTATCACTGAATGAAGCTAAATTACATTTTATGTAAAAATGTTTAAAACAAATGTTTAAATGTACAAAAGAAACATGGAACTTTGTTATTTATTGTTATATCTGTAGTTAAATACAGTATAAATCATATGGTGTGACAATCAAGTCATATGGCGTGACAAGCAGACCTGTCACACCATATGATTAAGTGTCACACCATATTACTGTTTTCTGCATTTAGGTTTACCTTGAGGCTACTATGTACACATTAGCATGCTAACAGCATGCTAGCTATAACAAAGCAGCCTAGATCTACATGGAAATATGACCAAAACTTCAAATAACTTAAGCTTTTTTTAAAGAAAAGGTGTCACACCAAAAGACATCCAGAATGGTGAGTTTGTGAACGTTTCAACAAGATGGCATTTCA
The DNA here is from genome assembly GCF_963921795.1 of Nannobrachium achirus. Lineage (NCBI taxonomy): Eukaryota > Metazoa > Chordata > Actinopteri > Myctophiformes > Myctophidae > Nannobrachium > Nannobrachium achirus. The sequence continues at coordinate 56,631,353 of NC_137815.1, read as the reverse complement.
TGAAAATGTTAAAATCATAACTCACCTCAGACACCTGTCTTGCAGTTGTGCTGGGAGTGCTGAATAGCCTTACAGAAGAAGGACCTCTCTAGCCAATAGGTGTCCAAATAATTGCCTGTTTAATTTTTCCAAACTAGTGTCACACCAAATGATTTTGGGTTGGGGGACAAAATGTTTTTGATCAGAAATGACTGAAAACATTATGCTTTGACTTTGAAAAGATATAGGCTCAAAATAGACATTTTTTTTAGCCTAAATTCATTTTCAAATGATTTTTAGCAATTCTTTTTCTTAGTTTTATTCAAGTTCCCACTTTGAGAAACAAGGTCAGGACAGTCACACCATATGAGTTTTGCCATGTTTGGTTGAAGATTCTGAAGAAATGAGGAATGAAATGTTTTAATCTTGAGTAAGTTCACATAAAGCTTAATGTCCTGCACAATATTCAGAAGGTTTTTGACAAATATATTTTTTATTTATACATGTTTGACACCGAGGACAGCGAAAACGTTACGTCACGTCACCCACCCACATACAGACAATAACACTCCTATGTTTTTATGTTTTAGTTGGAATTGTGGGTGCTAATCATCTCTAGTAATAAATAAAGGCATGAATACATGAGAGACTGATATATTTGTGTTATATCACAGGTGTGATATATATCACAGCTTCATTTCAGATGTGTTTTCATCTTAACCATTATTTAGTCTGTGGCATTAAACTCTGTTCATACCATGTTATCCATCAACAGGGTAAAAGTACATACACTCATACAGCAGCATTATTAAGACAAAAGTTGATTCCACATACAATACTTTACGGCTGTAAAAATGTGTAGGTTACTTAAGATTTACTTTGGGAAATGTGCTTTATTTCAGATACTGTAGGTCAAAGTAGAGACAGAGAGAGAGAGGAGAGACATGCACAACAAGACAGGGGTTGGATTTGAACCTGGGTCCTCATGCTCACAAGGAGCATACAGTCAGTATAGGCTGTGCATAATCTGACCAATCTGCGCCAGTCTTCCGGAGCCACCAGGCACCCAGTGGTGTTCTTTTTAAAAGGCTTGCTTGGCTGACTGTGCACTGAGCCAAAGTAACATTTTCAAATTGTGGTCTGCTTTTTCCATTTTACAGCGCTCTATTCCCCGAATGGTCATTACAACCCAGGCTTTATAAACTGCACTTTTTAATTTGTGTGTTCCCTGCTCATTGCTGACTAAGCTTAGTCAATATTGTCATTATGCATGCATCCAACTGACCAGTAATTCACCATTCTGCCAGATTACGTAGTGCAGGGTATTACTGTCCATCCTGTTTTGCCTCAGAAAAGTGGACATAACCAGAGTTAGACAATGAAGTGATTAGAGTATTTATCATTATTATTATTGTTCTTCACCGGGTACATTGTTAATTTATATATTCAAACCTACAGTATAGCACATATAGTTACTGAAAACCAGGTGGTTTAAGAAAACTATCTGAGTATCAGATTGTTTAGACAATCACATGAACGCTCTGGGAAGTCACCTGTTCATACCATCAACATCTTGCCCAACACTATCAAAAGTGTTGTTATAATGTATACAACAAACTACAGCCATCTGGCATTCCACAACGTTTAAAATAAATACTGATAATCATTTGCAAATGTTACTTGGCCTGGGTCTGGTCTTCAAACGTCTTAGCTGACAGTACGCTTATTTCCTCTCTGAACAGCTACGGAGCTCCTTCAACAAAGCCTTCAGTAAGAAGGGTTCCAAGCTCTCGGCCTCGTACGCTGACATTGAGGAGATCACCACCCCAGAATCCTCTGCACCCTCATCCCCCAAAGTCCACCATGATGGGGAGAGCCATTCCGCAACGATTAAGTCCTCTACATCGGCCTCTTCCTCCGGGTGAGATTTTAGAGCACGCACAGATGATCACTGTAACATATGGCACACATACATTTCAATTGTCTAATGACGGATGGATGCATATCCACATTGGAATTGCAACCACAATCTCGATGTTGCCAAGACTCATTTCCTGTTATTCTACTTTTGGCAATTATTTAAACACATGTTATCCTTCCAAAATTGTGTGTGTGTGTGTGTGTGTGTGTGTGTGTGTGTGTGTGTGTGTGTGTGTGTGTGTGTGTGTGTGTGTGTGTGTGTGTGTGTGTGTGTGTGTGTGTGTGTGTGTGTGTGTGTGTGTGTGAGAGACATCCTTTCATTTTTTACATCGACATTGCATGTCTGCAATCCATGATTGATCACTTGGCCAGTTAATGAAGACTAAAACATCTTGTTGTGAGGTCATTCAAATTCCTTACCCTCTTTCGCAAACTCAACATCGGCAGACATGATGGCGATGACGTGGAGGATGAAAAGATGGTGACGAACCTGCGTTCGGCACTCTGGGAGAAGGAAAGGAAACTCACAGACATCCGTTTGGAGGCCCTCAGCTCCGCCCACCAGTTGGAACAGCTGCAGGACACCATGACCAGCATGCAGGTGACATGTGATCAACGTGCTAAACTAACCACTTAGACCCTATTGTCTTCGTTGACCAGGGTCCTCCAGGGCTCTATACTTAGTTGGCCCCCTCCTTTAGTTTTTTCCCATTATACCGAATCTGTCAAATAGCCGCTGTGAGCTCTTAGATCGACAGTTTTTGGCCAATGTTCACTTAATATCGACCAATGTTTGCCTATTATAGGGTTCGAGTGGTGGGTTATTTGATAATTGCAAAATGTTCTTGAAAGACAGCAGTATGATGCTGCTGGTATAGACTCTATAACAGTTAACAAGGATTGACACTGCTATTGGTCACTTTTAGCAATGATTTGCTCTTTCACATACCTAAATCAGGCAGACTCAATATTGATTTAATTCGCCGCAGCTGTCTTTACCATATGCAGGAAGGGTTGAATCTAGAAATTACAAGAGATGTTATTTATCATATATTTTTGGTTATCTGAAAGTGCTGTTCAAGCTTGGGGAATTAAGTCACTAATAATTAATGATTCACCTTCTCCAAATGCAGATTCACATGTGAATCTGCAACCGGGGAAGGCCATTACATTGCAATTACCCAATATCAATTGTGTATTACTGATCAATTGTGTATTACTTCCCATTGAAGTGGAGTTGACTAATATTGTAATACTGGTGGTTTTGTCTGTAGAGGACAGTGGAGAGCTTGAAGGTAGAGAATGACCAGCTGAAGACAGGCGGCCCCTCCCCCTCTCTGAGCCCCTCCAACTCTGCCTCACAGTCCTCAGGTCTCACAGCCCTCGGGGGTTCGTCACCACGCCAATCTGTTGCCATGCACATGCCCAAAAGCTACAGCAGGCGGCTGAGTGACGGGAGCAACTCAGGTGACACTCCTCAACACTCCTGACCTAGCATTCATTAAAGCCCCCACAATTGTGTAACACACAAATGTCAGTGTCAGTCTTGGGTCTTAACCCCATTAAGACCTGAGGCCGATTCTAAAAAAACGTCTTCTAAATTCTCACAGTTTTCGGAAGAACTTATGTTGCTATTTGGTCGCGGACCCCCCATTTCAAAATGTTTGAACCCCAGAAGCAAAGATTTGAGATAAATATGTTTGCGTTAAAATAAAATATAATATATTCAGAGATTTGCACAAAAGTTCAGGATTTTTCAAAAATAGCAGATCTACAAGCTACTGTAATAGAGTGGCACCAAGTGATGTGCTATGAGCTTGTACGGATTTATCTGCTATTTTTTAATAGCCAACCAATGTGCTTTATATATAGCTAAAAGTTTCTGTTAGTGTTTGTTTTATCCTGCTTGGGGTCCTAAAAGTTGGGTTTGCCAGTTGCCACTTACGACAAACCACGTATTTTTGTTTATTTTAACCCAGGTCTAGTGGTAGACATAATGTACAGCTCTTAAAGTTTTCCATCTATGTTAGTGCTCAATTAGTGTCTTAATGAAACAATAGGTACATGTTTGAGTTAAATGAACAGATTTGGCTGGGTAGCTTACTTTATCTGGCACTACAGGTGCTTATTCTTGTTTTGTTTTCTCCAACAGATGTCTTCTCAGATTCTAGCAGTCTGTCCTTACAGAGAGACGACCATCGTGTCAGGGTGGTTGTCTCCATACCCGATTTGCATGTCTTCAAAGATGTAAGTATTTTCACACAATGTGGTTAATCTCACATGTACCATTTACTGTATTGCTTCCAGCAGAGTTAGATTTTCTTAAGATAAAAACGCACAATAAAAACGCACTGTGACGCATTGTGAACATTGTAGATCGTCAAGTTATGAATTCATAATGTAATTTTGTAAGCCTTCCGTCTGGGACCTTGGGAGACACCAAAATGTATCTTTTGGGTTTCAAGCTGAAATGTTCGGGAATCCCTGCTGTACTGTACTGTACTGTACTGTACTGTACTGTACTGTACTGTACTGTACTGTACTATGTCCTATGTATTACCTACCTCTCCCAATGTTTATTCAACAGGAGGTCAAACAACAGGACTTCTTCATTGGTACAGTCAGGGTGAATGGCAGGATGGACTGGCCTATGCTGGATTCAGCTGTCAGCCAGGCTTTTAAGGTGAGACAATGTCCTCAGATGACATGGTTCACCTAAATCTTCAGTGATAATTTAACTCTTGAGAGTGTAATGATTGACACATTTTAGCCATCATGTCATTCATTCAGCATGCACTTGTAACCAGTGTTGCCGTAGTCTTGGGTCGCGCGCCCCCGGCGACCCATATCTTTTCTGAGCCGGGGTCTCGCAGCAAGTTCACACCTCGACAACTGTTTTAACAAAGAAACGAGCCTATATGCATATCAATAGACCTGTATAGTAGGTGTTGAGCGACGTTCGCGACCCCCCAAACTTTGAATCACCATTGCACCACTGCTTGTAACTTTGAGTTGGTGTTGATTTCGTTTGAACTTGAATTACCCTGAAAAGGATCCGAAGCTTGTTGTGTATTATGTCATCCAATGTAGTTTGTTATTGTTGGACTGTCATCTCCATCTTCAATACTGTATAATACTAAAGCACGACAAAGAAGAGGCATCTAATCCCCATGGCCTGCTCCAAGGACGTGCATTGGAAACAGCAGCTGTCATTAGCTACAAATACAAAGGACAGTTGTTAGCAAAATCCATCCTCGTGATTGCATGTTTGTTTCTGTCCCTGTAATAATACAAACAATGAAATGGAATATAGCCTGGTTTATTCCATATTGGTACAGTGATGTTGTCTTTTGTTCCTAATGTAGGTGTATGTAGCCAAGGTGGACCCGACCTCCAGCCTGGGTCTGTCCACTGACTCCATCTACAGCTACAGTATGGGACACATTAAAAGGGTGTTGGGAGGAGAAGCACCAGAGAGCCAACCATCTCGCTGCATGTCTAGAGGCCCCGGCAGCATCACTGTGGCCCTCAAAGGTCTGTAGTAGTTCTACAAACCTGTCATCAAAATGTCTCTGTTCTGCCCAGTCCTCCTCAGTGGCTGGAGCAATTGATCTGAATTTGCACACATGTGGGCTCTATTATGATCCAGGTCTTATGCCTTATGCCTTAACTTCTTTGCCTTTTTTTTTTTACTATTTTGAAAAACATTTTTAAATACTGCTGATCTACATCTGCACGTTGTGAGCTTGCAGATCATCTATTTGAAATATTAAAAAAATTATGTCTATATAGTAAAAAAAGACAAAGAAGTTAAGGCATAAGGCATAAGACCTGGTTCATAATAGAGCCCATGTATTGACCATTAGCATATGCACAAATTAACAATGCCTGTTTTTCCACTTTCCCAAAATGTAAGCTGTTAATTATATTTTCAAGTTAACACCGGTACATTCAGAGTTTGGGCTATCTATAGGACCTATCGTCGCCATGGTTACAGCCCAGCAAGCTATGGGATGACTTCTGCCCGGCTTCTGCCAAGAACGCTATCCTGCAAACTTATCAAGGACTTTCATTTACGACTTTGTCCACAAACACGTTTTATGAGCAGGGCGGCGCTTTGGATATCATCTTTAGCACTAGCACGCACATTCACACATGCAATGTTCTAATCCAGGTTGTGGAAGCGACGTGTGTGTGTGTGTGTGTGTGTGTTTGTTTTGGGTCCGATGCGGGACACACAGATGCGTGTGTCTTGGAACTGTTGCAGGTACCAAGTACAAAGTTACTTTCCACCCATGATATACTATGCACAGCGCATAACCCAAACTCTGCACATACTGTACTTTGGGTGCTCATATCCCCGGACGGGTATGGACTAGTTATTGTAAAATGATACTAGATTTGTTTTTTCATGCATTCACAGCTCGGGCATTTCACTTTGAGTTTAGACAACTCAAATATAGCCAATACGCCATTAAGTTCGTACTGAAACCCAATCAACTGAATATGTTGCTACACTGCAAGATCTACTTTTTGTGGGAATAAGTCAGTGTATGGGCTAATGAGCCAGATGACATACAGAATGTTATTGTTGGAAGAAGCCTGCAGCTTCCATTTTGAATGCCAGCTTAATTTTAGAAAGCAGTGACCTGTTGACTGAAAACGATATGCTCCTTACAGGGAGATTTATTCTGATTCATGACTTGGATTCCCTGATTACCTGGTGGCTATCAAGCACAATATGAATTGTACGTGTTCAGCGAGTAGGATTCTAAACTCCTCAAATCCTTGTGTCTGCCTCCTTACCAAAGCAACTGCATTTGTGCCTGTTCGTCTCTGCTGGTGAGCAAGCACACAGCTCCAGTCGGCCATGCTTAAGACTGATGCCCTGTCTGCTTCTAAGGTCTTGCAAAGTTCAACATGGATGTATTTACTTTGGATATTGCCTGGCAGTCATCTCCCTAAACCGAAACATAAACTCAGCAGACTTGATTGTGGCATGAAATGCAACCCTGTTTGAACAGATAAACACAAACATTTATATTTGCTTTGTTGGGAATGTATAGAGAGCGATGCTGCTGCATTGTAATTTCAGATAAATCAGACACCTATTCACAATACACCATCTACAATATTGACACAATATCATTTAGAAAACCAGACCAATATACATACAGTATGTCTACAAAAATCCACAGCACACTGACAATAGAAGTAACAACAAAATCTTTGTTTTCTTCTTGATCAGAGTTTTGAGGCTAAGAAGGTGCGACCAAGGTTGCGAGGTTGAGAGAGGAGAGGAAGGGAAGGGAAGGGAACGCAGGCTTTTATAGTACTTGGATTCCACGGTAGCACATGTAGACCCCATTAGTGACTCCATTTGTGACTCTATACCAAGAGGTACCAAAGCTGATTATGAAGAGAGTGCTTGGTTGGTAGGCGACCCCTCTCCGCCTTTGCGAGGCAGGAATGCCAGCGCTGACTGAACTGGGAGAGGAGCACCAGGGCAGACATGGCTCTGGGTAACATGATCCCCGTGCAGCCTGGTGTCAGGCAGGCCCAGCTGGTCCAACACCCTCAGACACTCCGATGCATGGGGGTGGGGGAGGTGATATATATTACACTCCTGCAGGCTGCTGGGGGGGAAGCACTGACTCCTCTACGCTTGCTTGATGTGGAGCTATTTTCAGAACAGACTGTTGGTGCTCACTGCTCCAAGTTGTTTATGAAGGACATACGAGATGGTCCTTCCTGAACTAATTCCTGCCAAAGGCTCTCGCTTTTTGAACCGTATATTGTTATAGTATGCGATCGTCCCACAAGTATTAAGTGTTCTTAATGTACAGGATTGATCTGTCCTCCTCTCCGGGTGATAGTATCAAACAGTATGATTGATACTATCCCGACAAGTCATCTAGCTTGCCAAAATAAATTACCCCCGCACCGTTTTTCTGTAAATATATTTGTACTGCTCCTGGTATTAATGATTTCTTGTAAGGTATTGTATGTTTTTATAAGTCTTGATTAATTTAATACATAGGACAACAATGGAAATAAGCTCTCTGGGCTTTAAATCTCCAAGAATAATACCCAGTTGTTGAATACTTAGCAGATATTAACCACTTTGAACACGGTGGTGTTTTTCAAAAATACAAACTTATTTTTTTTTTTTTTTTTTAATCATGCGTTACAGTCTTACAGCAAAGTATAATATAAGTGATTAATTCAATATAGGCGTTTTGTTTTGTTTTTAACTGCAAATACAATATTGAATGTGTTCCCCCTTTACAGGCCTGAAGGAGAAGTGCGTGGACAGCCTGGTATTTGAGACGCTTATCCCAAAGCCCATGATGCAACACTACATCAGCCTGCTTCTCAAGCACCGCCGCATCATTCTGTCCGGTCCCAGTGGCACGGGGAAGACCCACCTCACCTCTCGACTGGCAGAGTACCTGGTGGACCGCAGTGGCCGCGAAATCACAGAGGGCATCGTGGTCACGTTCAATATGCACAGGCAGTCGTGCAAGGTTAGAAGGAACTTGAAATGTCACAAGAGAAAAAGATTAACCGGTGAATCGTGTGATATTGAATTGATTCCATGCTTTGTCATTTATCTGTCCTTGACTCATCATTATTGGCTTCTAGTCATCATCATGATCTTCTCATCTGTCCTATCACCTTTTTGTGTCTCAACAGGATTTGCAACTCTACCTTTCCAACCTTGCCAATCAAATAGACCGGGAAACAAGCACATCAGAAATACCATTAATAGTTATATTAGATGACATTCATGATCCAGCCACCATCAGTGAGCTTGTCAACGGTGCACTCACCTGCAAATATCACAAATGGTGAGTTCCTTCGTTCTTGGTTATGTGCAAAATGTAAGCATTAAAGAAATGTCCAGAAGTGCATACAATCATACTAAGCTTGTCAATTCACTCGTTCCTTTAGCCCTTATATTATTGGGACAAGCAATCAGCCGGTGAAGATGAACGCTAACCACAGCCTACATCTGAGCTTTAGGTGAGAGAGGAGTCAAATGCAAAATACATTCATTGTATGAGTGAAACTTCTAAACTGTTAAGTTTCTGGATCTAACATCACTCTTTGCCAGATATACTGCATATAGCTAATTAGCTGGTTTTCCTGTTTACGTCTGTATCGGCAAACAAACAGCTTGTAGACCCTCTGTATTATTCTCCCCCTGCCTACGTGTATAGGATGGTGACCTTCTCCAACAACGTGGAGCCAGCCAATGGCTTCCTGGTGCGTTACTTGCACAGGAAGCTGATGGAAGCCGAGGATGAAAGGAGCCTGACCAACGAGGACCTGATCAGGGTGTTGGACTGGGTGCCCAAACTGTGGTACCACTTGCACACCTTCCTGGAGAAGCACAGCACATCTGACTTCCTCATTGGTACAGAAGGCTGTTATCATCAAACAGATGATGAAAATTGCACTGACTGTAAACAGAGCATGTGCATTATCTTTGTTAGATTAACATACTGTTTGTGTGACTGTTTTATCTTCTTTTTTCTCCTGCTTTCCCTAAAGGCCCTTGCTTTTTCCTCTCCTGCCCGGTCACAGTAGACGATTTTCGATCCTGGTTTATTGACCTTTGGAACCATTCCATTATCCCATACCTGCAGGAAGGCGCCAAGGACGGCATCAAGGTTGAAACCTCAGCTTTACTCTTTTTGTCTTTGTCACTAAAAAGGCTGTGTTGCTGGATGATAATGCCACTTTAACATCTTGCTGTACTTATTCCTCAGGAAGTGCCGGTGGTGTTCCTTTAATCCTTTCTCAGGAAATGTTTGGTGTAGAGTAGTCTAATATCGTAAGTGTTGTAATTGTTGTCGCCCTCAGGCCCATGGTCAGAAGGCAGTATGGGAGGACCCAGTGGAGTGGGTGAGGGGTACCCTTCCTTGGCCCTCTGCCCAGCAAGATCAGGCCAAGCTGTTCCACTTGCCTCCGCCCAGTGTAGCATCTGGTAGCCCTGGGCAACCCTTTGGAGAAATGCCTCACAAGGAGACGCCACCCAGCTCCATGGAGTCTGATCCTCTGGTAGGAGACTAGCATTGCTTATCACATGTTAGTTTTATCACAGCCCATTCAATATACATTCAAATGGGCTTTATTGGCACTAAATACAACAGTGCTTAATGGAAAGTCAACAATCTTTTCTACGAATACAAATGATAGCTATTTGAGAATAAATTAAGAAATAAAAGTAAATCAAGCTATAAATTTAAACCTTTTATTGGTCCCTGGGGGAAACCCAGATGTCATAGTGGTAATAGCCATCAGCAATTAACCAAATATGATTTTCTTTTATTTATTTTTCTTATTTTGTCTGTTTTAGATGGCGATGCTTTTGAAGCTCCAAGAGGCTGCTAACTACATTGAATCTCCTGACAAGGAAGACCCCAGCCTGCCCAGATTTTAATTGTATCAACCCCTTCTTGTATTTTAATCTTAGCCATAGCACTTCAAAATATAACTTTTATCTGTCAACTGTAGAACACAGTTCATATTCAGAAATAAACAATTTTTTAGTTTAAAATATCATCACCACTCCATGATGTTGAAAGTGTCATTCAAGGAATTTTCATGCCAACTCACAAGAGGTATGAAACGTTTTCTCTATTTTCATTTTAGGACATTCACATCTATACAAATATGTGCAAATCATATCCCCCAGTACACACAAACTGGTGCTAATAGATTAGTTCTAAAGTCGTCTCAGTTGTTCAGTCAGGTATTTCCTCCCACAGCACAGTACAGTTTCTGCTTTGTCCTCAACTGTACTACGGGCTATGTCAGGTTATGAAATTAATTACGTCTCGGTTAATTTTGTGACTCCTTTTGGAAAAGAGTATGACAGCATAACAGGTTTAGAGGTTAAATGCCAATCTTCTTCAATACATATCTACCGTGTTAGTCTTTGAAGGCCAAATCTTAGACATATGCAATCCTGAACTCTCACCACTCCAGCAGGTGACAACTCATTTAAATCTCGTCAAACGGACAGAATGCCTTAAAACAAAGACTTCATTGACATCTCTCAGCTTTTGCGGTGCATTGGTGCTTTCATTAATATCACCACCACTGTGTTGTCTCAATGCGAGAGGTGCATGAAATAAGGAAGGACTGTATAGATGAGTAACACTTCAGGTATTGATGATTGGTGACCAGATGGACCTTATTCCTTTCATTGTTATCATGTATTGGTTCCTTAGTTGAATATTTTCAATTGCTGTTATACTCTTTTGCAGACACCTGACCTTTTATTTGTGATGCAAGTTCATCACTTTGTTGCTGGCAGCACACACGATATCTGCAAGTTGCTCTTATAGTGTTATTACCACTTACTTTCAGTTTTATTATGAGCTTTATAAAATAAAGCATTGTTGCCATTATTGCCATACAAATCAGGTATTAGATACGTATTACACAACATAGCACCGCCTCTTGAAACATGCATTTTAGTAAATCCTCTTTAAACTTTTAGTTTTCTTTGAAGTTTATTTAAAAATAGTCAAATAACATCTAGTCTATCACTCAGAATTCAAAGTAGCTACTGTATTTTCTGTGTACATATAAACGCTACATGCCAGTTATTTTATCTACACTAGTTGCATGGTGCAAATATCTAATATGCTGAACCAAATACTGTACTTAACTGTAATCCTGCATATTGACTGTCAAGCTAGGGATCTAAGTTCAATTGCTTTATATATGAATGTATAGATTTCAGATATAGATTTCACTTAGAAAACACTCAACTGCATAACTATGGTGGACATTAGGTGCTAGAAAGAAGCCTTACCACAGAGACAGACTGCAACTTAGCCATCCATAACAGCCATGTGTACACGTGGGTGAGCACAGTGACTTTGAGGCTACCTATTCCCATTTCAAGATAATTTATACTCCCTAGTAGACGTTGTCGCTTACTCGCTTGCCACCCCGACAAGAACTCGACAAGCGACACCATTGTGTGAGAGTATAAAATAAGCATATGATTCACACGGCCCCAGAAAAGAAAAGATTATATATATAAATATATGTATCATGTTGCTAATGTTGGTCATCAACATTTAACTGCTTATGGTGCTCTTTGCTTTTAAGTTGAATAAAGTTCAACAGTGTCATGAACTGTGTTTAATGTTGCATAAGGATCAGCGTAGAAGTACAGGGTAGGCTAGCGTGAAGTTAGTAGACTATAGAACTGTTAGGTGTTTGTGAAAATGGATTGTGTGAAATTGATTTGAGAGATGATTCTTGGACACTTACGAAGTGTACCCGTTCAAGACATTCAGTGCAGACAGTGGAGTAATGTGAGACACTGTGTAATGTATTCTCATGTTGATGTTGATGTACAGTATTCATATTTGAAAACCTGTCAGTGCACAGGGTACTGGCACACGGCAAACTAAAATACCTACAACATTGTTGCTCAAATGGCAAGACCGATGACAACATGAAACCTCTTGTCGATTGGTGTATGTCTATTGTGAAAAGCTTGTCATGCTGGGTTAAATGGAGACGAAAGACGGTGTGTAAAGTGGGACTGTGGTGTATGTTGGTGTTGAGTCATCTGTCCATTGTCCAGGCCTTTGCATTTAAAATGCATTAACCTCCCCCATGTGAACATAAACTGTAATGAATGTCAGGCACTTTCTGTGTATGGTTATCACAAGACACTATCAAAGGAATTATTTGATAAGAAAAAGTGCAACCAACCTAAGTTTAAAATATGTCTTCTGTCTTGTTGCTTTGATTTTGCACTTCATTTACATGAAACTGTTTGACTGTCAAATATTAAGCCAATGGCTAATTTGCTGCTTTTGATTGGTCACATGTGAGCAAAAATGAAAGCTGATGATGACTTCTTTAGGAAAAGATGCCAAATGGCCGGTGATGATGACACTGGCACCACGCCAACTGATGATTCTTTTATTTATTGTAAATATATATATATTAAAAAGAAAGAAAGTCAGACAGTGCCCCACCCCCACCTCTACCCTCATCTTTGTATGCAGACAGTGTACACCATTTTGTCGGCCCTCTCATCTCATTAACTGATTGTTGTACCTGTTGCTGTGTAACTGTGATGTGTATTTGCTAACTAGTGTATCAGGACTATGCAGCAACTTCTACTGGTGTTGGCAATCAGCAAATGTCATAACTAGCAAATGCAGTGCATTTTCATCAGCTCTGACTTTGAGTTCTTATTGTAGGTTGGACCAAATAGAACCTTAATGAGGGGGGCCTTCGGTGGGGCCATTGAGACGGGATTCTAGGGTGGTTTGTGAAGTTTAGCCCATATGATGTGTTTTGACTGCAGAATGACAAGGCAGGTGGATGCAGTAAAGTGTACTGCAATTGCACAAGGCCTAAAGTGAATGGTCTAATCTAATAGCGGGTAATTTTATTTTAATAAGTTCCTTCTTGGAAAATAAAAAATACTAAAATGAGAGGATTTTGAATTTGTGTCTTTAAGATGGCTGACAGGAATAAGCACTACAGTTTGAAAACTTTAAACGAATAGAAGAATAGAATTTAGACCAATACAGGTTGCTGAATAGTCATATTTTTTGGCAAAGCTTGCTGTTGACATAAAATGAATTAAAAACTGTAATGCGTTATCTAATGACACTGACGTGCAAATGTGATGGGTTTCTAAGTGTTGTAAACGCATGTAAACTTGCTTTGTGACAAAAAACAACAACAATTTAACATTGTTATATAGGGGATTATTCTAAATAAGGTTTTCCTTTTTAATACGACAATATTTGATATTTCTTTTTTCTTTTCCTTTTCTAAAGAACCCTTTGTAAACCCTCATTTCTCTATTTTGTACAGGACATCATAATTGTAAAGACTGTAAATATTGTCAGCATTGTGGACGCGGCAACAATCATTAATGAGTTAAAGATGAATTCAGAGACCGGTATATTTCTTCAGGATTAACTGGGTCCAATACATGGAGATGGCATGCTTCTGGAGACATAATTCATCCTCTCACTGTTTGTTGGAGTCAATAAAAACATGTCATCAATGCTGGTGCTTATGATGTTCAGTTTCTGTCACACTGCTCACACCTCAGGTCACCCACTGTATTTTATTAAGAGGATCCCTGTCTAATAAACCCTATATGCCGGAATAGATTATATTTGCCCTATAACTAATATTAGGAATTAAATAAAAACACCTTAGATATTGCATTTATTTTAGAAATGATAGGCCTGTGTCTTTCACTCAAAAGAGACCTCTCCCATACGTTGATGTCATTTGTCCATGTGTGGTGCAGGCAGCCCTTTGGCAGGCCTTATGTGTGCTAATAAAAAAAACAACATAATACTTCCTATAGGTTTATATATGTCCATCAAAGCAATATAAATACTTGTATATATAGCACATGCATATACATTCCATAGGGCTGCACCACACATGGACATACCGGTATGTCATCATCAACTTGCGATGGGAATTGTCACTATTGAGTGAAACTGAAAGGTGATCCTATTTCTAAAATAAATACAATATTTATGTTTTTGTTTTTTTGTTTTTTTCTTCTTCAAGTGTCAGTTATTTTAAATGTATTAAAATAAATTATTTGGGAAATTATAATGTATTAAGGCATTTAAGGCTTATTAACCAAGGATACTTTTTAAGATGTCATGTTTCTAGTGTGGGAATCTTATCTTATGACACTCAGTGAACACAGAGGACTAAGGACAAGCACCAGGCACGGTAGAGGCCTGCTCCATATTTGTGTCAAGTATCTGTTACATTGGGGGGGTGGAGCCTCAACCCCGCGGCTGCTATATAAACTCCGCGCTCCCAGAGGAATGATGGCATTGGATAAGGGTCGAACTTTGAGGACTTTACTTCTAATTTGGGAATTAGCTGAACACCGCCAACATGCCTGCCAAGCCAGCACCGATCAAGAAAAAGCCAGCGGCCAAGGCGAAGGAGCCGGAGCCAGCACCAGCCCCAGCCCCAGAACCAGAGCCTGCACCCGCACCCGAGCCTGCTCCAGTTGTGGTCGAAGCCCCACCGGCCGAGGCTGCTGCCCCCGCCGAGGTAGAGGCTGCCCCCGCCGAGGTAGAGGCTGCCCCCGCCGAGGTAGAGGCTGCCCCCGCCGAGGAGGCCCCCGCACCGGAGCCAGTGGTGGAGGCCCCTCCACCCCCACCCCCACCTGGTAATGCACCGTGCTCAGAGACGCGAGCCCCATTACCTTGATATTCTTTCTGCGTAAAAATGCTACCTCGCTGTCTACTCTACGCTGACATGACCTAATTTGAAGGTGGATGTATGTTGGAGAATGTGCGTTTTCCAACTCGTAAGTCTTAAGTAGTCGGTTGCGCATCTTATGGTAAGAAGATGGTAAAAGAAAGCGCACTTCTTGACATCTTTGGAGACCCTTTACGCACAGTGCGCTCGTTGGTGGTAAAAGGCATGCTGGTCAACGACAGACTGCATTGTGTTTGCCCCGCTGTTTTGTAAATGAAAGATTATTGCGAACTATATTGCCTCATTTTCTGAGAACTCATCTTAAGTTGCTAATATGCGGTGCTGTATGTCCACGGAACAGTGATGTGCGCTCTGAGCTTCTTCTGAACTGGGTTCTAGCCTCTAGGCGTCAAACTTTTCTCCCTGGCCCAGAAGTGTCCATTCACTGAGAAAGAGAGTAATGCTTGGTTTGCATTGCTTCCATTGATTCATAGCCCAAGTAACGCATATTAGCAACAGTGATAATATCACAAATTGCTTTATTATTACAACTAAAGTTGAACCTTTAACATAATTACCCTCTCCTACTGCTGAGTTAGTATGCTGCTCACAAGACTCAAGCAATACAGGATATTAATTACATATTTATCACGTATTAATTGTACCCAAATGAGCCAACTGCCATTAGTAGGAGTATGGTAATATACTAGTCTTTGCCTAGTCATTTAACCTAACCTACCAAGTCTTCGTAACTTTGACTTGACTTTATGCATTTTAGTTAACCACTTGAACCCTAGTGTCCCTAATCTGGGGGGCGAACATTCTGTGAAAATAGATTGGCCTACAAATTATGCTATCTTTAGCGAAGAGATTTGGTTTAAAGGGAACTATACAGACGTGGAAGACCTCAGCCGACTAATAAGGGGTTTAAGTGGTTAATGAGAAACAACTCAGTCTAACATTTTTAATGTTAGACTGTTTTTAAATTGATATGTTCTAACCTTAACATCAACCGATGCTCCTGCAACAGAGGAACCCGCACTTGCTACTGCTGAAGTCCCTGTTGAGGCCCCTGCTGAGGTCCCCGCTGAGGGCCCAGTGGAGGCCCCTGCTGAGGCACCTGTTGATGGTAAACCTCTAACTGCTGTATAAACAGTAGACAACAGATAACCTTCAGTCAATTCAACGTACACTCAGTGTAATGCTAAAACTAAAAGCACTAACTGGTTCCTGGTAAAAGCACTATGAAGCTATGGTTGGCATACATCATAAGTTGCTGTATATATAGCCTATGCTATAGGCTGAAACATAACAACATACAGTATAGGGCTGTCACGATATGACATTTTACTTGACGATTAATTGTCACTCAAATAATTGGCGTTTAACGATTTAATTGTGTTTTTGTCGTTGATAATGACATTTCTGTTTGGCTTTTAGGCTTTGAAGTGGCACATGGTAGATGTGACACATAACCTAAATATACAAAGAAATTACTGACATATTTGACAACTTACTACTTAAAAAATAACGGCTATCAAATAACGGCTATCAAAATAACTTTGATAGCCGATCTACAAGCTCACAACGCGACGCGTTGTGAGCTTGTAGATCTGCTATTTCCACTATTTCTGACATTTTTCAACATTCACGATTATGACGATTATGACAAAATAATTGCGATAATGTCAAATAATCACGATTAGACAATTATGTAATAATTGTGACAGCCCTAATACAGTAGCTATATCAGGTAGGGATGCACCGAATATACGGCCACCGAAAATATTCGTCCGAAAATGTAAAAAGAAAATTGGCTAAAAATCCTCTATTTGGTATTCGGTTTCGGCCAACAATTTTCCATTTGGTGCATCCCTAATATGAAGTCTGCTGATCGACTGTGGCATTAATATCTAACATTTAACTATAGCCGAAGCTGCCCCACCTGCAGACGAAGCTGTCGCCGCTCCCGCTGAACCTGAAGCCCCTGTTGCTGGTAAACCACTATCTACAATCTGAAAGGAGACGACCGATAGCACATCCTTCAGTCTAATTCAACATTAAACCACTGTAGTCCCACTGTAACGCTAACAGCACTAAATGGTTCCTGGTAGTGGTAAAAGACTGAAGCTATGGTTGGCATACACGTTCATTGAGATCCAGCGTATGCCATATGCTGAAACATACAGTATATCCGGTCTGCTGATCAATGTTGGCATTAATATCTAACATTTAACTATAGCTGAAGCTGCTCCCGCTGAAGCTGAAGCCCCTGTTGCTCCAGCATATAACATGACAACATACATTATATCTAGGGATGCACCGAATATTCGGCCACTGAAAATATTCGGCCATCAAAACTATTCGGCCAACAAAAATATTCTGCTGAAAATGTAAAAAAATGTGTCTAAAAATCGATTTGGGTTGATTTTTACGCCAATTTCTTTTAACCGAATATTAAGAAGACATACAAAAAAAGCACCAAAAAAATGTTTTAAATAACCAATCTCAATATGGACCCATGGTGATACATTTTTTTTTTCTTTTTTTTTTTTTCTTCATTAATATGTTTATTGGAAGTTTAGGCACATTCACATTTGTAAATATAAAACAAGCTTATACAGCAGTATGGAGAGACAATCTATTCTGAATATAAGATACCATTCTTCTGGCCTACTTCCATAATGGTGATACATTTTGCCAAAATCATTTGTAGCTCTACAACAGAGGCACAGCCATGACAGCAATCGTACAATTCAATGACCTTTTTTGAAAAAAGATTGTATAATTTTCGGCCATTCGGTTTTAGGTTTCGGCCAACAATTTTCCATTTGGTGCATCCCTAATATCAAGTCTGCTGATCGATTGTGGCATTAATATCTAACATTTAACTATAGCTGAAGCTGCCCCACCTGCAGATGAAGCTGTCGCCGCTCCCGCTGAACCTGAAGCCCCTGTTGCTGGTAAACCACTATCTACAATCTGAAAGGAGGAGACGACAGATAGCACATCCTTCAGTCTAATTCAACGTTAAACCACTGTAGTCCTTCTGTAACGCTAACAGCACTAAATGGTTCCTGGTAGTGGTAAAAGACTCTGAAGCTATGGTTGGCATACACGTTCATTGAGATCCAGCATATGCCATATGCTGAAACATATATCCGGTCTGCTGATCAATGTTGGCATTAATATCTAACATTTAACTATAGCTGAAGCTGCTCAAACTGAAGCTGAAGCCCCTCTTGCTCCAGCATATAACATGACAACATACATTATATCTAGGGATGCACCGAATATTCGGCCACTGAAAATATTCGGCCATCAAAACTATTCGGCCAACAAAAATATATCTGCTGAAAATTAAAAAAAAATGTGTCTAAAAATCGATTTGGGTTGATTTTTACGCCAATTTCTTTTAACCAAATATTAAGAAGACATACAAAAAAAGGGGAAAAAAAAGTTTTAAATAACCAATCTCAATATGGACCCATGGTGATACATTTTGCCAAAATCATTTGTAGCTCTACAACAGAGGCACAGCCATGACAGCAATGGTACAATGACCTTTTTTGAAAAAAGATTGTATAAATTTCGGCCATTCGGTTTTCGGCCAAGTGTTTCCTTTATTTGGTATTCGGTTTCGGCCAACAATTTTCCATTTGGTGCATCCCTAATATGAAGTCTGCTGATCGACTGTGGCATTAATATCTAACATTTAACTATAGCTGAAGCTGCCCCACCTGCAGATGAAGCAGTCGCCGCTCCCGCTGAACCTGAAGCCCCTGTTGCTGGTAAACCACTATCTACAATCTGAAAGGAGACGACAGATAGCACATCCTTCAGTCTAATTCAACGTTAAACCACTATAGTCCCTCTGTAACGCTAACAGCACTAAATGGTTCCTGGTAGTGGTAAAAGTCTCTGAAGCTATGGTTGGCATACAAGTCAATTGAGATCCAGCGTATGCCATATGCTGAAATATATATCCGGTCTGCTGATCAATGTTGGCATTAATATCTAACATTTAACTATAGCTGAAGCTGCTCCCGCTGAAGCTGCTCCTGCTGAAGCTGAAGCCCCTGCTGCTGGTAAACCACTATCTATAGCAGACAACAGAAATCACCTAATTCAGTGTTTCTCAAACTTTCAAATCTCAAGGTCTCCCCTTAACTCTGACAGTGTACAAATGGGACCAAATGAACCTGTCAGGGTTCATTTGGTTCCATGTGTACACTGTCAGAGTTACAGACTTTGTATGGGTCAATTTAGACCCCCCTATAAGGAATCCACAGAGTCCCTTGAATCCACTTTGAGAACCACTGGTCTAATTCAACGTTAAACCACCATAGTCTCACTGTAATGCTAACGTCACTGGTTCCTGTTAAAACCCTTTGCTTGCATACAATTTATTGGAGATCCAGCATATGCTATATCAGCTGATATAACATATACTGTATATATACGTATATATATATATTACATATATATATTGCCTAATATATATGGCTGCTGATCGACCTTGGCATTAATATCTAGCATTTAACCATAGCTGACGCTGCCCCGGCCGCAGACGAAGCTGCCGCTGCTCCCGCCGAACCTGAAGCTCCTGTTGATGGTAAACCACTACTTTATGAAAGGAGACAACAGACCTCTCCTTCAGTTTAATTCAACTTTAGAACCACCATAGTCTCACTGCAATGCTCCAACTGGTTCCCGGTAAAACTCTACAAAGCTATGGCATACAGTTTAATGCAGAGCCATGATGGCCATAGTTGGACCTCTATTGATCCCAGAAGGGGACATTTTGTTTACATGGTATTACCACAAAAAAGCGTTACAGCTAGGAGTAATATTAATGATAATACAGAGTAAACAGGTAGTAACGCTTACACCGAGTCTGCTGATCCTACTTTGGCATTAATAATCTAACATTTAACTATAGCTGCCGCTGCCCCAGCTGAAGGCGAAGCTGCCGCTGCTCCCGCTGAAGGCGAAGCCCCCGCTGCTGGTAAACCACTATCTACAGTATCAAAGGAGATACCAACAGATAAACCTAGCCACAGTATCCAGTCTAATTCATCTTTAGACCACCACCGTTTCACTGTAATGCTCATGGCACTTACTGGTTCCTGTTAAAACACTATGAAGCTATAATGGTTGGCACACAAGTCGCTGGAGATCAGTGCATGCTATTATGCTGAAACATAACAACATATCAGGTCTGGTGATCGACGTTGGCATTAATATCTAACTAACTAATATTCAACTGTAGCTGAAGCTGCTCCAGCTGAAGGCGAAGCTGCCGCTGCTCCCGCTGAAGGCGAAGCCCCCGCTGCTGGTAAACCACTATCTACAGTATGGAATAAGATACCATATTGAGTCTTATTCAATTTAAACTCACCATTGTATCAATGCAATTCTGCTAAAGGTACTATGTAACGCTAATAGCACTAACAGGTTCCTGCCAAACGCTTTGAAGCTATGGCATACACTTTCACAGAGATCCAGCATATATTATCTGATGTAACATATTGTTGCCGTTGGGTGGAAACATTGTATGTCCAAAACCATTCCTTTTTTTAATATAATAGTGAAAATAGCAGCCATATAAGCTCACAATGCGTGGCATGTACTATTTTCACTATAGTGACACTCTTGATGATGAAGTAAGGCATTCATTTATGCAAAAAAAAACAACTAATTGTTGAAAGAATATGGAGATAAAAGGTTTCTGCCCAACAGCAACTATATATCAGGTGTGCTTGACTTTGGCATTAATAATCTAACATTTAACTATAGCTGACGCTGCCCCCGCTGCAGAGGATGCTGCCGCTGCACCCGCTGATGGTGAAGCACCCGCTGATGGTAAACAAACATGCAGAAACGTGTGCTTGTCCACGCATTTTATGTATCGTTTGAGAACAATTATTGGAAATAGTCCCTTGAAAAAATGCCTAATTTCTATTTTGTCAAACGACCATGTTGTGTGCCTACATACATAGATTAAACTGGAAAATGGAAAATAAAAATAATCCCATGCTATTTTTTGCATCAACACTTGAATATACGTTCTTTATGTCATATGATATGGTCGCTTGACAAGTATAAATTAGCTTTGCGTGTAATTCATTGACACCGCACTATGGGACAAACAGAGAGTTGTGAGATACCATTTGGATTAGATTTGACCGTGTAACATTGTGCTGCTGATTTCATGCTGCTTGCTATGCCAATGCTGACATTAATGCCTATTTACAAGCAGCTGAAGGTGCGGAGCCGGCCGCGCCAGAAGAGCCTAAACCACCAACACCTCCACCACCACCACCCAAAGGTAAACTGTCAGGCTGAGAAACCCATCATCACCGACTTGACTGCTATGATGGCCTTCACGTCACCTGTCTTTCGTTGTTACCGTGTTTGCGATAAACACTGGCCTGACAACCCCCGAATGACCTCAAACCTTAAAATCGAATTTGCAGTTCTTATTTGCCTGTTGTTGTCTTTTTCAAAGAATGCATTTCAAAATGTTTATTGTGGTATTCTGTGTTCCTTATGATATCTGTAGAGCCCACAAGTGCCCCCGTGGAGCTGTTTATGGAGGACAAGAATGACACCTCAGTCAGTGTCATTTGGAGTCAGCCAGAGACCATTGGAGACTCTGGTCTGGATGGCTACCTCATTGAAATCGCCAAGGACGGAAGTAAGTCCATCAACTGTTGCTCTCTCTCACACATGCATTTTGCATTCAATTCGACCCCACATGCTCACTGTACTGGCGCTGGAATACAACATGTTCGGTGGCGGTATTCATAGCGCGTGAAGCTATTTATTCTCTACTTCAGGAAGGGTCACAGCTGACATCTGTAGTTAAAATTTCAAATATACATCTTCCGTTATAAATCTTCAGTTATATTTTCTTATATCTCGACGCCCCCTTCACATCACAGAATGCTGAAGTGCATTTTAAATATACCCGCGAATGTGGTAAATGGAGGTTTAATGCGGGTCACCCCTATCGGTTGCACCTGTCCCTGAAGTGTCACTGGTAGATTTATATCATTGGCTACCTACCTCTCCCTAGAAGGAAAGGGCCATTCCAAGGGAGCTGCTGTGGTCTCACAAGAGCTCCTGTTTTAGATTTCCAGCACAACACTAAAGTCAGCACCAGCTAAATGTATGCTTGAGCTAGACTTCCAGCCAACAGACATACCGGTATATGTAGCATCTCACAATCAACTGTGTAAAAGACTACATGAAAAACTGCTTTACCACACTATTACTAATGTCCTTTTAGATCATTTTCAACGTTGGTAATTTGTATTAAAAAAAGAAAGAAAAATGGTAAATGTGTCATCTTGTTCTACATTTATAAATGTATGGCATTAAGGAAAATGGAAACATATATACTACAAACCTGCATCAGACTCCGCACTTTAAGTCAGATAAAACTTTCTTGATCAGTATAAATCTGATATCCTCCTGTTACTGTGGCCGGCTTGTTCGTTCAGTGTGCGTTTACCAAGTGTTTAGTGTTACAGTAATACAGCTGTGTGAACTGTGCCAATTATTCTTCACCACTGTATATTTTGGTCCACAGCTGATGACTGGATAGCCGTCAACGAGGACCTCCAGAAGTCCACCCGCTACGTCATCAAGAACCAGACCACCGGGGATCGCCTGAAGATCCGCGTTGTGGCTGTGAATGCAGGGGGCCGCAGCCCCCCTTGCGCCCTTCCCGAGGCTGTCCTGGTGAAGGAGGTTGCTGGTAAGAAGTGGCCCCACACAGAAATAGTGAGATCTACCTGTAGCTCTTAGACCCGACACACCCTTTAATGGACGCTTTGACCAAGTGTGTGTATATTTAGCTCTATTCCAACAGAGCGTCATTGGCCCTCTTTCTTGTGCGTCATTTTCTTGTAGTGGTGACTGAATGGTGTTCCACAGTAAAATCCTCAGTGTTCACTTATCACTCAGGAGTTTACAGTGTGGGTTCTATTTCCAACGCTACAGGATAGGCCAAATGTGCATCAGTACATCTCTGCCCTTTCAACACAGGCCACACACGGTTGTTCTGACCATCTACTGCATTGAACTGAATTACATCACCAGGCCACTGCAGAAAGGTCCTAAATAGACCGGGGACAGGGTCAAAGAGCATTTTGCTAATGATCTTTGACCGCTCAGATGTTTTAGCAAGGGATGTTTAACATTATGTTCTTTTCATTACTTGTGAACAAAGGCCACCCATTTATCAAATTAAATGGGGGGTGAAATTCCCTGTAAATAATATTTGTCAATATTTTTGGCTGAAACTGTACAGTCATTTGTATGGATAGTATATGCTAGGGTTTGTAAAGTGCAGATGTCACTTTTGAGAGAGGCAAGCCAGCAAAATGTTTCCTGGCAAAAACATTGATCATTGATAGTTGCCAATGTTTATTTGGAACACTTGCTCCGGGTGACATTCCACTCAAACACAGAGTTCCTTGCTCTTTAATGGCTGTTTTTTAACCTTTTGGTAACTTCTGATTAATATAAATGACTTAGAGAAAACTCACAAAGGCTTCACATGTGACTTTTGTGAAGTCGGAAACCATCGTTTAACGTGGAGAGAAAGGCGAGTTGAACAGGCATGGAAGGAAACATGATCCTGGCAATATTTTACTAGTACCAATGTCCCATGTTCACCGCCCTCTGCCATCCAGGAGGGAAGGTGGTTCCACATAATAGAGATGCCTCATTAAATGCTTTAACGAAAGAACGGCCAGCCACATTCTCCCGAAGCCTTGGAAAGATAGCTAGGATGTGTGTGTCATTAACGCAAATGTGGTAGTGGCTCTGTACCCACTGTAACAGTACATAGCTGGAGAGGTGACAAACTGCTCTCCGTGAGATCAATGGTGACAACTGATCGGCTTGCCAGCAGGTGTGGTTTGTCAGGGGAGTGGATGGTGCAGCGCATTCCAGCGTGTCCGCTCTGCATAGAAGGGGGTGTGGGGGAGGTTCTAGTTTCTCAAGTGGCGCCCAAGTCCCTTCGGACTGCCACAGAGTCACTGTTTATTTTGAAACATGCCATGGAATTTACAGGCAGCGTTTTCTTTAGACTTTTACTTTTGAGTGTCAAGTTGGGACACTCAACAGAAAGTGAGTGTCCTGATCATTTTGTGATGGTTGTATGTTAGTAACTTTATTTCCAAATGATGTTTTATGAGTAGCCTGCCTGCAGTGGTCTAATATTAGTCCTGCTTTATTTAGAATCCTGACGTTTCTTGCTTTGCTGAACTCAGCAGTTGGTTGTTCCCAACAATCCTCCCTTAAAAATGTCCCTCAATGATGGAGGAGTGCATTCTACTTACACTTTAAATAGTACTAATACATGTAACTTTGTTCATACAATCCTGTGTTCGCTGCTCAATATCAATGACTTTTGCATACAATTTCCCATTTTTCTAGACCGCCCCAAAGTTCGCATGCCCCGTTTCCTGAGACAGAGATACGTTGCTAAAAATGGTGACAAGATCAACCTGACCATCCCCTTCACTGTGAGTGTACACCTCAAAAGATCTTGTTATAAAAGCATGATCAATAATCTATACTTGCTGATTACTAAATGATTTTCAGCTACTGCGGCAACACCATTGTGAAAGTATAAATTATTATAAATGTTCTTGTCTTTCCCAGGGCAAACCCAAACCAGTTGTCAGCTGGACCAAGGACGGTCAGGCCCCTGACAAGAGGGTCAATATCCGTAGCACCGACACCAACAGCATCCTGTTCATCCGTACTGCTGAGAGAGCTGACTCTGGAGTCTATGAAATGTGTGTAAAAGTAGATGACTTTGAGGACAAATGCCCATTGATCCTTCAAATTGTTGGTAAGTAAAGCTACTGGGAAAAGGACAGATTTTTGTGTTCTTTTTCTTTAATTTACTAATTATCATTTAAGATCATTGCCTGGTTTGGTTTCTGTGTAATATAGTACAAACACTTTGTATAGCTAGTACAAAGTGTGTCATTTTGGCGTATTTTCTTTTTTCAAAAGTAGCAAAAATAGACCATCTACTAGCTAATCATTGTGAACCTGTTCGCCATAGATGCTCGGCTCGCCATAATTTGTGCTAATCAATGCTTTGTTTATGTTTTCTACAGAGCTGCCAGGACCCCCTGCCAGTGTAAAGATTGTTGATACTTGGGGCTTCAACGTTGCCCTGGAATGGACACCACCCTCTGACAATGGAAACACTGAAATCACTGGTTACACCATACAGAAGGCAGATAAAAAGACCGGAGTGAGTAGCTGCACGTCTTAGATTACAGTAACAGTGTCCACTTTATGTGTGATGGTTTTTGTGGTAGGCTACTCTTAATCAATCATATCCATGAAACACTTAACAATCAATACTTCATTAACTAATAACATATCATTGTACCTTTGATATACCAAATTGACTCCATCACTACATTTTCTGCTGCTCACGTTCAATCATCTATCTATCTCTTTGTCTCTCTTTCTTTCTCTTATACTATATATTGTCTTCCATTTGTCTGTCCACAGGACTGGTTCACTGTTTTGGAGCATTACCATAGACTTACTGCCACCATCTCTGACCTCATCATGGGAAACACCTACAAGTTCAGAGTGTATGCTGAGAACAAAGTTGGAATCAGTGAGGAGGCTATTGTTACAGATACTGAAGCTACCATTTTGAAGACAGGTATGTTTCACTACATGCTTTTGCTTTACAAATGGGATTGGCATAGAGTACATTTGGATTTTCTCTTCAATTCAATAGCTGAAAATGAAAAACAAACAAGGAAAACAATCTTCAACTTTTATTTCATAATATCAATTAATTCAATTGTTTATCCATTCATTGCAAGCCATAGCCTTTGTGGGGTTTCTGTGAGGCCTTAGTGAACGTTCTAATTTCAACAGGTGTAACAAATCCTAATACACATTATATATTGTCTTCACATTACTGTCATAGTAATCTGCGAAGCATGTTAACTAATGGAACCGTTAGCTTACTAAATATCACCTTTAGATCAGCTGTGCTTTATGAAAGGCAGTAGCCTTTGATGACATGTGCAATACTATATTTATTTCTGTTTTTACCTTTCTGTCTCTCTTTCTTCAGCCATCGACTACAAGCCTCCCGTGTACACAGATCCTGATTACAGCGAGCCTCCCAAGTTCACCACCATTCTTAGTGACAGAGCCACCACTGTTGGCTACAGCACCAGGCTGCTGTGCTCCGTCAGAGGAACCCCCATGGTAAACGGCAGCATATTTCTGGTTGTCCTAAACCAATATCCCTAACGTCCACCCTGTCACTGATTAAGCATTTAACCAGATACAGTTGCTCATTCAATGTTTGATACACAGCCTTTGGGAAGGAAAGAAAGTCAGTTTAAGTTAGGCACCACACCTGTGACCTTTTTGGGGATGTGCGTGCTTCCCTCTGGACTCTGATACACATAGCAGACAATACACATGACAAAACTACAGATCATCAGAGTCCAATTGTGTTTAATAGTCTAGCATGCTGGTGCTGAGCAATAGTGTTAAACTCTTTCATTAGGACTTGTGGAGATTAAGTCACAGTGAGCCATCATGCCATCATACCTCACCCTGTGATCATTCATTTTTTGTTCTTTGACACTCTAACACCAGAGGCATCAGTTACCTGAGACTGTTCTAGCCTGATGCCAGCTGGTGGCTTCCACCTCCATGATCTTGTGGTGATAGATTGTATGAAGGGCTTTTAGTCCACCGTTCATCCATCCCTGTCAGCATGTTTACCCCTGAGCCACAAAACGATTATATTGTATCCTGCCCTTGTTAGCCTGTGGTCTAGCCATTGCCCATTGCTTTCTACAATATGCTCCCTCTTCAAAAGACTGACAAGTGGCACAGAAGGTGTTTTACACCAAGGGACATGAAGTAGCTCTGGTATGACTACGGATGATATTCTTTTCCTTTAAGCTCTGTGAAGGGGATTGGGTTGGGAGAGTGACAGCTAGTTGAGGGTCAGATCTCAGATGTGTAAAATACCTCTACTCAATAATGTGGTGGCACTGCCATTAGAGCCTCTACTGTGTTTGAGCTATCTGTTCCCAGGTGGTTTTGTTATCAAGAGCAACGCTCTTCAGAGAGAACGCACGCAAAGTTGTTTATTTGATTTGGATGTTTTATAAGACATTTCACTATGACCAGTATTCTGCTGGGCATGACGGTTACATGTAGAGAAGCCCATTTTTGTCAGCACGCAAGAAAGAGCTAGGTGTGAAATTGGATGAACGTGAATTGAACTGGGTGACATAAATCACATAAGGCCCTTCTTTTTCCCACAGCCTAAGATTCAGTGGATAAAGAACAAGATTCCCATTACAAACGACCCCAAGTTCAGGCAGATGTGTGTGCAGGGTATCTGCACTCTGGAGATCCGTAAGCCTGGTAACTATGATGGCGGTGTGTACGTCTGCAAGGCCGTGAATCCACATGGAGAAACCTCAGTCGAGTGCAAGCTGGAAGTCAAACGTAAGTAATGGTTTTAATAAACGGAAGCCAGGAAGAAAGAATCCACAATTAACATAAATGTTAGGAAACAAATTAATTGGAGATAATTTATTTTGAGTGGTCCAAATATAAAATGTATTTGTCAAAATATCTTTACTGGTTTGAAAATCGACTTCAAATAAGCTCTGGCCAATCAAATACATTTGATATTATATACTGAGATATAATACGACATACTGTAAGCTTCCTGTAATATACTACATAATTCTTCATCACTTTGAATGTATTGTTATTTATGGTGTTGCCTGCTTTTGACCACAATTGAAGTTCTCACTCTCATACCAGCTTGTTTTTCCTCTTCAACAGAGCCAGCGGGTCCAGATGCAGAAGTACAAGAGGAATAGGCCAATATCGTCATTCTTAGAGGTTAGGCACTGCTTTTATACATTGTATTACTAGAATAATGGGTTTAGTTAATAAGATTTTAGTAACTTTTTTCCATAAATGTGTTTCTTTTTCACACTGTATTTGACAAGTACTGTAGGACAGGGATTTTCAAAGTGGGTGACGGGGCACCCTGGGGTGCTGTGATGCCAGTCCAGGGGTGCCGCGAGATAATTTGATAATATTTGGAATTCATCAATATCACTACATCAATATCACTTCACTATGCTTAGTAAAACAGACCTGATTTGCACTGTACTTGATGAGTTCTTTTTCCATCCACGGCAACTCTCTTCACCAAAAATAGCAGATTTACAAGCTCACAACGTGTCACAACGTGATGCGTTGTGAGCTTGTAGATCGGCTATTTTTGGTGAACCCTCCCCCCAGAATAGGCATGCTGGGGTTCAAGTGGTTAAACGTCAAGTATAACGTTATTTTCAGTCAGTTCTGATGGAAACGGACATTTCTCCAATAGGATGTAAGATTCTAAAAATTAACAGTGTAATTAAGGGGTGCCGTGGATGAAAAGGTTGTTTACAGGGGTGCCCTGAGTCAAAAAAGTTTGAAAACCTCTGCTGTAGGAGCTCCCCTTCAAAGCCCACAGCCCGGTGCTAGAAAGCTTTTCTCTCTCCATATGGATCTATTTGAGTCCTGAGATGACACCTGCCTTCTCCATGTCTTGCTGTCCATACATGGAAGTCACTAAACTTGGAATAGGTGGCCCCTGCCACTGAAACAGTCCGAGGGGCAGCACCCATAAATTAAACATGTAATGACTCCTCATGTACTCCGCTGAGGGAGCTTAATCACATTTCCCCCAGTCAGCAGCTGTAACCATAATTAGGGACTAGTGAGACACAGCCATTTATTTCTAGGCTCTACTGTTATAGTCTGTTGCTTTATACGAGTCCATCCACTTGACCCTAATTGTTTTGAAATAATGTTTGCACGATCTTAGGGATCTTTGCAGTATTTTAAAATGGGCTGTTGAAATATTACCAAAGACCAGGAAACAATACTTTTTCACATGCTTGTTTTAAAAATAGCCTTGTTGATGTTCTGTACTTAGATTTTCATCAAATTCCTCATGTGTTTATTATTGTAACTGTTAGTCACTGCCTCCAAAGACACTTCCAACACCTGTTTCTTGTTATTTTCTCACCTGCTGCAGTCCCAGATTAGGAGCAGAAGGAGCCTTCACAGCAAAAGGCAAGTATCCCTTTAGCACCTCTAAAACTCTCTGTAATGAAAATGTTTTTACAACTTCCTTACTGTACTGTAATAATTGTACCCTTGCTTTATTTATTTATTTTCCTTTGTGCAATCTCATTTTAGGCGTGTGCTGGATTCCTGAAAGAAATGTACATACAGTATGGCTGGTGAACACAACATCAAATGGTTGTTGACTGAATTATATCCTGAATGTTTATCAAGCTGAGCCATTTTTGTTCCTATTTATTTACTAACATACTTTATCACAGGCAGTACCACCCATATCCATGTCCACATTCAGCTAAGTTCCCAAAAAGTTCCCAAACTACCACTGCTCAAAGAAATGAAGGGAACATTTTGTTCCCTTCATTTCATTGAGTAGTATATTTTCATATCAGTATTGTAAGATGGTGTCCACCAATAATCATGTTACATAAATGTACTGTTACTCATAGGAGAACAACGTGTAACATGTAAGTGTTTGTACCAATAAATCTTTTCATGTCTGGTTTAGTTGTTTTGCTATACATTGTGTTCTGTAAATTGATAAATTAAAGGGTAATATATTGTACAAATGTCCAACCCTTTGCAGTAACCTAATTTACTTTGTGTTCATCTAAACAAATCGATTATCCATGCCTGTACAATTCTTATGCAACAGGAGAATGTAGAAGAGAGAAGTATTTGAATGTCATAGGCCTATATTGCTGTGTTACTATATTGTGTCAAATGTCAAACTGTGACTATCCCTTAGCAATCCATTTAACCTACTTAGGTACTGGCCTTCTGGAGTTTGCCACATAAGATAATAAAAAGGTGTTAGAACATGGAGCATCTGAAAGCCAATTTTGGTTTGGTTTCTAAAACTGATTATACCACGCAGCATAAAACTTAAAAAAAAGTGTAAGTAAATAGAGTAGATCTACTATTTGACGTGTGGAGGGTACTTGCAGTGCATCTATGAGAATGTGAACACAGTGTCTCTCTTACATCTTGCTCATACTCAGACAAGTGCAAAAGTGGATAACAGCATGTTAGGACTGCCACAATAATAATACCACACTAATACTGATCTTCTAATCATGCTGTCGTGAAGTTACAGGCATGCATAGTGAATAGTGATATAGGCCATCGTGCCAGAGATATCTAGGTTACTGCCAGAGATAGGCTCAGTTCACAAAGTGGTTGACAAAATTAGCCTCACTGCTCAAGCCTTCCCTCAAGTTATTTTAGGCCGAACTTCAAACTGCAGCATATCACACTTTGACCTGCCCAAACATGTTTCAATAGTGGTAAGATGCAGCCCTTTAGTGTTCGGCCGTCATGTTTCAGGGCTATGTTCAAGCAAAAGTCAATAATAAGATTTATTTTTTTATTATTCTATTTAAAGAAAATAAGTAAAAAAACGTTATAATCCTGAGATCATAAGTCTATATCCTAATCAATAAAGTCTATAGTCTCCTTTTAGACTAGTTTAAGGACATTGTGGGAATGACTCTTTGACCATTGCACCCTCTAGTGTTACTGTCACGTAATAACATCTATGCATACGCCATTGTGGTCCACAGGAAATGAGTCCTGTCAAAATGTTTTCAACTTTATCAAGAACTAAACAAAGACTGACCAGCTATTATAACATTATCCAAGGTATGTAATTGCTGATATTGTGCAATAAAGGGTCTGTGCTTTAAGAATGGGATTGAACGATCTCGTTACAGTATTAGCTATGAGGCTAGAAGATTGTGACAGCATTTCCTACAACTCTAAAATAGCCTACCAACAGTATAACGTGTTCTATCCACTTATTATAACTCTATGGTTCTACCTCTGTTTTGAATGAGGTTCTAGAGTAGTAGGCTACGTGCATATAGCCCAAATTCTCTTCATGGCAATGATGAAAAAGAAAATGGTGGGAATTGCCAGTTTAGCAGTAGGCCTATTTGAAAAAGTAGGCCTACTGACATATTTTACTTGAGTAAAAGTATCAATAGGCTACTGCAATATAGAAATACTTTGTTACAACCCAGCTGGCACACGACGTCAGTACAACGTTGGGACAACGTTGTACTCCAACGTTGGATGACCATTGGATTTTGGTTGTAAATGAAAGTTTGTCTGACGTCCTAACCTAACGTTGGTTAGACGTCAGAACCTGATGTTGCTTTGACGTCGTAACCTGATGTTGGTTTGACATCTTAAACTAACGTCGATTCAACGTTAATCTCTGATGTTACATAGACGTTGATTAAAGGTTAGACTCCCAACGTTGGATACCAGTTGTATTTTGGTTGTAAATGAAAGTTTGTCTGACGTCCTAACCTAACGTTGGTTAGACGTCAGAACCTGATGTTGCTTTGACGTCGTAACCTGATGTTGGTTTGACATCTTAAACTAACGTCGATTTAACGTTAATCTCTGATGTTACATAGACGTTGATTAAAGGTTAGACTCCCAATGTTGGATACCAGTTGTATTTTGGTTGTAAATGAAAGTTTGTCTGACGTCCTAACCTAACGTTGGTTAGACGTCAGAACCTGATGTTGCTTTGACGTCG
Source organism: Nannobrachium achirus (assembly GCF_963921795.1). Lineage (NCBI taxonomy): Eukaryota > Metazoa > Chordata > Actinopteri > Myctophiformes > Myctophidae > Nannobrachium > Nannobrachium achirus. The sequence continues at coordinate 56,599,477 of NC_137815.1, read as the reverse complement.
TAACCTGATGTTGGTTTGACATCTTAAACTAACGCCGATTTAACGTTAATCTCTGATGTTACATAGACGTTGATTAAAGGTTAGACTCCCATCGTTGGATACCAGTTGTATTTTCGTTGTAAATGAAAGTTTGTCTGACGTCATAACCTAACGTTGGTTAGACATCGTAACCTGATGTTGGTTTGACATCTTAAACTAACGTCGATTTAACGTTAATCTCTGATGTTATATAGACATTGATTAAAGGTTAGACTCCCAACGTTGGATACCAGTTGTATTTTCGTTGTGAATGAAAGTTTGTCTGACATCATGACCTAACGTTGGTTAGACGTCATAACCTGATGTTGGTTTGACATCTTAAACTAATGTTGATTTAATGTTAATCTCTGATGTTACGTAAACGTTGATTAAAGGTTAGACTCCCAACGTTGGATGTTGAAAAAGAAAGTTTGTCTGACGTCATAACCTAACGTTGGTTAGACGACATAACCCGATGTTGGTTTGATGTCATAACCTGATGTTGGTTTGACATCTTAAACTAACGTTGATTTAATGTCAATCACTGATGTTACTTAGACGTTGATTAAAGGTTAGACTTCCAACGTTGGATACCGGTTGTATTTTGGTTGAAAATCAAAGTTTGATTGACGTCATAACATAACATTTGTTTGATGTCAATCTCTAATGTTATGTAGACGTTGATTAAAGGTTAGACTCCCAACGTTGGATTTTTAAGTTTGATTGACGTCATGACCCAACATTGGTTTGATGTCAATCTCTGATGTCATGTAGACATTGATTAAAGGTTAGACTCCCAATGTATTTTTGTTGAAAAGTAAATCGGATTGACGTCATAAGGCAAACATTGATTTGATGTAAGCATCTGATGTTATCTTGACATTGAATTTTGGTTGGTCTCCTAACGTTGGATAAAAGTTATTTTAGTTGAATAAAATTGGACTGACATAATCCAACGTCAGCTTGATGTTAATCTCAGATGTTATGTAGACGATTACTGGTTCAACTCCAAATTTGGATACAAGTTCTAATTTGGTTAAATGAACATAACCCAACGTTGGCAAGACGTCATCCTCCAATGTTGGTTAGACATATAAGCAAGAGGTGCATTGCTGTCAAAACCCAACATTAGGTTGACATCAATGACCAAAGTTGGAAATGCAAAACATCAGAGGGCGTGAAAACCAACGCTAACATCACATCAACTTCCAGACATATGACAGTATGACACCAAATTGTGTCAAGTACTGAATAGTGAATAGAGGGTAGCTCACACAGCAGTCACTAGGTCTGATTAAGCTTGATCCAGAAAAGAACATAACAGTTCACCTTTTTTTTACCTTAACACTGGACAAATAAAGAAATACATGAAATAATAGCACAGCCTACCTCAGAGAGAACTTCCAGACAGTTTCCTTTTTACTTGCATATGTCCCACAACAACAACAAAATTATGAATAAAATATATTCCGGTGTGTTCACAACAAAAATATAATAATTAAAAAATATAATCCAGTGAGTTCACAACAACAACAAAAATTATTAAAAAAAAATATATTCCGGTGAGTTCACAACTACAAAAAAAAATTAAAAAAATGTATTCCGGTGAGTTGCCAGATTAAACTGTAGGTCCAAACAGAACTACCAAGATCCCCCAGAATTCACAGTGTCAGTTCAATCAGTTCTGAGTGCATGCGTTTGTGTCCCCCGCTGCCTCCTCTTGCCTGCATGTCCAGTGAGCTACCAGGTTTTAGGTCCAACCAGAACTAATTCAAGTTATATCAGTCCATAGTGTCCCTCTTGAAATGGACAGTTCCCCTGTGTCTCCCGCCTCTTCTGCTTTAGGTTGTCCTCTGCTTCTGGGTTGAACGTCATGACGGCATCTGTAGAAAAAGAGAATACAAAATATGTAACATGCTGTCATAACCTTACACCACCACATTGTCATGTGGTGTAAATTATTTACAGGTGTGTCTACAAGGTCACAATGCATACAAAAACTTGAAAACTTCACATCATGTTCACCCTCATAACCTTAAAATAACAAGAGTTCAGTTGGTTAAGCAGGCCCTCACCCAGAAGAATTAAATTGTAAGACACTGAAAACCACAGAACACCCAAACCTTATACTGTGTTATGCTGTGCATTACTTCTTACTTACTTAAAAAGCTTGGTCACAGAGGTGCTTCTTCTCTCCATCCTCTCAACGACTGGACCCAAGCAGACACATCACGCCAGCTAAGAGAGAGAGAAGAAAGAAGGAAATAGGTTAGACCAGGGTTTCCTAAAGTGGGTGCTGTTGCACCCTAGGGTGCCTTGATGCCAGTCCAGGGGTGTCTCAGAATAATCTGATCATCAATATCACTACATCAATATCAGTTCACTAAGTAAAACTGACCTGATTTGTGAGGAGTTATTTTTCCATCTACGGCCAACTCTCTTCTGCAAAAATAGCAGATCTACAAGCTCACAACATGTCACGACGCGCTGTGAGCTTGTAGATCGGCTATTTTTGGTGAACCTTCCTCCCAAAATAGGGATGCTGGGGTTCAAGTGGTTAAACATAAAGTATAAAGTTATTTTCAGTCAGTTCTAATGGAAACTGATATTTCTCCGATGGTGTAAGATTCAAAATATTTACAGTGTACTTCAAGGGTGCTGTGGATTAAAATATTATTTACAGGGGCGAGGTGACCCGAGTCAAAAATGTTTGAAACCCCCTGGGTTAGACACCAAATCAAAGACACTTGCCATTGTATCAAAGGGAAGGACATGTTTTGCCCAATTACATTATTTACAGATTGGTGTGTGCCAATTGTCTGTCCTTGGTCAACATGAAGTTACCTTGTATTGCTCTAAAATACATCAGTCTTCTCCAAAGCCACCTTCCTTTTCCCCCTTCATGTGGTTACCGAAGAGCCTGAAGAAAAACATATTACATTTTTGTGAACAATATAGTAGGGTAAGGTTCTTTTGTAAACATGGCATATAATCTCTTGATCCCTTGTTGATCAGGTGGCCCAGGGTGGTCCGCTTTTTAAACCCTCTACACCAAATCTGCTCAGCAACAGCAGGTCTATAAGCTACATTCATGCAAAATTGTATTTATTTATTTTCACATAATTTTATGACATTGTCATAAGAGGGGGTTCCAGTGGTTAAGCTGCGAAAAAATGAAAACATGCAGACAGGCCATCGCCTAGAATAATTAAACAAATAATTATGCAGACACTGAAAACCACATCACACAAGGGTTAATTCATATTGTATGTTGAAACATGCAGAGAGGGAAGCAAGCACATCTCCAAAGATTTACAGGTGCCGAACCAAGGAATATATAATATACACACCATGGAAGGAGGAGGTTCACACACTGTTCCAGAGCTCCAGTAAATAGTTTATTAGGATAGAATAATAACTATTTACCGGAGCTCTGGAACAGTGTGCGAACCTCCTCTTCTTCCATGTTGAAACATGCACTTTATACTGTGACTCATATAAAGCCTACCAAGGTCTTAAAAGCTTGGTCATCACAGAGATGTTGCTCCTCTCTCCATCCTCTATCCTGTCAACCACTGGCACCAGGTCCGAAAGGACTATCAGACACGTCACGCCATCTGAGAGAGAAAGAGAGGTTAGACACCCAATCAAAGCGTTATAATTTTCCATCGCACAACAGTTTGTAGATTGGCTATTTAGTACAAAACAATGATCAGACTACCTGGTTGTTATCTCCCAAGAGTAGAAACCACCATGTCTATCCCAAAGGAAAGGCGGGACAAGCACAGCAGACACCTGAGAGAGAGAGAGAGGGAGAAGAAAACAGACTAGTGACTAGTTCATACATGTTTGCTTCCACATAAGACAGGACTGGACACTGCGTCACAAGAACAAGCAGCCACCCAATGTACGGCACCTGAGACACAGAGAGAAAGGAAATAAAATCAGCACAAAAAGAAAGGAAACTTGACTTCGGTCCATTATCTCCCCTTTAATAATACCAATTTGTATTGTTTTATATCATTTTTATCATTGATTCGTCACCTTTACAACAAAGTACAGCTTGTAAGCATCGGGCATTCGAGGCATGAGCTACACAACCTAACGTGTGGGTAGCGCCGATCAAGGTTTTGCCAAAATGGCTTGCAATATTGTTCTGCTGGCATTTACTCTCATTGTGGGCTTCCCTGACACTGAGCTTAAAATTAACAAAGTGTAAAAATGGTCAACATGTGTTGTTTTTTCTTTTCCTTATTACTGTGGGAGAGTGCAATCATTCAATCATTAAAGGGGAGATATAATGGACCGAAGTCACAAAAATAGCTGATCTACAAGCACACACAATGTGAGGCTGTAGAATGGCTTCTCAGTTCAAATAAATCATTATTAATTAAGTAAATTACCTGGTTGGCTTAGCTCCCAGGATCACCTCATACCACCACAGAGACACCTCATGTAACAGAGAGAGAGTGAAAAAGGAAATGAATAGGTTAGATTTTATCATACTCCATCAAACAACAATGTTGCATTAGACACAAAATTATCTACAAGAACACATTGCATAATATGAGCATGTACAGTATATTATTTAGTACTTGACTAGTTCCTGCAGTGATTGGCTGCAGTAGATTGGCATTCAGACGTGTTTGTAACACCTGTGAAGTGCAGCTTTGGCAGTACAGGGTAAGAAGAGAAGGAGAAGTCTCATGCAAAAGTCATGCTGTATTCTATATTGGATCTTGGATATTATACCACAGGATGAAGATACCTTTTATTTTCCTATTGTGGATTACTACTGGATTTCCTGGATTAAAAAGGGTGGTAAGAGGAGACTTAACCTACCATATTGCATAGACTGGTTTTCTTTTCGACGTTGGAATTTTCTGTTGACAGAAGAAAAACAAAAGTTGAAAGACTACAAAATACATTACAAATGAGCCATGTACCACACACACACACACACACACACACACACACACACACACACACACACACACACACACACACACACTCCTGTTAATCACTTCTAGCTCCCACTCCCACTTTGAGAACCATGGCACAAAATCAGTGTTTGTCAATTATGCATTTGAGCCATGGACCACCATTTAGTGAGATTTAGCCTCTCAGTCTCATACCTAATAATTTAGGAATACAGATCATGTGTAAAAAATAATTTAGCTTGTACATTTGGTTTGATTTTACAGTAATTAAAAGATCTATAGGGGTCCATTTGGTTATCAACTCCCCATCATTTAGCTGGGGACCACCTGGAAGGCTGGAACCAACCTAACATTACTAAACAAACACTATATAAATAGCAATGATTACTGTCACAATAACACTATTTAAATGCTGAATAAATAATGGACCTTGGAAACATTATATAATGGAAACTTTTTTACAGCAATGAGGGTTCCTGTCACATATTAAAAGGGGTCTGCAGCCAAATAGTCATTTTGGATTTTGGGGTCCTTGACATGAAAAGGGCTGAAAACACTGGAGTATGAATTGTAAATAGTGAAGTTGTAAAAAGTACTGGAAGCAAAAGCAATCAATTAAAATAGCTTTACATACCTGTGTCATCTCCCTGCTCCAAAACTCCTTCTCTGTGTGCAAAAAGTCTCCATAATGTAGATTTAATCCCACAAATAGACTGGCAGCAACCTATCTTCCTGTTCAACAATCAACAGTGATTTTATTTAGTTTAGTTTTATCTTAAATCACTTTTAGACAAGCAGCTCTCAATGCTTGCTGTTGGTGACAAATGTAACTGCTGTGGGCTGTTTGGATTCAAAGTGGGGGTGTGCTCTCAGCAGAGCCAGTGGTAGCTGGCCACATCACAGTCACATGACACACAGCCAATCAGGCATTTGCAATTGCATTGTGGGCAGTGTAGTTGATTTTCAAACTGCTTTCCATAAACACACATATATTGTGTTCCTCTCTGTAACTACAAAGATGGCTCCCTTCATCTTTCATATGTTTCCTCCAAACTATAATATCCCAAAAGATAGGCATTAAAATGTGTTTTAATCAGATTTAATTACAGATGATAATTTGCTTGTATAACCAATGTCTGCCCAACATTATTTTACTAACGTCCACATAACGTTGAAGTCTAACATCATCAGACGTTGATATTTGGTTGGTTTTAGGTTGTGTTGGTAACTAACCAATAACCAACGTCTGTTCAACGTATTATCCCAACGTCAGGTTGACGTCAGGATGATGTTTTTATTGTATTATACTCATTTCAAGCAGGATAGTTTTACATTAAGCTTCTGAAGCATTGAGGAATACAGTATGGTAGTGGATCTCAAACATTTCAAAGAAGAAACATTTCCATTAGAGAAGATTTTGATGAGTCAAGCAGTGATTCTCAACTATTTTAATTGCAAGAACCCCAGTTTGACATGCATTAGTCTAAGTACGGACCTCCATTTTATGGCATTTCTATCTGAGACCCCAATTTATTGTAAAATCAATGTTAATGGGTCCATTTTGGTTCCATTTGTACACTCTATGAGTTACCCATAAGGGTCCATTTCATTCCTAACTATCATTTAGCAGGGGACCCCCTGGAACTCCCTCAAGGACCCCACTTCGAGAACAAATGCAGTTAATATCAGGTTGCCATTCCATATATCTTTACTGTTTTTAAACCATTAAGACATAAGGTCGATACCTTCTAAAGCCTGACCTAAGTTTTCAGAAAAAAACGCCTGAGGGATAAAACAGGGGTTCCCGTCCATAATGGGTTGTGTATGTTGGGCTGATTTGTACACTTTGTTCTATGTCACATCTATAATGTTTTACATTGATAAACTTCATAGTTAATAGTATGCGGTATTAAACTGTGGATACCCCAGGCTGGCTTGCGGTGGACATTTTTGTCTGAATGATATTTTTGCCATGGAGTGGACAATAATGTTACCAGTAGCACACAAAGAGCCAGTCTCAAATGTCTACTAGCACAGTGGTTCTCAAAGCAGGTTGAGAGGGACCTCAAAGTTCCTTGAATGCGGTCCAAATCGAACATTACAGGTCTGTAACTCTGAGAGTGTATGGAACCAAATGGACCCATAAACACTCTCAGAGTTATGGGTCCTTAAAAATAATAATAATACAAATAAATTGAGAACCACTGTACTAGTGGAATATAGTGTCATACATATCCTGAAGAAACCCTGGAGACTGGGACAGAAATTTTGTCTCATGATCAAAATTACAACATTGTTATTTAAAAACAAAATCTAAAATCTACCATGGTCAAAGGCAAGTCTCGCCACATGTGTCAATGTACAGACATTGATGATCCCTGTGCCAGGAGATATTATGGGATATGTTGTTTTTATCTTTAAATGGGTATACCCCATTTGATGGTGTCCCATAGATGTTCAACAATGACCTATTACAGCTGAGGTCAAGACCTTTCCATTAACAGTTAGCCATTTCTAGCCTATGTAAGCCCTTCTGTGGCTGAATGATATGCCTTTAATCATGGACTCTAGGCAAGATTCAGAGGTCATTGTCACAGCATTCTGCTGTGTACTGTTAGATAAGCATCATGGTGTGCCTATCTGTCTGTCTGTCTTTCTCTCTTTATCGCCCGAGTTTAGGCCACAATGCATTTTGTTATACCCCCACTGAAGAAATATAGGCCTACTTGTCCTCTAAGTTCCTGTCATTTCAGATTAGATACACTAGCTCTTATTTAGGATTCAAAACATTGAAATTGAAATGGTCTTGGACTTTAAGGACAACCCACATTCATTTATAATCGGCACTGTTGCGGCCTATCTTTAGTTTTTTGTTGAGCCAATGTAATGGTACGCTGGACCAATGAAGTGGCTAGTGTCCTCAGGGGTTGCTTATCAAGGAACTTTGACATTCTTGCTAGATACCTTGTTCACTATGTCCATGCCAATAAACTCCCCCGTTATACTGGTCTTGTTCACATCCAAGATTAACTGAATGCTCATGCTTACCTGTAACTACCATTACATTCAAGAGAGACACTGATAGTCCAATGAATGCTATGATCCAAATTAATTTAATTTCATAAACATTCAGATGTCCCTAACTGTAATGACACCTTACTGTCCCTTAAACTGCATACTTTATGTGGTCTTTAACCAGAGATGTTCTGTTTTTATCCCCAGCAAAGCATAATCCTTTGCAATGCATACAGCATTGTAAGTTAAGCAGTCAACCTGACGTTGGGATAATACGTTGAACAGACGTTGGTTATTGGTCAGTTACCAACAAAACCTAAAACCAACCAAATATCAACGTCTGATGATGTTAGACTTCAACGTTGTGTGGACGTTGTCATAATACCGTTGGGCAGACACTGAGGTTTGGTCGAATATCCGACAACAGCATGTCAGTGATTCAACATCAGCCTGATGTTGGGAAAACACGTTGAACACACGTTGGTTATTTGTTAGTTACCAACACAACCTAAAACCAACCAAATATCTACGTCTAATGATGTTAGACTGCAACGTTGTGTGGACGTTGTCATGATAACGTTGGGCAGTCATTGAGGTTTGGTCAAAAATCCGACAAGAGCATGTCATTGTTCGACGTCAATATGACGTTGGGATTATACGTTGAACAGACGTTGGTTATTGGTTAGTTACCAACACAACCTAAAACCAACCAAATATCTATGTCTAATGATGTTAGACTGCAGCGTTGTGTGGACGTTGTCATGATAACGTTGGGCAGACATTGAGGTTTGGTCAAAAATCCGACAAGAGCATGTCAGTGTTCGACGTCAATATGACGTTGGGATTATACGTTGAACAGACGTTGGTTATTGGTTAGTTACCAACACAACCTAAAACCAACCAAATATCTATGTCTAATGATGTTAGACTGCAGCGTTGTGTGGACGTTGTCATGATAACGTTGGGCAGACATTGAGGTTTGGTCAAAAATCCGACAAGAGCATGTCAGAATTCGACATCAACCTGACGTTGGGATTATACGTTGAACAGACGTTGGTTATTGGTTAGTTACCAACACAACCTAAAACCAACCAAATATCAACGTCCGATGATGTTAGACTTCAACGTTATGTGGACGTTAGTAAAATAACGTTGGGCAGACATTGAGGTTTGGTCTAATACCGACAACAGCATCTGAGTATTCAACGTCAACCTGAAGTTGGGATAATACGTCGAACAGACGTTGGTTATTGGTCAGTTACCAACACAACCTAAAACCAACCAAATATCAACGTCTGATGATGTTAGACTGCAACGTTGTGTGGACGTTGTCATGATAATGTTGGGCAGACATTGACGTTTGGTCAAATATCAGACAAGAGCATGTCAGAATTCAACATCAATATGACGTTGGGATAATACGTTGAACAGACATTGGTTATTGGTTAGTTACCAACGCAACCTAAAACCAACCAAATATCAGCGTCTGATGATGTTAGACTGCAACGTTGTGTGGACGTTGTCATAATAACATTGGGCAGACATTGATGTTTGGTCAAAAATCCGACAACAGCATGTCAGTATTCGACGTCAAGATGACGCTGGAATAATAAGTCGAACAGACGTTGGTTATTGGTCAGTTACCAACACAACCTAAAACCAACCAAATGTCAACGTCTAATGACGTTAGACTGCAATGTTGTGTAGACGTTATTATAATAACGTTGGACAGACACTGAGGTTCAGTCAAATATCCGACAACAGCATGTCAGTGATTCAACATCAGCCTGATGTTGGGAAAACACGTTGAACACACGTTGGTTATTCGTTAGTTACCAACATAACCTAAAACCAACCAAATATCTATGTCTAATGATGTTAACGTTATGTGGACGTTAGTAAAATAACGTTGGGCAGACATTGAGGTTTGGTCAAAAATCCGACAAGGGCATGTCAGTGTTCGACGTCAACATGATGTTGGGATAATAGGTTGAACAGACGTTGGTTATTGGTTAGTTACCAACGCAACCTAAAACCAACCAAATGTCAACGTCTGATGATGTTAGACTTCAACGTTGTGTGGACGTTAGTAAAATAACGTTGGGCAGACATTGAGGTTTGGTCAAAAATCCGACAACAGCATGTCAGTATTCGACGTCAACCTGACGTTGGGATAATACGTTGAACAGATGTTGGTTATTGGTTAGTTACCAACACAACCTAAAACCAACCAAATATCTACGTCTAATGATGTTAGACTGCAACGTTGTGTGGACGTTGTCATAATAACATTGGGCAGACATTGATGTTTGGTCAAAAATCCGACAACAGCATGTCAGTATTCGACGTCAAGATGACGCTGGAATAATAAGTCGAACAGACGTTGGTTATTGGTCAGTTACCAACACAACCTAAAACCAACCAAATATCAACGTCTGATGATGTTAGACTTCAACGTTATGTGGACGTTAGTAAAATAACGTTGGGCAGACATTGAGGTTTGGTCTAATACCGACAACAGCATCTGAGTATTCAACGTCAACCTGACGTTGGGATAATACGTCGAACAGACGTTGGTTATTGGTCAGTTACCAACACAACCTAAAACCAACCAAATATCAACGTCTGATGATGTTAGACTGCAACGTTGTGTGGACGTTGTCATAATAACATTGGGCAGACATTGACGTTTGGTCAAATATCAGACAAGAGCATGTCAGTATTCGACGTCAAGATGACGCTGGGATAATAAGTCGAACAGACGTTGGTTATTGGTCAGTTACCAACACAACCTAAAACCAACCAAATGTCAACGTCTAATGACGTTAGACTGCAATGTTGTGTAGACGTTATTATAATAACGTTGGACAGACACTGAGGTTCAGTCAAATATCCGACAACAGCATGTCAGTGATTCAACATCAGCCTGATGTTGGGAAAACACGTTGAACACACGTTGGTTATTCGTTAGTTACCAACACAACCTAAAACCAACCAAATATCTATGTCTAATGATGTTAACGTTATGTGGACGTTAGTAAAATAACGTTGGGCAGACATTGAGGTTTGGTCAAAAATCCGACAAGGGCATGTCAGTGTTCGACGTCAACATGATGTTGGGATAATAGGTTGAACAGACGTTGGTTATTGGTTAGTTACCAACGCAACCTAAAACCAACCAAATGTCAACGTCTGATGATGTTAGACTGCAACGTTGTGTGGACGTTAGTAAAATAACGTTGGGCAGACATTGAGGTTTGGTAAAAAATCCGACAACAGCATGTCAGTATTCGACGTCAACCTGACGTTGGGATAATACGTTGAACAGATGTTGGTTATTGGTTAGTTACCAACACAACCTAAAACCAACCAAATATCTACGTCTAATGATGTTAGACTGCAACGTTGTGTGGACGTTGTCATAATAACGTTGGATAGACATTGAGGTTTGTCCAAAAATCCGACAACAGAATGTCAGTATTCAACATCAAGATGACGTTGGGATAATACGTGAACAGACGTTGGTTATTGGTCAGTTACCAACACAACCTAAAACCAACCAAATATCAACGTCTGATGATGTTAGACTTCCACGTTATGTGGACGTTAGTAAAATAACGTTGGGCAGACATTGAGGTTTGGTAAAAAATCCGACAACAGCATGTCAGTATTCGACGTCAACCTGACGTTGGGTTAATAGGTTAAACAGACGTTGGTTATTGGTTAGTTACCAACAAAACCTAAAACCAACCAAATGTCAACGTCTGATGATGTTAGACTGCAACGTTGTGTGGACGTTAGTAAAATAACGTTGGGCAGACATTGAGGTTTGTTCAAAAATCCGACAACAGCATGTCAGTATTCGACGTCAACCTGACGTTGGGATAATACGTTGAACAGACGTTGGTTATTGGTTAGTTACCAACACAACCTAAAACCAACCAAATATCAACGTCTGATGATGTTAGACTGCAACGTTGTGTGGACGTTGTCATAATAACGTTGGGCAGACATTGAGGTTTGGTCAAAAATCCGACAACAGAATGTCAGTATTCGACGTCAGGATGACGTTGGGATAATACGTTGAACAGACGTTGGTTATTGGTCAGTTACCAACACAACCTAAAACCAACCAAATATCAACGTCAATTGACGTCAAATTAATACGTTGATACAACGTTGGAAGTTGACGTTGGTCCAACGTTGGATTTTGGTTAGCTGACGTCGCGACCTAAATCCAACCAAAAATCAACGTCAACGGACGTCGTGTGCCAGCTGGGAAGTAAAGGTCCGGATTCTCCAGAATTCAAAATGTAGGCTCAAAATGTAGGCTACTTGAGTAAAAATACAAAAGTAGGCTATTGGAATTTGGCATCAAAATGTAGGCCTACTCAAAGTACCAAAAGACTACTCATTATGCAAAATGTCCCAGTTTTCAAACGTAAAACAATCTTTTGAAAATAGCAGATCTACAAGCATCAAAACGCATTGTGAGCTTGTAGATCTGTGGGTCTTTACACAGAACCAAATCTTAGAATATTTTGTTGTCATTGGATAGAATTGCTGTATTGAAGTGGTAGGCTACCATAGTAGTCGAGATAAAGGGCAAATGTTGATCAAAATAACAATTCTTCTACATGCTCTAATTGTGTAGACTTCTTGTAAAGTATCCTAAGCAACACAGATGTTTAAGAATAATGTAACTCTTGAGAGTGTAAAATTAAACCAAATGGGCCCGTAAGAGTTAAAGATCTATAAGGGTCCATTCGGTTACCACCTCTCCATTTAGCTGGGGACCACCTGGAACCCCTTCAAGGACCACCGGTGGTCCCTGGACCACTGGTTGAAAACCACTATAGTCTGAATGAATATAGTTCTTCGTAGGGGTGGGCGATATGGAAAAATACAATATCACAATATTTTCCCAAGCTGTATCACGATACACGATTTTATCAATTCTTTTTCATGTTGGTTTTTATGGTTATTTTTCAAGTAACTTGACAAAAACTAGACTCTCTGGGTTCCTTTTGGGAGGTCTAAATTGAACTTTACAAGTATGTAACTCTGACAGCATACAAATGAAACCAAATGGACCCTTACAGGTCCATTTGGTTTCATTTGTATACTGTCAGAGTTAAGTGGAGACCTTGACATTTTAATGTTTGAGAACTACTGATTTAGACCAAAATGCAGGTTTAAATTGAATTCTGCAATGAATCTCTGTATTTACGATTAAACAGGATTTTTTACAAGGCTCCCTCAATTGTATCACATACGATACCTCTGAAAAGGCATATCGTGGAGACATTGTATCGTCTCAACGATAATTATCACCATATCGCCCACCCCTAGTTCTTCGGTAGGCTATTATTAGTCCCTCTCAGGATGAACAGTATCTGTGTCTTATGGTCACAATGGTGATCAAAGTTAAAAGGATACAGAGAGGTGAAGCAATGCAGTACCTCTGAGTCACTGGGGGTGTTTTCTAATCATTGGTAATGGACTGAGAAATCATGGTTGGCCGCTCCTGCGTCAAGGGTACTAGGCCTGCATACTGTACCTCTGATGGCAATGAAATGCATCATCCCTCTAGGACGGAGCATGCTTGCCATTTGCTTTAAAGGCTCTGGCGTGACTCCAAGGAGATGTAATTTGCCTAATGGTGAAACTGGCAGTCACACCAATGTCCTGTTATTCTCCATCAAAATGCTTTAGCAGTGCTACTGTAAATCAGCAGCTATCACAAACATTGGATTTGCATAACGCCACTGTCAGGCAGAAACCTCCAAGTTTCAAATGTGTATGTTTTTTCATAAAGTAAAGCCCTGCTTCACCACACAAGGCCGTCGCACAATAGTAGTGAAAACAACAGATCTACGTGTGCTTGTATCGGCTTGTAGATCGGCTGTTTTTTTAAAATGATAAATACAAAATTAACGGTTTTGGACATACAGGGTTTCCATCCGACAAACGACAATATTCTTTTCTGTTAGTCTGACTCATATGGTATGAAGTTTATTTTGTATTTTTTATTAAGAGCATAAAACAAGCATTTCAACAAGTCACTCTCTTCTTTATGAAACCCTGTTCTGGCTGCATGGATACTGCATGGCTGAGCTCACCTCAATCGGCTGGGCACTGAGATAACATTCAGAATGATTTTGTGCCAGTAGAATGGTCTGCTTCATTATGATTAACACTGGCCGAGGTTGACGGTAATGCACTAGAGATGAGACATTCCCGAACGAACCGAGTCTTTTGAACGGCTCTTTGAAATGAACGATGGGATCCGGTTCGCAGTAGGGAGCCGTTCATTTTGTAAATTAACAGGTGTGGAATAAGTACAAAACATTCTTTACTTATGTAAACGTGTCAATACTGCAACGTGGAAATACTCTGCCACAAGTAGAAGTTTGGAATTAAAATGTAGGCCTACTTGAGTAAAAGTACAAAAGTATCGGTATCAAAATGCACGTAAAATATAAATAGTAGAAAATAGTCATTATGCAGAATGTCCCATTTCACAGTTTTTCCAATGTAGAAAATGTAGAAAAATAATTTGAAAATAGCAGATCTACAAGCTCACAATGCGTCGCGTTGCGACGCATTGTGAGCTTGTAGATCGGCTATTTTCAAATGGCAGAAATGTAGCCTATATGTATGGTTGAAATGTATAGGGTTGAAGTGAATTTGTAATTATAATGAAAATCTACAAAGTAACTAGTAACTCAAATGAGCCAGTCTTTTGAACGGCTCTTTGAAAGGAACGGATCCCAGAGATCCAGATCACTTCAAAGAGCCATAAATCTCATCTCTATAATGCACAAAAACGAGCCACAGACAGCCAGGGAATCCTTTCAGACGAGACGACCCCTCAGGAAGCCTGCAGTGGCCATGTGACATAGCTCTCCCCAACTGTCCACAGTGGGAACTCAAGCAATCAATTGATTTCAGATAGCAGAATGGGTCTCATTAAGTCAATTTAATTAAAACCGCTGCAGTGAACTGTAGAAAGCAGACAGGAGATTTAAACAAAACAAAGAAAAAGTCTTGTCTCTGTGCAACATGTTGACCTGTCCTGCATACCGGTATCTAATATAACTTAAAATAATTAAATGCAGTATAAAATTGATCCCCATAAAAGATGTGTTCTTCTCCAAGCTACAGCCATTAATGAATAGAATCCGCATATAGCTAAAAGACTCGCTCATAATGTGTGTTACTGTGTTCATTTGCATTCTGGTGCCTCTACCAGATCCTTCCACATATTGTAGGCTGATCCTTGCTAAGTTGCTAATGAGACAGCTGTGAGCAGTGTATTTTCTGTGCTCCACCTTCTGCTGGTCTACATTATTCACCAGGTGCACGCTTTTAAAACGGAAGGAGAAAGGAGAACTGGCTGCCTTTTTTCATTTTGCTGCTGAGTCTGCTCGAGCGTCACAGCAACCGTCTGTCGACTTGCTGGAGAAACTTGGTCTCTCGTGTGCAGCCTGCACCTACACTGCAGCAAAGCAGTACAGAGTGCTAACACCCATCCTCTCCTCTCCTCTCCTCTCCCTCCCTTCCTCTCCCATCCCGGCAGCAGCGGCTCAGGAGGTAGAGCGGCCGCCTGGGAGACAGAAGGTTCCCGGTTCGATCCCTGGCTCCTCCTGCCTGTGTGTGATAAGTGTCCCTTGAGCAAGACACAGTCAGCCCCTTCTGTTCCTGATGAGCAGGTTGGTTGGTGCCTTGCATGGTTGCCTCCGCAGTCGGTGTGTGTGTGTGTGTGTGTGTGTGTGTGTGTGTGTGTGTGTGTGTGTGTGTGTGTGTGTGTGTGTGTGTGTGTGTGTGTGTGTGTGTGTGTGTGTGTGTGTGTGTGTGTGCTGCATTAACATGTAATGTGTAACATCACGTGTATCTGTGCTCTGTGTGTGTGCGTGCGCGCGCGTGTGTGTGTGTGTGTGTGTGTGTGTGTGTGTGTGTGTGTGTGTGTGTGTGTGTGTGAGTGAGGGAGAATTGGTCCTCTCTCCTCTCCTCTCCTCTTCCCTCCCTCTCTCCTATCCGCTACCCACTCTGCCTCTCACACCTCACTGTACTCTGGTCCCACATAGATGTTACACTGGCGGTGATGGTGGTGGTGTTGGTGGGGCGGGGGGGGGGGGTTTGTGTTTGTGTGTGTTTTGGAGCAGGGGGTGCAGACAGTGGACCCAAAAATCAGACGTTATGGGAGCGTGTGCACAGTGCTGGACTTGTCAGTCTGCACCGCCCCTTTCAGCACTCATCGATTCCCACTGGTTTCACCCCCCCCCCCACATACACACACACACACACACACACACACATGCACTACCACCATCTCCCTCCCCTGCATGTAAATATTTCAAAGCTCAGCATTCCCCTGTCTGTAGGAAAGCAGTGAGAGTGAGAGCCTGAAGCACAAAAAAAAGAGGAGGAACGTGCAGTTCTTAATGCGCCATAGAAAATGCCCCCTCCTCTCTCATCCCTCCCTCCTTTGCTCAATTGATGACAAGGAAGGTTTTTATGGAGTAGCTCTTCAACCAATGAGGAAACAGTGCCGGGAAATACAGCAGTGCAACTGCACCGAAAGTCTGGTGCCTTCCGCTGGTTACCAGTGTGTTTTAGAATGACAAAGTGCGCGTCTACTTCTCTCCTCTCCTCCACCCAGCCTGATTATCTCAGCACCTCGGGTCGCGACAACACTTTTGCATGACTGTGGGTGAGTGTGCGTGAGTGTGCGTGTGAGTGTGTGGTCTTTCACAAAAGAGAGAGAGAGACCCCCTGGGGTGCACCTGGGACCTGCCAGGAAAAATACCAACTTAAGGGGCTTATATCATCTCACAGTTGGATGAGCCAAAGTGCACATTTTTACTAAGATTGTACTTTTTCTTCCTCCCCGCCGAGATAATTATCTTTCTCTGTTCTGCACTTCCACTCAGTTTCTTATAGGAGTCAGTTCATCTCTGGGTGAGGTAAGCAGCTTTCCTTTCCTTGCCATAGCTACTACTGCTCAATTATCACTGGTGTTTGGAGCTTTGCTCTATCAGGATGACAATTTAGGTATTTAGCAGAGGCAACAAGCCTCAAGAAATTGTTATTATTATTATTATTTGTCATTTCCATCTCATTCAGTTATGCTGCAAAGGAAAAGAGTGGAACTTTTTTCAGCATTCAGTGGAGAGCCGGTCCCAGTGCGTAGCGTCATGCATTGCTGCAGCATTATGTTACATAATAGTGGCAAATGTGTCTGAGTGTAGAACTTGAGACAGGATTGCTCCGAGTGCTGAGACATACAATGACTACTTCTCATTGACCGAATGCAATCTTGGTCTAGATAGGTGCATATTGATTAAACACTAAGCAGAGCATTGCGGCTATTTTGAATGCCTCTTGGTCTCATGAAAAACATAAAAGAGTGGGGGGGGGATCAACCTCAGGAAATCTAAATGGTTATACTTCACAAAAGAGGATTGTCTTTTCACAAATGGACATCAATTGAATTCAACATTTTACCAGGCAATTTAGTCGTTAGAGTTTTTAAAGGTACAACAGCCTTTTAATACATTATGACAGCCTTTAGAATGGATGGCGTGCGGCATCAGTGCACTGGAATACAGTAAATGCTCTGATGAGGTGCATGCAAGGTCAGAACTGCTGAGCTCAGCGAGAATGGAGCGCAGGCCTTCTGAGTCCGCAGAGCACACTCTGTGTAGATTGTAATGGAATTGAGTCATCCTATTACCAGTTAAACCCAGCTCATATAAATGAAATGCGTCACCGCCGTTTCCAATAAGTTACAGTATTTATATTGGAAATCTTGCAATAAGTTGACTATAATTGACTATAATGAGTAGTTGCTGTTGGTAAAGACTTCTTGCCCTTGCGCATTTAAATCTTCTTCCTTGTGGCAATTAAAGATGACCTGCTAAAATGGACCCCAGTAGGTAAAATATGGTGCATTCCCTTCTTTTGCCCTACAGTAGCTACAGTAGTGCCCTATTTATCATAGTCTATGGAATTACGCAGCAGAATGTGGGATGAAAAGTACTGCATGCTGGAGGTTTCCAGGGCTGTGTGATGATAGTGAAGGGCAAAAGAGTGATGCATAGTTTGTGTAGTCCCCAGGGGTATTATGTGTAGACTACACATGACTGGGATACTCCTCTACTGACATACTGAGAAAGGTCTTCCTTTTGGCACAGAACATGTTCAGGGCAGCAGTGTGTATATCATCTACACACACATATGGAATATATGCCTTGGTGCATACTGTGCTGCAATGTACAGTATCGCAGTAAACTGAAATAGACATACAGTACCTAATAGCAAAGAAGTAAGTATCAAATACACAGTAGATTATATAAGGCCTATGTGATATGACACATGTTGCATATATATGAAAAAGAACAAGAAGACAATTGTAAAATATAATTATTTATAAATGTTAAGAAAGGTAAACAATAGAAAATCCAGGCTCAAGACTCTTCTCTTTTCACAAGCTTTTGAATCCCCCTGTTGGCTGAATCATTTTGTTTTTAATGTTATAACACTACTATGTTGCCTGACTACTATGTTTTATTATTGTAGTTCAGTGTGGCTGTTTATATGATCTATAAAGCACTTTGGTACACTAGGAGTTGTTTTTAAATGTGCTAAATAAATACATTGGATTGGATTGGATTGGACCATGCTGAGCAGACAAATTGTCATCTCCCAAGGTACAGTAGTCCCTCTGTAAGGTGCAATAGGCACGGACATGCTGTATGGCAATGATACACATTCACGAGATAATCACATTTTATCAAGCTATTCTTCAAAGTCACAGATAAATGATTTTTAAACAGTAGTCATGTTGGATGTGTTGTAACAGTAAGACCTTCAGGCAGCAATATTCTGTCTCTGAGTGTCCCTCTCTTCAGGAAACATGCCTGAAGCACATCTGCTTGATGGCTCATGAAATAGGATTTTGTGGGACCCCTGCAATCTCGTAGCTAAATTGAAATTGAGATCCTCTCCCACAGCTTGTCAAGTGCATCCATGTGTGTACACAACATGGCACGTTTATGGAACCCATTTACAATCATGTGTTTTATTGTATGTTTTAGCATGTTGAGGTACTGTAGGTTGTGACACATGAAGATATTACTGTGTATTTAATAGTTTGACCTGGGGACAGTCAAGCTGGTCAAAAGTCCATCAGTCGGCCTCTAATACACTGCCTGAGAGAATATAATGTGTTGGTGCAGGCATGGCATGTGCACACATAGACATCAAAGGGGGCTTGAGCCCCTGCCCTTTTATCAGGCTGTAAAAAAAGTGCCCTCTCCAGACCATGAATGCTATAGTGAAAATAGCCAACCTCCAAGCTCACAACGCGTCGTGAGCTTGGAGGTCGGCTATTTTCAATATTTTCACCAAAAGGCCCTTTTAGACAGTTCAGCCCCTGCCTCTCTAACATTCTCTGCAGGTCCCTGTGTTGGTGTATACGGTAGTAGTGGCACTGGTTGGACTTGGATTGGATAGGAGAGGGTAATAGGAGAATGACAGTGTTTAGTTTATGCATTTCTTGGGACCTCTCCCGTCTCCTTGCCCTAAGCTCAGATAAGTCCGACTAGATACCATGAAGCTTAGCTGCTGTTATGACTCCCTCAACTCACTCTTGGTATTAAAACACACATGCACATATTCCTGGCCTACTAACCTACTGAACACCATCATTTAAACAGATTCTCCTGAATATTTTCACTTCATACTATTGGGTACTAGATTAGTGCATTAGCACTAATCTAGCTGTGTCAGCCAGTTAGATCTGTGCATATTGTGTTAATGGCTCCAGTGAGTGTGACAGACTGACCTCTGCAGTCCCCAACGGTGGATCAATATTTTTCAACAGATCAATTGAGAACGCTTTGGGGGCAAATTAATACATTTGATGAGTGCCAGCGTCAGCTGAAACTTTGTTCACCTGTGCATGAATGTGTGAGTGTGTGTGAGCGTGTGCGTTTCATGTGTGTGTTGCGTGCGTGTGCGTATGTGCGTGTGTGTGGGTTGCACACCAACCTCATCAATGTATGATTGCGGTAGATCCAATCTGAGTTCCCAGAGGTCTTTTTTTTAGGGTAGATCAGACACATGCGTTCATGATTTTTGTGTTAGCAATCATAGCCAATCGGAACAGAATATTAAAAAGGAAATATACATATACTCCAGAGATAATGTGTACCGACAAAGTCAGTAGTAGTAGAAAATCTAGTTAGTCTGAGATTAGCCGTGCACACACAAACACACACACACCGAGGTTTCTGCTATCGGTGTATGAATGTGTGTGTGAATGGGTGGATGTAATCCACAATCTCTGTAAAGTGCCTTCGATAAAGGAACTATAAATGCACCATTTACCATTTACACACACGCACGCGCGCACGCACGCACGCACGCACGCACACACACACACACACACACACACACACACACACACACACACACACACACACACACACACACACACACACACACACACACACACACGGGTGAAATAGTCTTTGCCCCCCAGCCTGACGGCTTGGTGAACACAATAACAACAGCTGCCGGTTTGGTCATCAATATCTAGATGCATGGTTGACTGAGTCATGGAGGATTGTCTTGCCCTGCGGTTTCTCTCAGAATTGCTATGGAGGAGGATAACCTGTAAAGTAAGAGAGAATAGTGCTCTCTACTGGTGAGAAGCTGGTACTGGCATCGAAACCTCCCATCTCTTTCCAGTCAGGCAGCATCTTTTAACAGTAGATAACAACCACACCATCATGCAACAGTGAACAGTGTAGCATTTATGTAGAGAAGATGGTGTGAATCTGATCCAATGCACACACCGACCACTTGCAAACAGCAGCACATTGTGAAGACACACAGAGTCCCTCTGATTGGGGATACAGATAGAACACACAGACACTGGTGAGGAACTGCTGAGAAAGACCTTTCTTAATGAAGTCAGCTTGTCTCCCTCTGTCCCGATGACAAATCCTCTGCAGATTTGTGAATTTACTGAAGCGGAAAATTGAAGACGTCAAGTTTTGCCATGCACTGACAGGCAGTCAGGCTCGATCTGGTACTCTGTTTAGACTTTTTCCCCCCTTTGAACTAGAATGTTTGGTATGACAATCTCACGGTAATTGCTTAGAAATGTATTCTCCTCCATACTTAAGCAATTACCATCTCACCAAAGGCAGGGAGAACACAGCTTCATTAACAAGATTCAGAATTGTTTTTTTTAGACTAAAGAAAAGAGGAGAGGAAATGTAGAAACTGTGACATAAAAGGTTCAAAATGTGTTACTGAGCTCATGTCCCAATTATTACATCTTTCACAGTGCTACTGTAGTTTGTCATGTTGCCCCAGATCCATGGAGTGGGGCAACGCAATACCTCTTGTAGGGGTGGTGAAGTGTGTGTGTGTGTGTGTGTGTGTGTGTGTGTGTGTGTGTGTGTGTGTGTGTGTGTGTGTGTGTGTGTGTGTGTGTGTGTGTGTGTGTGTGTGTGTGTGTGTGTGTGTGTGTGTGTGTGTGTGTGTGTGTGTGTGTGTGAGAGAGAGAGAGAGTGTGTGTCTCTCTTGCTTGCCCTCATTTATCACTGTCTTTATCTGTTTTGCCTTCTACCTATCTCAGCACTTTAGCAGTATGTCTCTTTATCTTATTCCTGTGATGTCTGTCTGTCTGTCTGTCTGTCTGTCTGTCTGTCTGTCTGTCTGTCTGTCTGTCTGTCTGTCTGTCTGTCTCTCACACACACACTCTTCTTGCTCTGTTGCTCTGACCATTCCTGAATGCACCAACATGCAGCTCTAGTCGGCCAATCTATTTTCAGTATCAGCTGGAGAAAAAGGAGTGTGCGTGCAACTATTTGAGTGTGTGCGCATGAGTTCTGAAGGAATGCATGTGCGTATATGTGCATGTTGAGTGTGCGCGGGCCAGCTGTGTGTGTGTGTGTGTGTGTGTGTGACCGCACATGTGTGTGTGTGTGTGTGCGCGACGCGTGCGTGTGTGTGTGTGTGTGTGTGTGTGTGAGTGTGCGCACGCGTATGTGTGTTGTGAGAAGAACAAATGAGGAAAAAAGGATTTTAGCTGGAGCACCATGGGGGGAAAGAAGTGCCTGCTTGACCTAATTTGAAGTGACCTAGAGTTGTACTCTAGACAGGACAGTCTTACAGCAAGATGAATAGAAGTGGAGATAATAGGCTCCATTCAACAATGGGTGCTGGAATAGAGAGGACACTGGAATGTGTCCCCCCCACTTTCATTATGGAAAATGTTTGTTTTTTTTTGTTTTTTTTTGCAGAACCTCATAAACATCTTTGTAATAGGCTATAGGTTTTACTTCAATCAGCTGTCAACAGAAGACCTACCTTGGTGTTCACAGGCTTTGGGAGTGGCATAGAAACCCAGTACTTTGATCAATGGGGAAATAAATGCGGCCATGGCTCCCCATGACCATGGAGATGATTAAATGATTGATGGTTGTCGTTTAGGCTAGAGTCATTGCCTTGGATTTAGCTAAATAGATGAAATGAGACTTGGTGGATAATGTGCAAAACAATGTCAAGACCATGCCTTCGGCCTGGCGGAGACAACAACATTGTTGCTAGACTATTCGTTCTGCAGTATTGTATTTGTTACAGTCAATCTGCCTGTCTGAAGTAGGTGGCATTTAACAGCTAAATGAGAGCCTCAATGGCATGACTTTACAGTTAGAAAACTGTGCTCCTCTCTGAGCACAGGTCTCTGCCAGCCGGATTGCCTACCCAGGGCCCACACACTTTGGAAAGCAGTCAGAACGACTTGGAATGGGATTTGAATAATCAAGCTTATACATCTTGATGACGTGATTTGGGGCAGCAGTGGCTCAGGAGGTAGAGTGGCTTCCTGGGAAATGGAATGTCTTCCGTTCTATCTATAGTGTCCAAGTGCCCTTGAGCAAGTGCCTTGCGTGTGTGTGTGTGTGTGTGTGTGTGTGTGTGTGTGTGTGTGTGTGTGTGTGTGTGTGTGTGTGTGTGTGTGTGTGTGTGTGTGTGTGTGTGTGTGTGTGTGTGTGTGTGTGTGTGTGTGTGTGTGTGTGTGTGTGTACGTAAATACATACGTAGTACGCACGCGCGTGCGTGCGTAGGTAGGTACGTAAATACATACGTAGTACGTATGTGCACAAATGTTTCCACACAATGGAAAATGCCCCCCACTGCCCCACAGCATAACAACCTCCAGACCCCGTCACAAGGGGGTCAAACACCAAATATGGTCATATCATACCCCCAGGGGTGCACACCCCCCTGCCTCCATCCGTTAACTTGTATGAGTCTGAGAGCATACAGAGTTCTGAAACTCGTTAAGATCAACTAATTTGGAAATAGTAAGATGTGTTGTTTTTCCATTAATCTACCCCTAAAACCTGTTTTCACTTCATGGAAACGAGAGAATGGTGTAGGAAAATGATTGTGAATGTGATCTCAACTCTTGCAGGTACAATTCCAGAGAATCAGGACAGTCACGTGATTTGAATGCCCCAGTGATGGGTGTCCCCAGTCCTTTGGCAGTTCCTTAGATTTTGGTGCCTCACCCACTCTGCACCATTTCAACATTTATGTTAATACATGCAACACTCTCACCCACACTATCCACTCATGCATACACGCATCACACTGCTGACTGTACTGAGTCCCACTGTCCCACACCTCATCTGTTCAGCCTTTGTTTGTTTTGGATTATTTAATAAATACAAATCCACTTTGTAAACTGCGTCTCCCTGCGTTAGGGTGGCATTTCATTCTTGTTCAATCGGTCGCTGCGTTCATGATTTGAGGCTTCGGGCCACTCCTGGAAACTTTGGAAGCCAATCTTAGCTAATCAGGATGGAATATGACTGAAATTGGACGGATCAGTCTTGATCACATGACTATAGAAATAATGAGCCCCGATTCGCATGTTGGACAGATTTCTAAAATGTGTTTTGCTAACATTTGCCTCCTGGTGTGAACAATCTGGGGCAGAGGTTCTGCTCTGGCCTCCAGGGAGTGTGCGTACAAAGTTTCATGCCGATTGGTCATGTGGTGCTGGAGATTAGCTGCTCACAGACAGAGAATAAAAAAGGGTTGCTCCACAGAACACATATGTTTGCAACGCTGGTTTGCCTAGCCAGCATGGGTAAGCCATGGGTTGCAGCTGCCAGGACCTGAGGAAGCTGCGGGTGGAAACAGCACCTCGTCCCTGTAGGATTTCTCATCTTTATTGACGATCCGGCCCATCTCCGTAGTGTTGTCAGCATACTTGATGAGGACATTGGAGTGTAGCCACACAGTCGAGTGTGTACAAGGAGTAGAGGAGAGGACTCAGCATGCGCCCCTGATGGGCTTCCGATTTAAGGGTCAATGGTGAAGATGTGGTGCTGCCCATTTTCACCTAGACATTGGCAGTATTTTAAACACTTTCATTTGTCAGTATCCTGTCAGTATCCTGGTGTCAATATCCTGGCCAGTATCCTGGTGCAGGATCATGGTCATTGGTCAGTATCCTGGTGTCTGTGAAGTACAAGCGTAGAGGTAGCTCTGTGTAGGATTGTGCATTCAGTCTCATGCCATAGTTCTTGTTTAGCTTTTGACAACAACAAGGTCACTGTGGCTTGTGATCTCACGCAGTGGTAAACATTTTGTCTGCCTGCTCCAAATACTATGAAAAACATAGTATTTGCTTGTGTAATCAATTTATTCTTAGAAATTCCTACATAGGCATTTAATGTAATATTTGGCAATCAGTCTATGCATACACTGATCCTTGCATCCTATATATATAACTGAGGTGAGAGCTACAGGTCTCCAGTACTAGTTACCCTGCCTGGGGTGCTTGGAGACAGACACATGGTGGACATCTTAGAAGCCCATGGAAACAACAGCCTGGTAGAGGGAGAGTTTGAAAATATCAGCAAGCATTCCAGCAAACTTGATCTCTAAGCTCAGAGGACGTGGCCTTGTATTCCATCCTTGCACGATATTCACTCGCTTGAAGGCTCTGCTCACGTCAGCCTCAGAGATGTTCAGTGGGCTGGCCTACTCAGGAGGGGCTGTCTCTGGCGGGTTGGGCTTGTTTACCTCACATCGGGCAAACATTTATTCAGCTGCAACTCGACACTGGTAAAAAAGACAAAGCCTATCCTTACCTCCCCCTGATCTTTTTACTGTAAATACCATTTATTTTTTTATTTTGTTTTTCCGACTGTCTTATGATGATATTTTCATAGTACTGTGTTTTATTTGTCTGTCATTTAATGTTGTTTGAATTGACTTCAATTGTATCAGTGAACTGTACTGTCCTGTACCCTTTCCTATATGCAAACCTCTAATAAATAATATTCAATCAATCAATCAAAAGGTGGGAGGGCAGAGGGGCTAAAACAAAGAACAAAATCATACTGTAAAATAGATTTAGAAAACATAGATAGACCATGTCTATGCCTACATGAAGGAAACATAAATGAACAATAATACCATGTAGACAAGAGCTTATGAAATCTTTACAGTGATTTCATAAGATCTTTATCGTTACGGTGTAGTCTGTAGTGTGTTTTATCAGGGTGTTTAGTGGAAGTCTTATTTAAAGCTACAATGCCAACACACTTTCAGTACTGGTACCTGGCAGATTTCACGTTCAGTTTCAGTACTTTTATGCTGTTTGCACGATTGAGTTGAAAAGAAGGCAAGACGTCTAAGTCTGCCGATCTAGGTTTCAAGCTTATCTTATCTAGTGGTTCATGTGATTGGCACGGTGAGGGTAACATTTGTGGGCTTCATAATTGCAATAGCAAATTGCATGCCATGCCTTCAAGCTAATATAATTTGGGCAAAATCACATGGGAAAATAGTCATTTAGAAAGAGGACATTGGACTCACTGTCTGTTATGTTTATTAATGGGGTTACCCCTGTGAGTATGATTTTTGTGTTTGCGATACGAGAAATGATTATGCAAATGCCACACACACACACATTTTAACCATTTATTTATGTCCACACAAAGGAGATGCATACAAGGACACAAATATTATAGGTGCAGTAGAGTTACATTTACAAAATCATGTCATATGTCCTCATGATACAATAGCAAGGCACTTTGTACTCTACGGGTATAAGTAACAGCGTCTCCGCCATATGTGGCGGCTGCCGATTATAGCGGAGACAGAACAATACTTTGCCAGCCTTTTTGCCTCTTTTTTTGGCATCCCAAGTTGTTGTAACCCTCTAACAACCAGCCACACACACACACACACACACACACACACACACACACACACACACACACACACACACACACACACACACACACACACACACACACACCCATCACTGGGACATTCAAATCTCTTGATTGTCCTGATTCTCTGGAATTGTAGCCTACATGCAAGAGTTGAAATCACAATAATTCCCCTTCATGATCCTAATTCTCTCGTTTCCATTAAGTGAAAGTTGATCTCTGAACTCTGTATGGAGGCAAATGTAAGGGCCAAATACAACTACAGCTATGATTTCGTCCATGCCTTATCCTTAAACTTCTTTGCTTTTTTTTTTTACTATTTTGAAAAATCTACATCGACACTTTGTGAGCTTGTTGATCGGCTATTTGAAAAAAAGAAAAAGTAAAACAAGGCAAAGTTTGGGGATAAGGGGTAAGGCATGGACGAAAATAGAGCCTCAAGTGTTAAAACCTTGCCTTGTATGCCATAAATAACTGTTTTGATTATATTGAGATTGGTGTGTCTTTCAGACACCATCTAATAGTGTACACAGCAGGACCATGGATCAGGACCAAGCACAGAGGGATACACAGAGGGACAGACACACACAGACAGACTTCTTTTCCAATTCAAAACAGAATGTCGCTGGGTTTTGACATGGCTGTGTTGTGCATTTGGCTGAGCTGTGGCCTGGTGAGATTAGTGAGAATGAGTTTGAGCTGCCTGGCATGGCTGGTCAGACAGGCTTTGGCTAGGATGGAGCAATGGGTATTCCGACCATTTTGTTTGGTCGCTCGATCATTTATAACGATTTAATTACTATTTAAAGACATTTAAATAAAGGTATTACTCCAGCAGATTTTTTTTATATTTTATCCTGATTGGCTAAGATTGGCTTCAGTGGTCTGTTTTGAACAAAATGCCTGAAATCATGAATGCAGTGAGCGATTAAGACAGAATAAGACAGAATAAAGCCATAATAAGAAATAATGTGTTGGTAATTAGAACTAATATTTTTTTATTAGGCAGAAACAAAGACAGAATAAGACAGCGTGGCACTCTTTGATTATATCTATTTAAAAGCGAACATTTGTAACTCAAATATTTGATTCTGGGTGGTCCCGGGAACAACATATTTTGAGATGGGGTCCACGGCCAAATTACCTGTAATTTTGGGGGTCCTTAAGTCTTTGAATATCTTTGACCCGACTTCTAAATCCTTCCTCTAAATCAATGGTTCTCAAACCTTTTCATGTGAAGGACCCCCAAAATTACAGGTAATTTGGCCGCGGACCCCCACCTCTAAATATGTTGTTCCAGGGACCACCCAGAATCAAATATTTGAGTTACAAATGTTCGCTTTTAAATAGATATATTCAAAGACTTGCAAAAAAAATCGTATTTAAAAAAAAATAGCAGATCGACAAGCTTATTCTGTCTTTGTTTCTGTCTAATAAAACATTTTTAGTTCTAATTACCAACACATTATTTCTTATTATGGCTTTATTTTGTCTTATTCTGTCTTATTAGTGTACTGTAAATTAGGGTGGGACTGTTTTTGCAAACTGACCTGGTGGAGACCTGTGCTCCAAGGAGCACTTTTTCTAGTCTGTCCGTGTGCCTGTAGTTCATATATCTGAAGAACCATCAAACACAACATGTCACCGATGACTAGAGGAAGTGCTGTGCCTGGCATCGAGTTGTCGGATAGGCGGTTGCCAAGATCCCCCAATCCGACCGATATGCCCATACAGTATAGGCAGGCATACAGTACAGTATGGAGATCCTGTTGTTCAAACCGGGCCCTGTAGTACACTGATGTCATGTCATCAATATGACATAATAGACTGGCCTACTCCATTTATGGGAGGGACACAGACAGACAGGTACAGCAGGTACTGTAGATAGACTCTGACAACAGGTAAAACGGATATTGCATAACTGGGTGGGGCATTGATTTCCAACTTGCATCGTTCCCAACGGGCACCAGTTTAGTTTTTATAATAAAAATAAAATCAAACCCTACTTCAAACCCAATCCCTACTTAGGGACAGACATACCGGTACATACACACACAGTCAAACACTGGAGCGGCAGTCACCGCTCCAAAATGCAGAACCGGGTTTTCTACAAGGTTATACAACACATTGGCAGAATCCGCATAGTTCACTTGATTGTTTGTTTATGTGCTAAAATACTTTCAATAAGGAGGCTATTTTGGAATATTCTACCTAAGTGTCATTGTGCTTTACTGGTTGGCACTAATGCAATTGTCTCAACTTGACAACAGGTCAGCACTTGCGCTAAAGAGAGGTCAGCGCTTTTTTTACAGTACTGTAAAAAAGCGCTGACTTCTCTTTAGCGCTGCTTTACAGTGTAGACACTAGACAGAGCATCGATGAGGCTGCTCCATGTGTGGTTGTCTAGCGGCTAGCCAATCAGAGATCTAAATACCAGGGGGACATTTTTAGAGGGATCAATTCTAAACCAAACTAGCAGTGTAGCATTTTCAAAACATGATGACTGTGATATCATGTGTTTTTTGGCTGGCCTCTGTTTCTCTTCCCTTTAGGGTTCCAAGTCAGAGCCTGTCTGGTGGTGTTTGGCTCTGTCTTGCGCAGTGTGTGCCCGATCCAGCTCCATCTTCTTCGTCCAATTTCGTCTGTTGTTGGGAGTTGTTTCGTTTTTATGCACAGATCGCTGTTGCTGATCTTGTCCGGCCAGTGTATATTCCGGATTCGTTTGAGACATTTGTTGTTGAAGTTTTGAACTTTGTTTATTGTGTTTTTTGTGATTCTCCAAGTCTCTGACCCATAAAGCAGGACGGATTATACATTGGAGTTGAATATTCTGATTTGGGTTCTTTGTTCTCTAGAGCGCCAGATGTTCTTGAGCAGTAAAAGTGTGGTTCTTGTCTTGTCTTGCCTATCCAATCCTAGCTTTCACATCTGCATCCGTACCACCCTGGTTGCTGAGGATACTCCTTAAATAGGCAGCCAAGTCTTGCCCCCATGCAAGATCTAGCTATTTCCATAGATAATGCATTAGTGACTTCGGTTCCAACTGCTAGAAACCTTGGTGTGGTCATGGACAGCCAGCTATCATCCAAGGCACACATTGCATCAGTCACCCGGTCCTGTAGGTTCACACTCTATAACATCCGTAAAATCAGACCCTTCCTCACCCAGGAGTCAGCCCAGCTCCTCATCCAGACATCGGTCATATCAAAACTTGACTATTGTAATTCTCTCCTCACTGGTCTCCCAGCATGTGTTGTGCACTTAAACCTCTCCAACTGATCCAAAATGCCGCGGCACGACTGGTCTTCAGCCAGCCAAAATTCTCACATCTCCCCCCTTCTCCGCTCCCTCCACTGGCTCCCGGTTGCGGCCCGCACTGAATACAAAACACTGATGCTGACCTTCAAAGCAGCCAAAGGTATGGCTCCCCCATACCTTCAAAACCTGATCGATCCCTACAACCCCACCCGTTCACTCAGATCAGCCAACACAGGGATGCTGACAGAACCCTCGCTAAAAACCCCAGGACAAAAATCCACTCGTCCTAGACAATTTGCCCTCCTGGCCCCCAAACTGTGAAATAAACTCCCTGTCGCACACAGAACTATACAGACTCACTCACTAGCTTCCGCCGTGGACTGAAGACTCACCTCTTCAGACTCCACCTAAACCCATAGCACTACAGTAACACTCCCCCTTCCCTCAATGACCATACATGAAGCTAGATAGCATTTTTCAGGTTTTAGAGGTTTTTTACTGACTAGGCGCGGTCTACCTATGTTATTCTAGATTGATATTCCTATATGCATTTCTTATATTGTTGTTAATGTACTGACATATTATCTTGCTTATTATAGTGATGTGTATAACCTGCTTATTGTAAGTCCCTTTGGATTAAAAGCGTCTGCTAAATGCCTAAACTGTAAATGCCTAAACTGTGAAGGACTCTACTTCTCCTATCATGGTGTCGCCTAGAGAGATTGGTTCTGCACTGGTTGTATTCATCCTCATTGTTTTTTGTTTTAGCCTCATGAATTTAGTCCTACTTGTGAGGACGTCTCTGCAAGTTTTATGGTCTTGTCTTGCATCTGATGATGACTGTGTGACAGTAGTGCCAGGTCGTCTGAAAAATCGAATGGAGGTAGCAGAGTATAAAGGAGTGATGTCACTGTGCAGAAACTACCAGCCATTTTCAAACAGCTAGAGGGGGTTTCTCCTAAATGTAGCCCTAGATTTAATTAAAACATCTATCAAATGTTCCTTTCATACACACCTCAGCACAGCTCGTTGCCAGTGCCACTGGTAAAAGGGCTGAAGCACTCACACAGTACCTACACTACCTATATCTACACATAGTAAACAATGGCCCAATTCTCAGCAACTAAATCATAATAAAATGCCTTTCCTTTGAAAGTAAGCTTGTCTTATAACCACATGAACCTATAGCTTCCCTAATCTGGAGCGAACATTAGACACAAATAGCTGATCTACAAGCTCACAACATCGTGAGCTTGTAGATGCCGATTCGATCAGTGTAAAACTTTGTATGCGCACTCTCTAGAGGCCAAGGAAAAACATTTGCCCTGCATTTTTCACACCTGCCTTTTATAGCGCCACCAGAAGGTCGACTTATGCAAAACACATTTTGGGATATTACTCCTTCAGATTACAACCAAAAATCACACAAATTGTTGACATGCGATCAAGGCGCATCTGTCAGATATTTCATATTTTATCCAGATTGGCTATTATTGGCTTCCAAAGTTGGCAGGATTCGTCCGTTTTGAACTAAATGCCTCAAATCATGAACGCAGCTTGCGATATCCGTGAAATGTTGCACGCATATTCCCACTACGTCGAGGAACAAATGCCACCCTTTTCACGTTGCCCTGTTATAGCGCTACCAGCAGGTCGACTTTTGCTAAACACATTTTTGAAACAAAATGCCTCAAATCATGCACGCAGCGTTCAATTGCTGTGAAAGGCAGAACATGGCGCCCTTTTCACATTGGCCTATTATAGCGCCACCAGGAGGCCACAATAACCTACCTGACCTGGCAGAGACCTCTGCTCGGAGAGCGCTGCTTCTAGTTTATTAATGAAATTACTTAGAAAAATCATGGTATTTTTTTTTCTTTTTTGGTAATGTATTTTGAAAATGTTTTGAAATAATAATAATTAAAAACAAATCCATAAAACTGAGTCCGCAACCCGTAAATGGGTCCCGACCCAGTGCTTGGGAACCAGTGATTTAAGTGGATAAAGGTCTCTCTGTTCAGGTGTTCTGGTGTTACTTGTATGTCCATATAGACCTCATACACCTCTCCCATCCTTCATAGAATGACACCATAATGTCATCATCCCAGCAAAGGGCTTTCTTCTAGAGCACTACGTTTACTGCATATCAAGTTCAGTGGTGGAAAAAGTACTCAAACCTTTTACTTTTAGCAAAGGTATCAATACTGCAATGTATAAATACTCCGTTACAAGTAAAAGTCAGGAATTCAAAAGTAAAAAGTACTCATTATGCAGTTTCAAGTTTTCAAAATGTATAACAATCTTTTGAAAATAGCAGATCTACAAGCTCACAATGCGTAGAATTCTTTCATATACCGTCAATGCAGTGGAGTAAAAGTACAATATTTGGATCCGAGATAGAGTAGCAGTAAAAATATTGGAAATCGTAAGTACTCAAGTATGTACTCAAGAAATACCCCCAAATTGTACTTAAGTACAGTACTTAAGTAAATGTACTTATTAGTTACTTTACACCACTGATCAAGTTACTTGCTTTGCTATGGCTGGAGACCATAACCACGCAGCCAAGTTCACACAGTTGTACAGTATGCGTGGGCCTACAATATGTGTCTTTATGTCTGTGTGTATCTGTAGGGGAGAGGAATGGTAGGAAGTAAAGAAGAAATAAAGAAAGGGGAGTGGAAGACGGGAAAGTACTTTAGCTATTGAAAAATAGCAGATGCGAGCTTGTAGATCTGCTATTTTTGAAAAGTCGTGAAAATGTGAATATATGTATTTTTTGTGACTCAAATTTTGCTTCTGGGAGGTCCCTAGGACTAAATATTTTGAGATGGGGCTCCGTGGCCAAATACATATAATTTTGGGGTTTGACCACCACTCACATAGAAACATCATTTTATCAAAAAACCTTAGAAGGATTTAGAAGACATTTATAGAATCGGGTCAAAAATATTCAAAGACTTGCACAAATTTTCAAGATTTTCAAAAATAGCAGATCTACAAGCTCACAGCGCGGCACTCGGTGCCGCGCTGTGAGCTTGTATATCTGCTATTTTTCAATAGTTAGAGCTCAAAATAATGCGTTATAATGCGTTCCCAGTCTAAATGGGTTAAACCCCCTCCCCCTATATGAAGAACATTCATGGGGGGCCCGCAGTGAATCCTTGCACCCAGGGCCCAGAATTTGGTGTGACACCCCTGGAAGTGTGAGCTGCTGATCACACAGTCTGTCTGTCTTCATATTTATATGGGAAACCCCTGCATTGCAGCAGTCCCTGTATGAGCTGAGAGGGTGCAGTCCGCTACTTCCTCCCTCAGGGGAGGGGAGACACGTTGACCAATCACCCTGGCCACGTCAGTAGGAGTGCGACAGTTAATCAAAGTAATTGATTCAATCGATTATGAAAGATAATCATTAATCGATCATTTAACAACACAATCGATTAATAATCGATTGCTATATAAAGTATAAAATAACCCTTAAAGGGGAATACTACTCATTTTCAACATTGAACTATGTCATTAATATACCTTAGAAAAAATCCCCTCCCTTCTGTGTTGACTAGAACTGGAGGATTGGTTGTGGGGTCACTCTTTTTTTTTGGCTTACAGATTACACCTCATGATGTCACTGATCACATGACCCCACAACCAATGAAAGCAACCTCCTAACCCTCCTTTATGTTATAAAGTGTGCACAATAAAACAGAATAGAAACTAGGTTACAATAAAAAATAAACTAACTGATCTGCTGTGCTATTTTGAGCACAAAGCTCACTATATCCACCTGACCTGACCTGCGATGTAATCATGTCATTGTGGCTCTATTTCTAGATCAGATCCTTTCCTCAAAGTAGTCCCATCTTCAAGTATGGATGATGAGAATGAGTGTACTACAGGTTCATGGTTCAAGTTCAAGGGCTCTTGGAGTTGGAGTGTATACAGAGCGGAGACTCGAGGCACATATATGCATGTGTGTGTGTAATAAGTATGTGTGTTTCTTTTCATTCGGGTCGGTGCTATGAATTTACCAAATGTCTGTCCGCCATCCGCCCGAATGCTGACATCACTGATACTAAACATTGTCGCCGCCATGGTAGTCTAACCTAACGTGGACATTCTATGGCCCGACAGATCTCATAGGCTCCTCTGGCTTCTCAGAAGGACGTGGTGGGGGACATGACTCCTGCTGCTGTCCGCTTTGAGTAAATGAGGAAGTGATCCGCGGTGGAAAACGAGTGATAAATCTTTGCGATTTTACTATGATAATGAACCTAAACAAACCAGTTCACATGAACAATACTGATGTAAAATAAGATATCCGAACGGCTACATATATTTTATATACAATTAAAATGTCGTGAGCTACAGTTAAGCCTCTATCATAGTCCAGGGTGAAGAGCTATCACCTCACCGTGGTGTAGTTTTCCAGCTATCACCTAGATTTGTTAGAAATCTTTAGGTGGTAGCTAGAAAACTACACCGCAGTGAGGGTTAGGATAGCTCTTCACCTTGGACTATGATAGAGGCTTTGCAGGGGCGCTATCCCAGGCTACCGCCATGGTAACAGCCGCATTGCTGAAACAATGCCCGACATCACTGACTGACATCACGGAACACCATATATGGGTATAAATGGGTAAAAGAGTCTGCATTCTGACATCACTGATATTAAAACTCATTCCCAGCCATTTTACAATATGCTTGTGCGCTTATAAGCCAGGAATATTATTAGTCACAGTAGATCGCCCTAAAATGCATGAAATTATAGTAGGCTGTAGTCTATATAATGTACACTAGATGTCGCCAACGATTAAGGTCTCTGGCGATTCCTATAAGGCCCCATGATAGCAGCCTGGCCATCCACTTAACATTAGCGTTAGCATGGAAGAGCGTGGGGCCGTGCACGCCATACGCGCGCTTGATGGTCTAAAAAAACTTAGCGACTATCGCCTGGGGCACGCAATAGACGCACAGACACTTCAAACCGGATCAAAATCCGACGTATTGACGCTGAGATTTAGCGGAGCTGCTGTAATGGCTTCCAATGCAAAAATAACATGTTGTTTACGTCTGAGAGACGATACATTTCCTGTTTCCGGCGATGACGTCATTTCCATCGCAAAATCATTGCTTAAGCCTATATGAACCTAGAATGGTCAGTTATAGCTCTAAAAATGTCAAAAAAATACCCAAAAAATCTGAAAATGATCCCAAGGCGACGTTTGGCGATCATGGCTGCCTCAGCCCTCTGTAAAATGGCGATGGAAGGCGATTTGGCTGGCTAAGTGTTAAACAGTGTCGCCACCATGGTAACAGCCGCATGCTGAAACAATGCCAAAATAATGTCTGTCTGACATGATGAAACGAGTCAACAAATTTGGAGATGACTGACATCACTACAGTCTCAGACTGGCCTGGACACAGAACACCATATATGGGCATAAAAGAGAGCCAGACAGACAGATCTCCAATGATTCTCCATATAATGTATGGGCATGAAAGGGACACAGGCAGACAGACAGACAGACAGACAGACAGACAGACAGACAGACAGACAGACAGACAGACAGACAGACAGACAGACAGACAGACAGACAGACAGACAGACAGACAGACAGACAGACAGACAGACGGATACAATGGGTATTGCACAAATAGACGTCAATGGTGACTATTCTGCCCAACGGGCACCGGTCTGGGTTCTCCAACATTATTTCTGAGACTCCTCAGGGACATTCAATCCCTCATATACTGTGCACTCATACTGTGCACGCCCCTGGGCACAGGACTAGTTATTGTTAATAATTGTAGCCGAATATATAGAGACTCTTTGACGCTTCAATATCTCTCAACTTCAATGTGAACAAGTGGCCTACGCACATCCTTGATGTTTTTGTTTTATCTGTCAGGTGCATTGCGTGTCTCAGCAGGGAGAGGAAACAGGTTATCCTGGTCTACTGTAGTGTAGGAGGAGGGGACGAGTAGAGTTTCAGTAAAATAATAAAAGGAAAATAACAGATTTAATAAATAAATAAAATATATAAATATAATATATCTCATTATTATATCGATGCATTGTGAGCCTGTAAAGGTGTTATTTTCATCCTTTTATAAGGCGTTTTACCCATTTTATATAGTCGTTTTTATATAGTCGTTATTCCAATTGATTCCTCCCCACAAACATTTCTGTGTTATCACTGCTGTTGTATCCTACTGACTACCAGTGAGGAGCCTCCACCAGGAGGACCTTCGTCCTACTCATCCCGGCCCCAACACCCCCTGCTGACAAGTGCAGCCCCAGTCTGTAGGAATACGCCTCGCCATCCTGCTTCCCTCCCCCGAACACATACCAATGTGTTTGTGTAGACACTCGACAAATCCGGATGTACCGCGGTGGATTTGAACGCATAACCTCTGCGGTGGTGGGCAGGCACTTTACCACTGCGCCACCCGAGCATTTTGATCCCTTTTTCAAGAGATTTCACAATGAGAGGCTATGACATTTTGGAGTCCTCCTTGGTTTGGAAAAGTTTGGGAATCAATGAGGGTGCGATGGCAAAATTGCTGAGTCAAGGAACAGACAGACAAATAGGCCTACAGTTAATTTTGTCACAGCTTATTAATCAAAATACCCAGGCCACTACTATAACAGGGCACGTACGTTACCAGTCTGCCAAAGAGCCAGGCTCGCTAGCGAGCAGCAACACAACGCAGCACCCCAGGAGACTAATAAGTCTCCTGAACCTGCTAGTTAATAGGCCCCTACCAATATTCCCCATTTTAAAAATGTGTTTTGTTATACACACGTGTTCAAATTACTTACTTGTGACTTTTAACTGTGCTATGGTTTGTACAAATATTGTTTATAATTTGTCAAATGTTTCAAGGTTTACTCACACAAATAGCTCCTGTGCCACACAAATGTAGAAAATATTGTCTCAGTCTAAACTATTTGTAAATGCTATCCAAAAACACAACATAACTCAGTATACAGTGATTGTAAATGCAACCAAATGAACCATTTGGTTCCATTGTGCACTCTCAGAGTTACACACCCATAAGGGGCCATTTGGATCCCCTTAAAGAACCATGAGGGTCCCTGGACCCCACTTTGAGACCCACTGGTCTGGAGCGTTACAGATATAGATCGATATAGATTGTTACCACTGGCAGTACATGTTCATCATCAATTTATATTAAGATCTTCGGTCGTCCACTTGTTGAGAATGAAACTATCCCTAAATATTAATGTTTAATGTCTGCCATAGGGCGGAGGATCTTGTGTGAGGATCGTGTGTGTGTGTCTGTCTGTCTGTCTACCGAAGCATCATATTTGTGCACTCTGCCGGCAGACCAAGGAGAATGTTAGTTTCGTGAATTATATACATTATGTACTTAGCAAGCCAGCAACCACATAGACAGAAAGAGGAACATGCATTATCTGACACCATACAGTAGGGCCCTACACAGCGGCCCGACGTCGGTGTTGACAAGTGTTGATTAGCATCTGTGGCCGAAAATCTGTTGCATAGTAGTATGTATGGTGTGTATGGCCGGTGATTCTAGTGAGGCGCTGCTCACCGTCACCGACCAAGCCAGCTGTGGACCCACTTGTTGCACATGCTATCAGGGGACCTAGAGGGGGGTAGAGCTCTCTGGATGTGGGTATGAGAAAGGCGAGAGAGAGGGAGAGAGAGAGAGAGAGAGAGAGAGAGAGACCCGAACCATGCATGGTGCAGATTTCAGAGGTTCGTTGTTGTTGCACAAAGCATCTGAGAGCCTTCTGGTTTTCTTAAGACTGCCATCACCATCAGCTGACCGTCCGTTGTACGGTATGTAGAGAGCAAAAATCACCAACATCCGACCCAACGTTAGTCCGTATAGTGCTGGACAACAACGTTTGGTGAGGCTTATCACAGCACCATCAATTGTTTTGCAATTGGTCAGGATGACCACGATTTTGCAACCCATTTTTCACCCGGCGTCAATTATCTAATATAATCCTGGGCGCTACACTCCCACTGCCAACCTGGGGGGACAGCGGACTGACCTCTTGCTTCCTTCTATGCATGATGAGTCCAAGTTGCTTCTTTTCACCTGACAGGGGAGAGTTTCCCCAGTTGGACGTAGCGTGTGGAAGGAACACGTTATTCCAACCAGTTCCTTTCCCCTCCATCAGGCGCCCTGGCTGGCCAGGGGGAGGCAGTATAGAGACCAGGATTACTGCATGTTTTTGTGAGGTTAAATACCCTTTTTTGCGTGTGCTTTTTGTCTCCACCAGCCGAAGGCATGGGGGAGAGTATGTTTTCCCCTCCATCCGTCCGTCCGTCCGTCCGTCCGTGCGTCCGTCCGTGCGTCCTCGCAGTTTGTTACCACCTAATCTCAGTCGCCGTTGACCCGGTCGCTGCCAAAATGAGCACACACACTCCCTGGATGCCAATTCAGAACCTCTGACCCCCATTTTTCAAATGGGCCTGTTCTAGCGCCACCATGAGGCCGATGTTCGCAAAACACATTTCTGTACACTACTCTTACAGATTTTGTCCAAAAATCCTACAAATCGGTAGGCAGTATCTTGACACTCATGTGATTGACATGGATCTGTCCGATTTTTCATATTCCATCCTAATTGGCTAAGATTGGCTTCCAAAGTTTGTAGGATTCAGCCGTTTTGAACAAAATGCCTCAAATCACAAACGCAGCAAGTGCAATTATCATTAAATCGCACACACACGTTCCCACTAGGCCGAGGAAGAAATGCCACTTCAAATTTTTTAAATCAGCCTCATGGTGGCGCTATAACAGGCCAATTTGTGTTTTTTCCTATAACTCCACCGATCAGTTTCAAACTTTGTAAGCGCACTCCCTAGAGGCCAAAGAAAAACCTTTGCCCTGCATTTTTCATATCTGCCTTTTATAGCGCCACCAGGAGGCCGACTTATGTAAAACACAATTTTTCCTATTCCTTGAGATTTTATCCAAAAATCATGCAAATCAGTACACAGTATCTCTATAGTCATGTGATCAAGGCTGATCCGTCTGATATTTCATATTCCATCTTAATTGGCTAATATTGGCTTCCAAAGTTTGCAGGATTGCTCCGTTTTTGAACAAAATGCCTCAAATCATCAACACAGCTTGCGATTAGCGTGAAATTTGCCACACATATTCCCACTAGGTCAAGGAACAAATGCTACCTTTTTCACACTGGCCTGTTATAGCGCCACCAGCAGGTAGACTTTAGCAAAACACATTTTTGGAACACAATGCCTCATATCATCTATGCAGCGTCCGACTGCCATGAAAGGTCTAAAGATTGGCGAAGAACACATGCCACCCTTTTTACATTGGCCTATTATAACACCACCAGGACGCCTGGCCTGGTGGAGACTTGTGCTTGGTAGAGCACTGCTTCTAGTTATCCCTCAATTTAGTTGTTCTGCCAATTGATTTCTTCCCACACTAGGGATGGGACGATACGCGATATTATCGTTTATCGTCATAAAAAAACACTCGTATCGTGGAGATTTAATTCATCGTGATATCGTCCTCCGTCATGCACTGGGATCAATTCACATTTTATTTGCCGAGCTGCATATCTAGTACCACTTAAAACCTCTATAATTGGTAACAGGAACAATATACGTACTTGATCCAGGTTTTTTTTTCACTCTATCAAATGTCTTGACCAAAAAATAGCCTATCTACAAGCTCACAACGTGTCGCAACGCGACACGTTGTGAGCTTGTAGATCTGCTATTTTTTGGCAAATGTTCCGCCCCAGGATAATGGATTTTGATAATCGCGATAATATCGTAAATCGTGATTTCTTTTGTCACAATAATCGTGATATGAAATTTTCATAATGTCCCATCCCTACCCCACACACATCACTGCCAGTGAGGAACCCCCACCGGGAGGACGTAGCGCCTCCATCGTGCTCCTCTCACCCAACACTGACAGGTGCCGCCCCGGCCCGTAGGAGCATGTGACAAATATCACCCTCCCCAGCTGGTTCCCCTCCTCCTGAACACGGGCCAGTTGCCACCTGCTGAGGGAACAGTTATGCACAGCACCAACAAAATCATGAATCATGATTTCATTCACCACTGTGGGATTCATTGCTCAATGCCCCTCCATGCGCAGCTGATTCATTACGGAGACGCCACGGGGCTGCTACTCTGTTCTGAATCTAAATTCAGGATTATGACTGGACGGTGCATTGCAGGCATTCTCGTTTTAAACGTAAACAGCTCCTTTATGCCAGGTCAGGCATATGATGTCAGTATATGTGGAGGCCAGTTGGAAGCCATGTTGATCAGTCCTGAAAAGCTGTGACATTGTCACTGAGAGATACAAGGTTTGGTAGACGGCTCGGCCACACAATAAAGCAGGGGTCTTCAACTAGGGGGTCCGGAGTACAGAGTGAAAGGTCAAGTTTATTAAATATGAAGGTTCAAGTGGTTACATATCTCATAACACACATTTACATGAATCCAAATTACACTGAAGATTGTGCTGTCAAACGATTAAACTATCTCAGCTAAGGGGTCCTTGGCCTGAATACATCTTTATGGCATAAAGAAATGGCATGTTTAGTTCATCAATGCAGTTTGTTACCTTCTAGTTTCCAAATGGGTGTTCATTCCATTGTCAAAACACCAGAAATAAAACAAATAGTTTTATGGGCTACTGTAGTTCCCAAGAGACAACATACATGGTATAATACAGAGCTGAAACTTTATTTGCCAGTAGTGTGTGGTAAAGGAAAGGGTGATGGTAGGGAATAATTATCTCAGGGATAGCTGTTGCTTAGGAGACAGTATCCTTTCCTGGCTCATCCTGGCTTTGTCACAAAGTCTCCTTTTCCATTGCAAAGCACTCTGTATAAAGATGCAAACCATATTTGCCATAAATAGAAATGCAGACCATTCATCTCAGTTTCTGTATCAAAGGCTCAATGATTGATAAACCGAGGATTCGTCATTCACGGAGCATGAAGGCAAGGCACACTGCAATTATTATATGACATTATAGCATCACTGAAGGCAAATCGCAAGCAGGGATACAAAGGAAAAGGAGTCGGATTTTCATGAAGAAAGGAAACTACATGGACAGAATGTTTTTGTATTTTGATACAGAACTTGGGTTCACTAACCTTGATACCAGGTTTAAAATTGTACTAGGAGAAGTCAGTAGAGGGCAACAAAGATATTCCACTTCTAAGCTGGTATAAATTCAGTAAGCTTGTCTCTGCCCTGGATGGAATAGACAATATGATGCAGCAACTTAGGTAGATTTATGCCCCCCTTTGGTTGCAGGCAGTCATTGCACTCCAAAACCAAGTGACAGCAGCTATTACACTATGGCTTTGGAAAACAGCTGCTGGCTCAACAGGAACTCATGGAGGTATTCCCCCAAGGAGAATGAGGTGAGAAAGGCAGGGAAAGGCGTTTGCAAGCTGTGTCACAGTAGGGAAGAATAAGTGGTTATTAGGTAACAATTTGAAAGACTTTTTACTATTCTATTTTTTACTTTCAACATCAATATAGCTTTTGAATATGACTTAGCAATGTGCAGTGTTTAGATCATGTCATTGTACGGTTCTGAGTTCAAATCTGATCCTCTCTGCCACACCTTCCTCAATAGTTATGAAACTTCCTGGTATTTACTTGCACCAGCAGAGCGCACATGTAGTGCGTTCGGCTGCGCATGTACATATGTCAGTGTCTGTGTTTGTTAAAGCCCCTGGCCAATCAGGGACCATCATTTCTGGGCCTTCTGGCAATGTCATTAACAGCCAATAAGGGACCAGCATTCCTGGTGATGCCAGTGGTGATGCCAGTGGCCTCATGGCGTGCTCTTCTGGCGCAAGTTGGCACCTCAACAGAATGCAGTTGTAGTTTATTTTTTATTTTCAACCAATATTTTGGTGATTATTTGATTGAGAGATGATGGCACATGGTGCTGCAAATTCAATAATGCTCTGAATCCTTCAAGAGAGACCTGTTATACAGTAAAAGATATCTGCAGTCTAAATGCACAAATGGAGACTACTGCAGTGGCCACCACTACAGTACTTAACCATAATTATGTGAGTGAGGTTCTTCTAACTCGAGGGGAGGCAATGCTCCTCATCCAAGTGTAAATGCTCCTACATAAATCACATGCTGAGGTAGGCCTACAGCAAGTAATATCAGCTCCATAACACAATAATGGCCTTTGCCATCCACTTGTTGGGCGCATTTGTTGACAGTTTAAGAGTAGTAGATCCTGTCTGCAGTCCTCTGTGTCTGGTCATTATTGACCAGACAGACACATTGGTCCCGTACGTTGTATGAGAGAGATACCGGCATGTTCCCCAAATCAATTATTTTCATGATAGTGGTGACACTGTCTGGCATTGGACAGGATGCTGGCCTGCTCGTCATTATGTAAATTCATCCCACGAAATGGGGTGAGAACACGTTCACTGCATAAAGCGCAGTGGTGTATGACTTGGAGTTGACTTTGTGTGTGTGAAGTCAGCTTCGGCTTAAAGAGTTTTGCCGTTCGCCTCCCTGTCTTGTCTTGCATCTCAGTGAGCACCTGCAGCCGCCCCTGCATCGCTGTTCACCACCGCCGCCTCCTTTACTCAGCCTCTCACACAAGCACCCAAAGCAATGCTTGAATATCGATCTCTTACCGTAGGCCCACTGATTGCCAGACCTAAAGAGTGGCGTGCTGCATTTGGCTGTGTGAGCAGCATCATAAATGAGGTTGGAGAGAGAGAGAGCCAGAGAGAGAGAGAGAGAGCCAGAGAGAGAGAGAGAGAGAGAGAGAGAGAGAGAGAGGATATGTAGAGAGAGAATGACTGTTTGCATGTGCATTTTGAGTGGAGAGACAGAGGGAGGTGTGTGTGTGTGTGTGTGTGTGTGTGTGTGTGTGTGTGTGTGTGTGTGTGTGTGTGTGTGTGTGTGTGTGTGTGTGTGTGTGTGTGTGTGTGTGTGTGTGTGTGTGTGTGTGTGTGTGTGTGTGTGTGTGTGTGTGTGTGTGTGTGTGTGCGCGTCTGCGCGTCTGCGTGTGTGTGTGTATGCACACGTGAGCATGTGTGTGCGTACTGTATCTGTGTTTGTGCGTGCGTGCGTTGAGGGGGGGAGGAGGCGGGAGATGGTGTGCAGGAGAGACAGGAGGGGGGGGGGGGGGACTAGTGCTGCAGTGGAGAGCAGTGAGAAGAGACTGCAGTCTCTGCTTATGGTAGAGATCAGAGTATGTTAGCACAGCACTGAAGCTCCACAGCCCCTACCAGTTGTTCATATTGGATGGGCTAGCCTGCAAGGGGGGAAATCACCTTTGAAGGGTAAGATTTCTTGGTCTCTCTTAATGCCTTGTTGTTGGGAAAATTAAGAAATGCATTACAGGATAGCCTATCCCGTATTAACTTTAATAACAATTCGTATCTCTTTTTGATCGTTAATCTGAGTAGCGAGTGAACTATTCTCAGCCCTCTGTGTCTGGGGATGCTTTGAAGATGCTCGTACTGTACAGCATGGCTTGGACGTTATGGAGCATGAATATACAGTATCTGTGCCTGAGAGTGGTGCTGGCCAGTGCTGCTGAACCGCTGAAATCTGGAGGCTGATAAGGGCTGAGTGCCAGTGGAGCTGCCGGGGGCAAGCCGCCAAATACGGGGAGGCACGTACAGTGTGGTCGCTTTATCTCTTAATTTGTCTTAATCAGATCTCATTTAAATGAGAGAGGAAGAAGCATCCTTTCTCATTGGAAATCGCTGAGTTATAGAAGTTTTGCTGCTGGGTCATTGTGAGAGAGGTTCAACGGGAGGGGAGATGGAAGTAAGGAATGTAACTGAGGGTTAGGATTTCTTCTCCATCAGGAATCTTATTAGAATTACAGGTATATGTTTCCTCGATGGTG
Source organism: Nannobrachium achirus (assembly GCF_963921795.1). Classification (NCBI taxonomy): domain Eukaryota; kingdom Metazoa; phylum Chordata; class Actinopteri; order Myctophiformes; family Myctophidae; genus Nannobrachium; species Nannobrachium achirus. The sequence goes on along the minus strand of NC_137815.1, from coordinate 56,556,051 downwards.
GAGGATAATAATAACAGCTGAGGATAAGGTGCCTGTTTTCTTCAGGAAAGTAGATGATACTGAATACTTTTTTATCAATCAAAACTTCATCCTAATAGTCCAGTGGTTCTCAACATGTGGGTCGGGCGCCAAATTATTTTGGGGGGGTCTCCAGATGATAAACTTAATGTGCAACACTGTTTTCGCACTCAACAGTAAACAAACCGACATAAAGTTAAAGTGTATAGAGGGTATCTGCACATTTCTGAAGTGACAATTTAAGGACTTTAATACCTCTAAAATGACAAATTAAACACTGGCAAACAATTGTCAAATATTAGAAGCAGTAATTGTGAAAATTGCAGATCTACATGCTCACAACGCCTCGCAACGCAAGGCGTTGAGCATGTAGATTGGCTACTTTCACAAGAACCGTGTTAGACAAAATGCTTTGGTTCAACTCTAAGTGCTCGTAGGGTGGGGGGGTGGGGTGGGGGTCCCCAGTTAAAATATGATTATTTTGGGGGTCACGGCCTGAAAAGGTTGAGAACCACCGCTATAGTCTGGAACACAGCTAGAGAGCCGACACCTTGTGTCCATGCCAACCTCGGTCAGTGATGTGAGTCCAGACCTGGACCAATTGGTTATTTGATTGGTTGGCCATTCTGGTTGAAAGCAGGTGGAGAGAGTGACTCTGGACAGCAAGCTGACACTACGAGAATTGCTTAGCAACAATGGATTGCTTGGCCTGCTGCGTGCAAGTATCAGCACGTATCATACTGACTGTTACAGAGCAGAGTTCTGATTGTAACACAGATTTGAGACAATCTGGACATTTTGATTGTATAGACATGCAAAAGCATAGCCATGTGTGGCCTATGATCCACTGAGGATGAGATTCAATCATCATTGTGTTTCCAGAACAAGACATTGGACAGTATAAAGTATCATGCTGAACATGTATGTGGTAGGGATGGGACAATATGAAAATGTCATATCACGATTATCGTGACCAAAGAAATCGCGATTTATGATATTATCGCGATAATCAAAATCCATTATCCTGGGGCGGAACATTTGCCAAAAAATAGCAGATCTACAAGCTCACAACTAGGGTTGGGACCCGAAACCGGTTCTTTTTAGGAACCGGTTCCATGATAGCGGGTCCAGAACCGGGTCAATCATTTTTGCCGGTCCGATTCTCTTAACAGGTCTCATCAGCGCGCATTAGCTGTGTGCATTCCATTACAAGCAGCTGTGGTGACGTCAGGCCACCTCTACAGAAGAAATGCTGGGAATGTCCGCGTCACTGAGCAGCGCGAGTCGGCCGCAGCCGTTTGTCCTTTGGGGGGGCCGTGTGTCTCGCTCCACTCCAGCGTGATAGCGTCACCTCCTTCTCACACACGTGTTAATATTAACAAGCCAACAACAACAACAAGAGCAAGCATGAAGCCATCAGAATGGTCGCCGATGAAGAAAAGAAAAGACAGCGCAAAATGTGTGACACCAATGTCTGAGTAACATCACCCAATGCAACTATGCGATGCAGTCACACATTTCTTTGCCAAACCCATGTCGGTGTAACATCCATAAGTTCCACACGCACGCTGACAGACACAGTCACAGAAGCTTGTTCTTCAACATGGAACAAAATGCGAAAATTGGATTTTACAAAACGGACCCCGTCAGCGTCGATCCCGTTTTAAAGAGGAAAAAAAGAGCTTAAAACCAATTATGCAATTATTTACTATAAAATCTACTATTACATTTGCGTGTACAGTACACTGGGACTTGGGAGTTAATCTGTTATATAGGGCTCGTGATCGCGCTGCTGCTGTTGTGATGTGTTACATTATAGAAAAAACACTTTCTTTAATATAGAAAACATTTGTATCATAGCCTATTCTTCTTCCTCGTTGTATTGTTGTTTTTAATGTAATGAAAATAGGGAGCTTTATTATGAGGAAAAAACGGGTGTGTTTTCCCTTTTAAAATTGGGTAAAATCGCGCATTTTTAAACACATTTCCTTAACGGTTAGCCTATCACTTATGTAACCGATAAACTTTTGCTCCCGACACCCCCCCCCCCCCCCCCCCCATGGTTTAAGTTGTGTTTATTATGTAATTGTATAATGGATGTCAGAAAATATGAAAAAATATATATATTGGAACCGTTAAGAGAACCGTTAGGAACCGGAATCGTTAAGAGGGAATCGCTAAGGACTCGGAATCGTTAAAATCCTAACGAGTCCCAACCCTACTCACAACGCGTCGCAGCGCAACGCGTTGTGAACTTGTAGATCAGCTATTTTTTGGCAAAGAGATTTGGTAGAGAGTGAAAAAAGACTATATCAAGTACATATATTATAAGTACCTTTTACCAATTATAGAGGGTTTAAACGGTACTGGATATGCAGCTCGGCAAATAAAAGGTGAATTGATCCCAGTGCATGACGGAGGACGATATCACGATAAATAAAATCTCCACGATATGATTATCGTGAGTGTTTTTTATCACGATACTGTAGATATATCGAGCCATAACATGGCCCTAAAAATAAGAGTTTCACAACATACAGTATGCGTCAGGCATGGCACACCAAACACGCCAGATGTGTGTGTTAGTCAGCTGCAAAAGCCAGCACTCACTTGTCTCCCTTGCTCGTCTAGATGGTGACAAGACATGATCCCATGGTCGGCTATACTGAGACAGATTGTTTCTCTCTCCCTGTCTGGGGTTTTGGCAGGGGATGAAAACCCTCAAAGCTCACAGCACTTGTGAGCTATGGAGAAATGCCCTCACGCACGCACATATAAACATACAGGCTATTTGTCTTGTCCTAATACCTCCTTTTCGCTTTCTTTCCCCATCAACTGCATGTTAACCACTTAAACCATATACGGTACGTACATCCCCCAGGAGTCTAGACCCGATCGCCTCCTTTTCCCCATCTACACCAAATCTCTTTGCCGAAAATTGCCAGTCTATAAGCTCACAACATCTCGCAACGTGACACGTTGTGAGCTTACTGTAGATCTGCTATGTTTGCACAATGTTCACATATTGTGACATGCCCAGAATTCTGGGACGCTGTAGTGTACGTTTTCATGTGGTTAACTTACATTTTATTTCTTTGAGGTATAATATCAAATCAAGGAAAACGAGAGATTGGATGAACAGTAATGTAGCTCTGTTGGTCCTGGGGAATCCATTCCACTCGCTGCCTGGTCTGTCATTGATTGTGCGAGAAATGGATCGATGCAGCCACTTCTGAAAACATGAGCACGTCACTGACGTTTTGTCTTTGGATTTCTTGCTTCTTGTGAACAATGAAGCAGGGGCGATGAAGGCAACAGAGGAGGCAGTAGCCATGGGGGAACATTTTGTCAATTATTCTTAGCTATACCGAGTGGGTGGAGATAGAATGGCGCTATCTGTGAAAGTCGTCATCAAATGGTTTTACGTGTGCCCAACTTATTTTCATTGCAATAACTGAACTACATTATTGAAATAGTGGACAAACGGTATATACAAAGCTAGTTTCAGATCTGTTTTGAAAATACTAACTAGGCTAGTTCACCTGATTACTGCCCCCTCTACCCAAAACATATGCATTGAAAAAGAGATGGCAGTAGCTACCTGTTACTTAGTTCTGCTATTTTCTCTCTCTCTCTCTCTCTCTCTCTCACACACACACACACACACACACACACACACACACACACACACAGCACACAGCACACAGCACACAGCACACATACACTACACACATATGATCTTGTAAGTGACTGTTATATATACATGTATTCCCCCTTCTAGTGCGTATATTCTGCATTGAGCATTCTGAGTGATTCAATTCGAAGAGAATGCCTTTGACGGCCGTCAGATGTCTCTGCTTGGTGTTAGTGAATGGTGTGGATCATTGTACAAGCGTTGCTTCATCAACATCAACCACCTCCATCATATGTAAAGGCTAATACTGTGCTGTTGTCACTCATGGTGATGCAAATAACGGACAGGATAATGTGATGCTCACTTGCAGGCCCCGAGAGTCAAATTGATTTTGTCAGCCGTTTGCGGTGTATTGGATTTCCAGAGAATGGAAGGCATGGAAGACATGGGCATCCATCCTGTTGAGTTAGTTCATCATACTTTGGTTTGTGGTCAGGCTGACTGGCAGCCTCCATAATTAGACTTTAGTTTTGTTATGATATACAGTAGGTAGTTTGGACACAGTTGTCTTTTACACTTATCTTTTTTTCCCCTTCGTTTTATGCTGATGATGCTGATTGTTAACTAAATAAATATAGCAGGCCCCTGCCCGCATCAAAATCTTCTGTAAATTGCAGTGCTGTACATTCAAAGATAATGTAGAGACTAGATTTGGGAATTTTTTTTTTTTTTTTGATTGAATACTTTATTAACAGTTTGCAAAAAAACAAGGCATGATGGCACAGATTTATACAAAATAATGCTAAAAGGATAACCCAGATAAGACCTCAGTGCTTGTTTTTTTTAAGTCCTGTGTATTCAATTCATCAAGACAATTAAAGACAAACAATACGCGATAATAGGCAAAAAAACAAACAAACAAACTCATGCGTTGATTTTGGTTGCACATAATCGGGCGAATTTGTACACACTGTGGTTCAATTAACACTCTGGATTTTGCAGTGTAGCTCTAGCTCTCATTTGGCAGGACAAACATGGTGGTCAGTATGCTGTGATGCCACAATTAGGATTTAACAAACAGAAAACATTGAGGTCTCCTTCAATTCTGTCAGAAGTGTAGTCTAATCCAGTGTTTCTCAAATGGGGGTACGTGTACCCCAAGGGGTACGCGGAGGTACTACAGGGGGTACTTGAGAGAACATGGAAAATGGAAACATTTATGTTATTGACAAATGTATGTGAACGTGCTGCTCTGTATACATAGCTTTAAACCAAATTACTGTTACTGAATAGGAAACAGGCTACTTACTTTTATTTTCAACATATTGACATAAAAACTGGACTTTTGATGTCAGTATTTTCTAGTCAAAATGTTGTCGATTAGAGCAGTGTTTCTCAAACTACCAAATTTCAAGGTATCCCCTTAACTCTGACAGTGTACAAATGGAACCAAATGAACCCTAATGGGTTCATTTGGTTCCATTTGTACACTGTCAGAGTTACAGACTTGTATGGGTCACTGGATTAAAGGGGGTACTTGGATTCAGCAATCAGGAAAAGGGGGTACTGAAGCCCAAAAAGTTTGAGAACCACTGGTCTAATCCTCGTGGCTTGTGCTTATCCCTCAAAGGGACTCTACAGTACATCAACCGTTGGGTTGGTCTCAGTTCCAATGGAAGGTTTTCATCTCCAACACCTTTTCTACCAAGATTACAAGCAAATACTCAATGATTTGAGTCGTTTTCTTGTTGTTTTAAGAGAGGGATTTCTATCAGGGTTCCCCTGACAGAAACGATGCAACTGGAATGGAATTATGAGGAAGAATTAGACTGATACATCTTCATCACAGGCAGGGGACACGGTGTCGCAGTCGCTAGCGCTGTCGCCTCACAGCTAGAAGGTGGATTCACACCGGGGACGGCGTGGGTACTGGGGGTGCATGTGTGTTCTCAGTGCCCATACCCTAGGTGGGGTTAGTGAAAGGGCCTTTATGTGTGGAGCTTGCATGTTCTCCCTGTGTATCCTAGGGTAGGTACTAGGGGTGTAACGATATAGTAACTGTATCGAAATATCGTTTTTAACTTAGAAAATCGAAGTAGATCGAAATGAAAACAGCTAAAATCGAATCGTATCGTTTTATTTTGTATCGTATCGAATCGGCAGTGCAAAGAATCGATTGTATCGATACTACCTACTTGTGCATTGTATTTAGCATTTTTAAGAAGAAAAAATTAAAAGGAGGGGTTTAATTACTTTTCCTTTCCATATAGCTAGACTGGTCTATCGATAAATGTGTGTAATCTCTGGGTTCATGTCAATAATTGCGACCGTCGCACGTTACTATGAAAAGCTCCACCGGCTGTCTGTCCATCTGTCTGTCTGTTCGTCTGTCTGTCCGTCACGTCACACTTTTGCCCCTACTCTATCTCTGGCACCGTTGGCCCTATCGATGCCAAACTTTGCACACACACTCCTTGGATGGCAAATCACATGGATGGCATCCTGATTTCTCACATGGCCCTCTTCTAGCGCCACCATCAGGCCGATTTTTGCAAAACACATTTTTGGACACTGCTCCTACATATTTTGGCCTAAAATCACGCAAAGCGGTACACTATCTCTAAAGTCATGTCATCAACATGGATCTGTCCCATTTCCCATATTCCCTCCTGATTGGCTACGATTATTTGCCTTCTAAAGTTTGTGTATGCGACGTGACGGTCGCTTATCTCCCGATTAGGGAGTCTTACTGGTGAATACTGATTTGTGTGAGTGTTTCGGACCGAAAACTGTAGTAGAAGTAGTAGCAAAAAGTGTGCTTTGAAGAAGTGAAAAGAAGATGGCGAAAATCAATTCCCCACCATTATCTGCACACAGACATAACACTGTATACACAGACAGATTGACAGGGGGGAAAACATAATCCTCGCAACTGACTGTTCTGACCTGGTGGAGTTAATGACTTGAATCCTTAGGTCAGAACAGAGACAGAGACAAAAAACAATCTTGCCTCAAAGTCATCTTCAACATACTTTTGATTGTGAGAAAACATGGTGTGCATTTTCATCATTCACTCATTGTACACACTACTGTAATGTTTGCCCGGCTGCTATTTAAATGAGTTAATTGTGCTTTTTTACTGTACTGGTAGGTGGTGATCCTGCATGAATAATTTAATTTCCTAAATTACATCCTTAGTGAATGGAAGTCGGTCTATGTTCTTGTTAAATGGAGGAAACCCCTCATTTCAGAATATTTACAGGCCTATTTAAAAAAGATCAGTTCTCCATAAAGTCTTGGAGACCCTTGTGTGTAATCAGATATCAGATATAGATGTTTTTTACGTGACAACAATGTTTGTTATACTTTTCAATTTGACACAATGAAAGTGTAATGATCTAATCGATGAAATTAATTGGAAACAACTCTTTTACTGAACTTTCAAATGCTTTTGACGCTTAAAATGTTAGTCAATGTGGGTTTATCAACTCAGGCAGTTGCTTAGTTGAACCCATTTAGATTCTGAAACCTAACCCAAGATTTCTGAAAACCTTCAAATTCTTATTTAAAAAATGCAAAATAAAGATTGAAAGGTATAACAACGTAGTGTTGCAACAGGACTAAATGGGTTAATAACCCTTTCAATCGGGGAAAGCATCTGTGTCATTTTAGATTGTACCTATATATATAGCAACATACGTTTTTCTGAGTTAGTATTTAGTAGAGAGCATTTTAGAATTAGCCTCGTACCCGCCCCTCTTCCAGAAACGGAAGTTGGTTGTTTACTAGGCTATTTTAGAATCAGCCTCAGGTCTAAATAGGCCAATATCACACATCTGCTCATCTGCTGTATTAACTGTCCAGAAGGTGGTGCCATAGGGTGATGTCCGTGGACAGCTTTAGTTTTTTGTTTTTAGAGTGTACTTTATATTAACATTGTGAAACAATATCAGACTGAAGTTATAGGTTTCTACTTCAGTGACAGGGAGTATTTTTCTTTTGAGGCAAGAAAGACACTTGTCTCACTACAAACTCCTATATCAGGACTGCAGTACAGGTTTGTGACCAACTATAAATATCATTCAAATAAAAAATAACGCACAATCTTCCGTTGTTTGGTGCTGAGCTGAAACTGCCAGAGCAGTATTACTAAGAAACAAAAAATGGCTCGCAACTCACTTTCAATAGCTCCAATATTTATTTTAGACGACAACCAGCGACATATAAATGTTTCGACCAGTGCTTGGTCTTCCTCAGTAACTGAGGAATTGAGGTAAGTGCTGAGGAAGACCAAGCACTGTTCGAAACGTTTATATGTCTGCTGCTTGTCGTCTAAAATACATATTGGAGCTATTGAAAGTGAGTTTTGAGCCATTTTTTGTTTCCAACTATAAATATGCACCGTACCCTCTACGGGAGAGTAGGCTGGCCCAGTGGCCCTCCTTAATTTTGCACATGATGAGTCACTGGTACTGTACGGTATACTTCGTCATTATAAAGCCAAGCTGAGATGGCAACGGAGGCATATGCGAACACAATTGGCCCGTGTTCAGGGGAGGGAAGCCGGGTGGGGAGAGTGATATTGGTCATTGCATGTACTCCTACGGGCTGGGGTGGCACCTGTCAGCGGGGAGTGTTGGGCAAGAGGAGTAGGACGAAGGTCCTACATCCTCCTGGTGGGGGCGCCTCACTGGCAGGTGAGTCAGTAGGACACAACAGCAGTGACAACACAGAAATGTGTGTGGGGAGGAATTCATTGGAATAACCACTGAATTCGGTAGAAAAAGGGGGTACAAAAGAATTGGCTACTCTACTAAATAATAATAGTAAAAATTATAATGATGTATGTTTGTACCTTTGCACTGATGTTTTTGGCCCGTTCTCTCTTATAATAAATACATACAGCAGCAAATGAAATTGGCACCAAAATGTTTCTGATTCTAAAACTGTTTCTCCTCCCCCTCTGTCCCTTTTTGTCCTTATGTGTCTCAGGGACTGAGTGCCTAGTCTTTCACAATGAAGTTTAACTTGTTCAAGAAGAAGCCAGAGGCCATGGTGGCTGCAGAGCCCACCGGGGCCACCACCGTGACCATGGCCCCCGCGCCTGCAGTGGTCTCCACTGCAGTGGCCGACACCTCTGGCTCTGGCTCTGGAAACCAGACGGAGATCATCAGCAAGAATGACATGTTTGAAGAGATCAAAGCAAAGTTCTTGAATGAAATTGATAAGATTCCACGTAAGTTGCAACGATAATCCTGCCTCCCCACGGTTTTACATGCACAGAGGCTAAGTTCTTCTGACATTGATCACACACTGTGCGTTTGATGTAGCTTGCCTCGAGAAATTCCAGCATACCGGTCTGGTAGGTTGTTTGCAGTGGTGGAAAAAGGACTCAAAGGTTTTAGTTTTAGTAAAAGTATCAATACTGCAATGTAGAAATACAAGTACAAGTAAAAGTCAGGAATTCAAAATGTACTTGAGTAAAAGTACAGAAGTATTGGATTCAAAATGTACTTACCAAAAGTAGAAAATAACAGATCTACAAGCTCACAATTTGTCGCATCGCAACACATTGTGAGCTTGTAGATCGGCTATTTCCAAATGGCCGAAATGTATATAGGGTTGAAGTGGTTAATGTATGTGTTTTGTAATAATAAAACATAGGGGAGTAGAAGGAAAAATATCGGAAATTGGAAGTAGTCGATTAAAGTACAAATACCCCCAAATTGTACTTAACCCTTCTTGTGCCTATCCCGAATAAGTTCGGGATATTTTCAATCCAATCCAATTTTTTTTTGCTATTTTACATACCCTGAGCTGCTTGTAGAGGTCCTATATGCTTTCCAACGAGTGATGCTAGATGGCCCGACGATTTATTCCATTGAAAATGGTTTAAAATAAAGTTTAGAGCCCTCCAAAAAAAACTCAATCTATACTGTCGGCGGCGCGACGTATTCCGGGGTGCCTATCCCGATCTAGTCCGGGATATTTAATAAAATGAATTAATTAATCGGAGGCCTCAACGAAGCCCCTTCTAAAAAATAAAGACGCTAATGGCTAAATGTTAGCTAACTTCCTCCTCTCGTCATACATAACAGTGGCTGGAGTGAAATACCAAGGCACTACGGCCAGTGTCAACGGAAGCTAGAGCGAAGGCCGATAGAGATATTTCTGGCACTCTAGCGGCACCTTGTGGCCCGGGGCACTCATTGGGTTAAGTACAGTACTTAAGTAAATGTACTTAGTCACTTTACACCAGTGGTTCTCAACCTTTTCAGGCTGTGACCCCAAAAAGAATCATATTTTAACTGGGGACCCCCCCACTCCCCCACCCTGACAAGCACTAAGAGTTGAGGCATTACATTTTGTGTAACACGGTTCTATTGTGAAAATATCAACGTGAGGCGTTGTGAGCATGTAGATCGTCTATTTTCACAATTTCTGCCTCTAATATTTGACAATTTGGCCAATGTTTAATTTGTCATTTTAGAGGTATTAAAAGGGCCTTAAATTGTCACTTTAGAAATGTGACAAGATTATTACTATGAGCTTAAACTTTATGTTGGTTTCTTTACTGTTGAGAGAGAAGACAATGTTGCACATTAAGTTAATCATCTGGGGACCCCTCAAAATAATTTGGGGACCCCCCTGGGGGTCCCGACCCACAGGTTGAGAACCACTGCTTTACACCACTGGTTGTTTGACTCCAGCTCTCTCTGTGTGGTCTTTGCATTCCAGTGCCTCCATGGGCTCTCATTGCCATTGCTGTGGTGGCAGCCTTGCTCATCCTCACCTGCTGCTTCTGCATAATCAAGAAATGCTGCTGCAAGAAGAAGAAGAACAAGAAAGGAAAGAAGGGCAAGGACGGCTTCAACATGAAGAACATGCAGGGAGAGGTATGACGCCTTGTGCTTCATACACGCTCACCTGTGGCACCACAGGGTGATTCTCGGGGTAACAGCCTAGAAGTTTTGGGGTTACGCAGTAATTTCAGTAATTTCGCAGTGATTTCTAACGTTACCCAGATCACTTTCTTCCCATCGTTTTATTACTCTATTAACAGGGGTCTTCAACATTTTCAGGCCAAGGACCACTTAGTTGAGAGAGAGATGAAGCCGGGAGGGACCCCAACAACCTTTTCATAGATCGCCATTTAGTTTCATTGTTTGACAGCACAATCATCATTGTATTTTGGATTCATGTCAATCAATTTGTGTTTTCAGAAACGTATTTAACCACACAAACTGTCAATACGTAACTTGACATTTCACTCTGTACTTAGTAGTCTGCTCTTTTTCCCCTCTACGCCAAATGTCTTTGCCGAAAATAGCTGATCTACAAGCTCACAACGCCTCCCAGCTCGAGGCGTTGTGAGCTTGTAGATCGGCTATTTTTGGCTAAAGTTCTCAGGATATGGAGACTAGGATTCAAGTGGTTAATATAAAAAAGGAGAAAAGTTTCTATCACTCAAAGATTTGGAGGACCCCCTGTAGTAACTCTGAGGACCCCCTAGGGTTTCCGGACCCCCTGTTGAAGACCCTTGCTCTATAACTCCTCACTTTTTTATTTGTGTATTTGAGCAATATGACAGTGTGCCTTTGAATTATATAATTTTGTGAGTTCTTCTTTTTTGCGGTGTGTTTAGCTAACATCCTTTGGTCTTTCACCAGCAGCTCTTTCTGTAGGCCAGAAAGGACACAAAGGAGAGCTCTCTTCCCCTTCATTTACTTGATGTTGTTCTGGTGGTCATTTAAAGTGTGTGACGTACTCCATTGTGGTAGGCGGTGAAAAATGACACACACTGTAAGGTGGCAGGGTATAATGGGCAATGGGCATGTGGAAAATGACCATGTGTTGTCCCTGGTGCGATGATGTCTTAGATACTGTATACCTCAAGGGCAACAGATATACTGTAAGTGCAAGACCCACAGACGCTTTAGAAATGAAGACAGACAAAAAAGAACGGGGATACATTTCTGAAAAACTAATGATTAATTCCATATTTAATACATTGGCATGCCCATGGAGATTTTCCTCCACACCAATGACAGTTAATTAAAACAACCAATTAATTGTGTCCGCAATGTGAATAACTGTCCCTGGCTTGAAACTTGACAGGGTAATTCCTCAGCACAGAAAAGGAGTGTGTCATTTCTCATCCTATTTGTGGTGATGGTATAAGTGGTGTTACTGGTGGTGATGCTGACTGCCTCTCTTTCTGTAGCGTGTTTGGTCCTCGTGTCTTGTGAGTTGAACCTCTCCCTCTCTCTGCTCTCCTCCTTTTTCCGCCTTTGTGTCTGTCTTGTGTGTGCCTCGTGTTTCTTGACTGTGGTGGACCCTATAATCTACGGTAGGTGGATAGCGCACACTGACGCTCTCTTGCCACTGGGCGGAGAAGGGTTTCATGGAATGAAAGTCGTAGCTTCCTTTGCCTTTTCCCCCCCAATCTTTTTTATTTATATTTATAATTTTGGTTATGACAGCTTGAGAATGTAACAATTGGAAAGCTATGATGTGCTCCATAAACCCCAGAGAGGAGAGTCTAACCTTCTAACACATTGTTCCTGAGACAATGTATCTGTATATGTAACTCACACCAATATGGAAAGTATTGGATCAAGACATGATGATATGCAAGACACGTTTAACACAATTAATCTATGCATGTGGTAAAAAAAAAAAGAAAATGGCATGGTTGGTTGTTTGGGAGACAGTGGAACGCTAATGATAAAGCTGCATGAAAATAAAAATGAAAAAGAAATGTCATTATGATTGCACCAGAATAAATGTTATACCCAAGGATGGCCTTAGATAAATCAGGAGCAATGAGCAAAACCTGACTGGCTTGAAAAGTAATGAAAGGATTCCACATACACTACAAAGTCTTAATTAACTTGGATATAGCGACTGCAATAATCCTAAAGCTATTAAAAAAAGCTTGCTGTGACCTTTTAATCATGAACCATTTACTGTAATAAAGGTGAGCTGAGTAGATGGTCGCAAAATAAACCGAATTGCCCACCAAGATATACAGTCCCCTTTTTTGCAGTAAATAGTTCTGGACATTATCTTATTGCAAAAAAGATGTCTGATGAGTTAAAACACAAATTGAACTAATTGAACAACTGCAAACAAGGTCAGGTCAGTATCTGAAAGCCCTGCCTTTCCCCTGAGAAGTCTTATTTTCCTATCATTCTATATGCATTGGCATTGGCTGTTGTTAGCTAGTTCCTTAAGGGTTCTCAGTGAATCCACATGCCTCTGTTCATTCTGTGAAATCAAAGAATCGAACCTATTATCAATATTAGTATTAACAAGATACTCAAAGACAAAATGACAAAACAAAAACAAGGTGTTATCAGGATTTCATTGAAAAAAGGTTCACATTTCTTCTCCCTCTTTGTTGGAACTAGCATGCAATGCCTCCACTGTCTCTGGCTGACTCTGTCACTGAACGGCACAAGCATGTTGAAGGAGCTGCCAAATGAAGAAGAAAAAAAAGAGCACACAGTGAAGACGGGAGGTGTACTAACAAAATTATTAATAATCACCCATAGACGTTTGCAAAGTTAGAACTGGTCAATCCACGAATCATACGGTATGCCAGGGGTGTCACACCAAATTCTGGGCCCTGGGTACAAGGATTCACTGCAGGGCCCACGCACAATTATTTTGTGCTTTAACTATTGAAAAATAGCAGATATACAAGCTCACAGCGCAGCACCGAGTGCCGCGCTGCAAGCTTGTAGATCTGCTATTTTTGAAAAATCGTGAACATTTGAGCAAGTCTTTGAATATTTCAAATCCTTCTAAGGTTTTTTGAAAAACCTATGTTTCTATGTCAGTGGTGCTCAAACCTTTTCATGTGAAGGACCACCAAAACGATATGTATTTGGCCACGGACCCCCATCTCAAAATATTTAGTTCCAGGGCAAGATTTTAGTTAGAAATGTTTGCTTAAAAAATATATATATATTCAAAGATTTGCCCACATTTTCACAACTTTTCAAAAATAGCAGATCTACAAGGTCGCTGTGAGCTTGTATATCTGCTATTTTTCAATATCTAAAGTATAACATAATTAAGGCCCCTCCACCTTGGGCCCTAGTAACTCAGTCCCACTCCCCCCCCCCCCCCCTCCTTGTGACGCCCCTGCAGTATGCCATCGGGCGCCCCAGGTGCCGCTCTACATAAACTCCTGGAGGCCCAGTGTCTGTGGCATGCTGTAATGGGGCACTCCCATCTTCTGACGCCTGATTCCCCTGCCTTTGACGCTCTCCATGTTGTGTCACCTTAACACCACAGAAACACCAGGAGGATGACGATGACGAAGGAGAGACAGGACTGACGGAGGAGGAGAAAGAGGAAGAGGAGAAGGAGGAAGAGAAACTGGGAAAGCTGCAGTATTCAATAGACTATGACTTTGAGAACACAAAGGTCTGTGAATCAGTACTTCTTATTTCGGCTTTTTCTGTCTCTGCATTATTATTATTATTTTTTTTTTTTTTTGCTTTTCATATTGTTCAAAATTCGGTTATCAAATAAGCAGGTGAAACAGTTTAGCCTAATCTTTATGCAAGACTGCAGGGGCCAACAAAAATGGAGTGCAAGGGCTCATCATTTTATTGAGACTAAGGCTAATGAAGCTGGATGGTCTATAATCACTAAATCGGTAAAAAAAAGCAATCATAAAGGGAGTGGTAATTTATCTCTATGATATTCAGTAACTCTATCATCATTACAGTAACCCTCTTTGCAGTATCGCTGCAGTGTTGGCGATGGCATGGATTTATGAGGCTGTGGTGTGCTGAATAGAATCATTGAAGAGGATCGTTTGTTATGAATCAACATTATGTGGCTTGCTCCAAGAATAAATGATCTTGTTACAACTGGGAGGGGGGGGGGGGCATGTTGCTAGGAAATGACAGTAACATTTAAAAACATGCTTGTGATATTACAGCAAATTCTCCTGTCAAACAATGTTCAGGCAATTTAGGACATTCTTACCCAGTGACTTAGAAAGTGTAATGTCGCTATTTGGCCTTAACCAATGTCAACAGATACACATTAACGAGAATAGCACCTGTAGACATCAAACCTAGCATCTGTTTAAACATTATGCTATAAACAACATGCTAAATAACATTCTTAGCTTTTGTGGTCAGCCAAACATGTCTCTCTAAATAACATTATGTGAACAAACCAGCATAGTGTATAGTATAAAGCATCTAGCCAAAAATAGGTGACAAGAAGTGATACAAGGAATGAAGAGTGCTAGCCTAGGGGGTGATCGAGGTAGAGTCTGAAGAGGTGTGCTTTCAGATTGTGGTCTTATCCCACTGGTCAAATAAAAAAGTGATTGATCGAGTGGCTTGTTGAGGTTGGCAGATGATGTTGTATAGCGGTAGCCTAACCAATGTGTGGCTTTTCATGGGCAGCAGTGAGATTGACACAGGTGAATGAACCCAGAAATGCTGAATTGGGCTCTGATGAAATGGTCTGTCTCCACTGACCTCTGCTCCCCATGTATTCTGCTATAGCTCACAGTCGGCATCCTCCAAGCGGCTGACCTTATCTCCATGGATTCAGGCGGAACGTCTGATCCTTACGTTAAGGTCTACATCCTCCCTGACAAGAAGAAGAAGTTTGACACCAAAGTCCACAAGAAGACGCTGAACCCCGTTTTCAATGAGACGTTTGTATTCAAGGTAGGTCTCTTTGACGTGTATACCTGCACTTTGGAGAACGGTGAGTTTATTGTACTGTACCAGAGTAAAAGAAATCACAATAGCACTATATCGTCACTGTCTTAGTGTCGGGCAGAAACCTTGTATCTCCAAGTTTCAAATGTGTAGTTTTTACTTTCTTAAAGTAAAGCCCTGCTTCATCATACAAGACTGTCGCACAAAACTAGTGAAAATCTACAAGCACACGCCTCGCACCACAATGCCTCGCGGTGCAAGGCGTTTTGTGCTTGTAGATCGGTTATTTTCACTATTTTAATTCTTTTTTTTTAATGATAAATACAAAACAAACGGTTTTGGACATACAAGGTTTCCACCTGGCAACAAAGATATCCTACACTGATCCTTTTGCTGCAAGTCCACACTGCTGTATGTCATGAATAAATACTCCAACCAACAGTGATGTCATATTAACCACATGAACCCTAGCATCCCTATACTGGGGCAAACATTCAGTGAAAACAGGAGCTAATAGTTGCTATTCTTTTCCAAGGGAGCATCAGAGAAACCTTGTATCTCTGAGTTTCAAATTTGTAGGTTATTTCGTAAAGTAAAGCCCTGCTTCCTCATACAAAAGTGTCGCACAAAAGTAGGGAAAATAGCAGATCTACAAGCACACAATGCCTGTCGATGCGAGGCGTTGTGTGCTTGTAGATCGGCTATTTTCACTATTTTAAATCGTTTTTAAAATAATAACAAAAGAAGGAAGGTTTTGGACATACAAGGTTTCCACCCGACAACAGCGATATCTAGTAGATATAGAGCCCTGAGGCAAATAAATAAGTGGTTATGTAAATATTAAGATTTTGTGAAAACCCACTGCCTGCCTGTCTCTCTTGTCGTGTGGACACGCTGGAACCACACCCTGTCTGCTTTGTGTGGCTGCAGTGTACCCAGTACTCACTAGCCCATCCTCTCTAATGAGCTCCTCTGAGACTGGAGATGCAGCTTTGGGTCAGGCAGACAGTGTTTATCTGAAAACTGGTACCAGCAGAATTTTTGCTGTTCTCTCCCAAGCAATCCTAGATTACCATGTTCATTTCAGTTATGTTGCATCCTGTCTCTTTTGTGTTTCCAGTGAAAGGCAATGTTCTTTTTATACCAATGGCACATGTCTAGATGGAGCACCTTTTCTCTTAGGGATCATGGAAGGACATTAATACAGAATGCAGCAAATCCACGGCTAAAAAAACACAACAATTTCAAGTCATTTATAACTACTAGAAGCTTGGCCGCCCGAAGCTTCTAGAAGCTCTAGTCAAGCTTCTAGTCGGCTTCTAGTCGTCTAGTCGGCGACCTGGCCAACTCGGGAACAATGTAAATAGGGAATGAATGCCCCTCCCTTTAATGCAAACCCCATTATACCTGTTGTCATAGGACCCGTTTTGACCATCTGTTTGCCCGTGTCCATTTATGCCCATATATGGAGATATCTGTCTGTCTGCGTCCATTTTATGCCCATATATGGAGATCTCTGTATCTGTCTGTTGGGCGGCCGAGCGTCTAGTCGGGGACCGGCCTACTCAGGAACGAAGTTAATAGGGAATGAATGCCCCACCCTTTAATGCAAACCCCATTATACCTGTTGTCATAGGACCCGTTTGACCACCTGTCTGTCTGCGTCCATTTTATGCCCATATATGCCCGTATATGGAGATACCTGTCTATCTGCGTCCATTTTATGCCCATATATGGAGATCTCTGTATCTGTCTGTCTGTGTCCCTTTTATGCCCATATATGGAGATCTTTGTGATTCTGCATCCATTGTATGCCCATATATGCCCATATATGGAGATATCTGTTTATCTGCATCCATTTTATGCCCATATATGAGATCTCTGTCGCTTTTTGTTTGTTTCTTCTTTAAGCAGAATACGCAGCCTGCTTAAATCTGCATCATTCAAGTCTCCTCCCAGTCCCACGCTTTGTTGCTTGTCTTATGTTTGTCTTTGTCTCTTTTATTTTCTTTTTCTTTTTTGGAGCGGGATAGTTCAGCTTGAGTTTTTTTGGAGAACTTGCTTTTTGTCGGTCTTGCTGTTGATT
This sequence comes from Nannobrachium achirus, assembly GCF_963921795.1. Classification (NCBI taxonomy): domain Eukaryota; kingdom Metazoa; phylum Chordata; class Actinopteri; order Myctophiformes; family Myctophidae; genus Nannobrachium; species Nannobrachium achirus. Next base: position 56,538,611 of record NC_137815.1, on the reverse strand, counting down.
TAACTTGTCTTATGTTTGTCTCCTCTGTCTGCACCTCAGCCAACCCAGATCTCGACTTCTGATCCTTGTTCTCTTCAGCAAAAGCTCATTTAAATCTACATCATCAATGTCCTCCCAGTCACACTCTTTGCATTAGGCCGTGTTTTCTCGATAACTTTTTTCATTTATTTGTAATAATTCTTTATTGTATTAAACTTTTTCCATTTTCCCAAAGAATTATTAAAAATAAATGAAAAAGATTATTGAAACACGGCCTGCTCACGTATTAGGAGGGTAGTATGAGTCACCAGAAAAAATAACAGGTGTTTTAATTCATTGGTTGAAGTTACAATGGTTGTGTATGGGGAGAGGCCCTGGGCCTGGAGGGCCTGATAACATTGACATCAAATATCGAAATATTGAATCAAGCAAATTAAAATCTGTTCAGGGTGTTCATAAAAGCCTGATTAGACGATAAAATGACCAAAAGTTTTTTTCCTTTAAGCCAAAAATATTTTTTTGTGGATAAATCCATAAGAATAATAACATATCTGCCAAGATGTTGAAAGGTTTCCATAATGTGTGTGTTTATCACATCATCATAGGTCCCCTATGAGGAACTGGGTGGGAAGATATTGGTGATGTCCGTTTTTGACTATGACCGATTCTCCAAACATGACGTTATTGGAGAGGTGAAGATCGCAATGAACTCCATTGACCTTGGACAAGCCATAGAAGAATGGAAGGATTTGGAGAGTGCAGACCAAGAAGAGGTGCTGTTAACATTTCTCACTTCAAACCCAGAAAATAATGGACAACTAGAATTCATATACTGTATATAATATACAGTATATGAATTCTAGTTGTCCATTATTTTCAAGGCTGCTCAACATTTCCACTTGGTCAGCCAGCGGCATTGCACTCTGCATAGTACATACACTGTCCGCATACATACATACATACTGTACATACATACACACTCGGTCAAGTGTTCTCGGTCAAATTGTATACTTGATACGTGATGTCATCAGAATTTGCTGCAAATCACATGACAGAAGACTGTCACGTGACTTGACTTATACCAGTGTTTTGATGCTATACCCTAGAGTACACCGCCATCGTGTGGGCAGTGTGCATCTTTTGGCTATAATAATCCTTTAATGTTCTTTTTGTTTGTTTTCTGACCTGCCACTTAACTGTCAAAAGTGATATTTCAAAGCAGTTTGTTGAATGAACCATCATTATTTTTTTTAAATGAATTAATCCATTAATCACTTTCTAATTAACATTTTCACTTGTTTGTTCCTGTCTACCTGCATCCTACTGCTCAATATTGTAGCCAGAGAAGCTTGGAGATATCTGCATCTCCCTTCGTTATGTGCCAACTGCTGGTAAACTCACTGTCTGCATTCTGGAGGCCAAGAACCTAAAGAAAATGGACGCCTGTGGATTGTCTGGTATAGAAATTATCCTACTTTTCAAATCCCTGATTTTGTTTGTTTGTTTGTTTCTTTCTTTCTTTCAATTCTCTCCAATGCTTCAATTTGTTTCTATTTGGATTGGTGTTCCTTACCAAGGACAGAGATGGAGATGTTGTGTATAAGCTCATTATCAAAGTAGCTATGTCTCATGGTAATTGTCTTTGACTGCAGATCCTTACGTGAAGATCCAGCTTCTGCAGGGCGGTAAACGTCTGAAGAAGAAGAAGACCACGGTGAAGAAGAACACACTGAATCCATACTACAATGAATCCTTCAGCTTTGAAATCCCCCTGGACCAGATGCAGGTACAGTGTTTGGCATGGTATATCGTTGCTGTCGAGCAGAAACCTTGTACCATATTTAAACGTTTTAATTCTTTTCGTACGTTGTCGCACAAAAGCAGCAATAATAACTGATCTACAAGCTCACGGCGTGTTGACTCGTGGCACATTTTGAGCTGGTAGATTCTATTTATGCTATTCAATTTAATAACATTTGAAAGTGAAAGTGATTAAGTCTGTCTGTGGCTTTTATAAATATTTCCTGAGAAGTAATGGTTGTGGACTGGACATACAAGCTTTCCACCCGACAACAACGATAGAGTTAATCTACCATTGAGGATTTGACTGTACAGTCAAGACGGTCATGTAATGTTGTGTTTTCTATTGCCTTCTTCAACACATGGCCTTGAAAATAACTTGCGCTGATGCTTCGAAAAGAGATGAATGTTTGAATTTCTCTTTTGTGCTCCTCTCAGAAAATCTTGGTGGCGGTGACGGTGTTTGACTATGACAAGATCGGCAAAAACGACGCCATCGGGAAGATCTTTGTGGGCAGCAAGGCGTCAGGCTTGGGTCTGAAGCACTGGTCTGATATGATGGCCAACCCGCGACGCCCCATCGCCCAGTGGCATCCATTACAGCCCGAGGAGGATATCGATGGAGAGCTGGCAAAACTGGCTGCAAGTGCAAAGAAGTAACTCACTTCACCAAAGCCAACTAACTAACCGACTAACTAACTCAGAACACCCACCCTTACACTGCATGAAAACCCACCACTTTACACATTGCTATGGGTTGTGACCTCTCGGATCTCTGATCAGCAAAAAAAGAGAGATGGTAGAATATCTGCTTATTCATGGTTAAGTAAAAAAGAAAAAAAAAAGAAAACAGAGTGAAAGAGTGAATAGTACTTTTTAAAGCACCGCCACATTTCACACAATGATGTAAGCAGGACTGAATGACTGGGTTACTGCTTTGTGGGAGGCAGACTTTTGAGTGTTTGTTTCAGTCGAACTTGCCTTTAGAAACAGATTCTCAGGTGGCTGACATGTGATGACAGGCTAAGTGGAAGCAATGCAGGAAATCAAGCTTTGTTTAGTTTTTAGGGCATTATGCATGCTTTACTTATTGTCCCACTGCTCTCCATACATGCCCAATATTATAACTTGCTAATAAGTGTGCTATAACTTTCAGTAGGAAGTGCTGTAGTATTGGGCTATTTCTTGCATAAAATCTGTATTAAATAAATTAACGTTAAAAAGGATTAATTGAGATTGAAGTTAATGCAGCAATCCAGTTTGGAGTGTGTTTTTAAAGATGTCCACAGGAGATTGCCTTCATTTGACCAACTCTGTTACAATATATTCCCATTTGAGAAGGAGATGCGTAAGCTGAGTATATGGCAGGGAAAACATAGTTCTGTCAGTTTTGTTTGTTTTATTTATTGTTGTTATTTGTCATCGGTTTCTCAGTCCATGATGCCATGATGGCATGTCTATATTTGCTCCATATGTCTTCAGATAGACCCACGTTGAGACCAGTGTATAAGGGTGCCTTTCCTAATTTGACACTTCGTGAAATACGGTAGGCACAGAGTTCCGTTATTGTACAGTATGGGTAATTCAGAGCACAGCAATTTCTCTACACAATGTTCTAATGTCAATTTATGCTCCCTCATACTATGGTGTCATGTTTGTCAAAAGTATCTGTTCTACAAGCTCACAAGGTGTCGCAGATGCGACCCATTGTGAACTTGTTGACCAGATATTTTCGGCTTGCCGACATCATCGTACAAAGTATAAATCAGGCTTAAATCGGTTGTGTCTCATAGTGAATCTTTAGTCTGAAATAGCCTGTAAAGGGAAATATTTTAACTGGGTTAACCTCATCCTAACAGGGACACTATGAATGTGCTGTCTGAAATCTATCTTGAGCTTTGTTTGACCACTTGGATGTAAAACCTTACTTGTCCATCCATGGTCAAGTAAGGATGATGGGAGACTTACCAATGTTATTTTAAAAATAATTACAACCTTTATTTTGTTGTGTTTTGCTGTAGTGCCATCTGACAGTCTCTTTTATTTTCTTATCAATTGAACTGATCTGCTCATTGTGACAGTTGGTTATATCTTCTCTTGCTCGTTACACACTTTACAACTTTAATCAGCTGATATCTGCTGGTGAAACGACAATGTGCGGATTTCTGTGAAAGGGATGATTTTTATAGAGAACTGCATATAATTTAAATGTTAAGATGTAGTTCTTGCACTTTATAAGGGTGTATTAAATCAATGCAACATGTGGGTTTGTATTATCTGGACTCGACGGATACTATGACATCTTGTTGACCACATAACACACATAATGTACAGTAGGCATATACAGACACACTGTATATTTCCAATGCAAAAAACTAAGAACAAAAATATATTTAAAAAATACAAGCATGTATCATGCTTTGCTGTATTTCATGTTGTTTGGATCGCTTACCATTCACCCATTTGACATATGCTGTCTGTACCTGATCCCAAAGTACTGCAATATGGCAGTCATTCAACTCAGAAACTTTGTATTAGTTTGATGTGCAGAGGTTGTGGTATTGTTACTGGAGTTGAAAATGGTTTTGCACATGGAAGCTGATCAGTAGGATACTGATTGGCACCTTTGCCTCTCTCTGTCTCTCTTCCTTCTTTCAACCTTATACATCAGGCAGATTTGTTAATAGCGCATGTAACTACAAAACTGTAAATAGCAGCATGTTTTAAAGAGGAACCATAATTAAATTGTGTATGTGTGTTTGTGTTCTCTGTCACTTTGATAATAAAATGAAGGAAAACAAATATGCACTGACTTGCAATGTTTATGTATTTTTCACTGAATGAGTTGTATGAGACTGAATTTGAATGTATGTCTAAATAATCAAAATACTTTTGATTTTACAGGCTGTTTTCAAGCCTGGAATTATGTCAGGGTTGCTTTTTATCTTGTGTGAAATTCCACTTAGTTTGCATGCTTGTTTGAACATGTTTGTCAACCTTTGTATGTGTCTGTTGAGGTCTGTCAGTATACAGTATGTCTGGGCTACAAGTCATGCAATTGCCAGTAATTTCTGCTTGTACTTGTCGACTTGTGTTGGTCGTTGAAAACCAGTACAAATATATATACTGTATATTCTAAAGAGGAGAGTGTTTATTAGCTCCTTGGTTTTATATCTATGTATACCGTAAGTGTTTCCTTCATTAACTCCTGCCAAATGGGTTTCAAGTTATTTACAGTACATTTTTTTTACATTTCTCCAAGCATGGACTTGTAGCCCTTGATACTTTGTGTACCCTCTTATATTATTGCCATCCAGCCAACCCTACTTATACATTTCAGATTTATTTATTACATAGTGAAGATATCAAGTGTAAGTAAACCGACATATTTAGTTTACAAACGCCAGGTCTGCTGTTCACAGTATTTTCTTTTAGATGTTATTCTTTAGTTATTCCAACCCTTTAAATAGACTGAATTTTAACTTGATGGAAGTCAAATTCAGTTCACTCTCAGTTAGACTATAATTAGTAACGGAAGGAATTCAAGGAAATATTTTTGTTACTTTTTTTGTATTTAATCTTAAACTTTCAATATTGTTCCTTTTCAAAATATATGAAGGTCAATAATGCTTCAAAGGCTATGTCAGTCTATGCGCTATATATTATATTAGTAACCTCTCTAACTTGCAGACTCAGTAGAAAACATACTAATATTTGTATTATTAATTTAGGTCCGGTATGGTTTCAAATAGAGTAGGAGGGTTTTTTTCTTTCTATGAGGCAGCTTTTATTTGGCTTTTTTTTTTCAAGGTCATTCTATATATTGCACCTATTTTTCTGACAATATCAGCTGCCATAACATTATGTTCACTTTACAACTGTATTTGCAATAGGACCAATAGAACCTGTGTTTATATTATTATTACTGTATTTCCTTTGTGAACCAGACAATGTGACACTGAATGTGTCATTTGTCACCTTACTGCAATGCAGGCAACAAAATCCTGGTCTTCCTTTCTGTCTTGAGCAATGGGGCAGAACCAAACAGTGCAGAAAAAAAAAAACATTCACAATGCAATACTGCTCAACTTAATGGTTCCTCTTTAAGGCTAATTCATACTTTCTTGTATGGTTGTATCACTCGCAGACAAATGATTCTCAACTGAAAATGTCATGCATCACAACAGTCATACGACAAAGTATAAATTAGGCTTTTGTCATAGACCACTAAAGTGAACATGGCCATCATACAGAACTTCCAAAGAGCCACCCCTCTCCTCCCCACTCCAACTCCTTATTCCTTCACTTATCCAGCAACATGGACAAAGGAAAATGAACTGAACTTGTTTGTGTCTTGTTGTAGAGGTGTGTGTCAATAGTTGTGCCTTTTTGTGAATTGCATGTTTTATTTCCTTACAAAGAATATGTTTTCCAGCAAAGAAACAGAAAAGAAAAAGAAAAAAAGAACAGACTCGATCACTTGTAATCATATATCTATGTAGCCAAAATATGGAATGTCTTCAAGACATATCTGTATGTTATCAAGTAACCATAGAAAATAAAGGCCTTTTAAGTAGATTTGTCTTTTGTGTTATGTAAACGGCTGGTCTTCAAAGTCACGCAACAATATAGTGGTTATAGTCAAGTGACCAATCCACAAGGGAAATTCAACATGCAAATCAATCTTAAAATAGAGCATGAGTGAAATACCTAAACTGGAAATAAAATAAATCATTTAATCACAATTAAATATAAACACTCAAAGATACTTTACAGTACAGTAGAAACCAGAGCTATGTTGACTGCATTACATGCCTTACCACTTACTGTCATATGGTGGCACTGTATACAACATTAACGTCATTAAGATGACATGCAATTTTCTCTGGCTTGATACATACTGTATTACAGTATTGACAATAGAATGTGACACACACACACAAGCAATATATCAGTGAAATGATAATCCAACAAACAATACTGAGGTTTCTATCGCTGTAATGGGATTGTGTGCTGCTTTTTTCTTTTTCTTTTATCTTTTACAAATGAAAGGAGACATTTTGTAGAATACAAACGATTGTATTAAAATGTGAGTCTGGCCGGCAAAGCTCTGTCGTAGGCCTACGATGGTGTCATGCACCTGAAATAGCAGCCAGAAGACTAATTAGTGTATGTGGTGCTCAGACAAGCCAGAATATAAATATAACACACACGTGCATCACACACACACACACACACACACACACACACACACACACACACACACACACACACACACACACACACACACACACACACACACACACACACACACACACGATTAGTCAGTTGTGTCTATCATGAAAATAACTCTTACAGTAGGCTACATCTCTCAACATAGATTCACTCATTTGACAGAATTACAAGCAACTCTCTCCCAGAGCTCTATAAATCAAGGTCCTCTAACGGTGCAATGCGTGTGCCTGTATAAAATACATATACTGTAAGCAACGTAAAAAAGGGGTTATTTACTTGTGACCCATTATAGTCATATGGGATGTGACCCATTGCTTGGGAACCACTGACCTAGTATGCTTTTATCTGAATTGTTTTGAAAGAAAGCTCTTAGTTTCTCACTACTACTATTCAGGGTCTCTGGAAGTTACGTTACCATGGTAACCTTCATTATATTCCGTTCAGTCATGTTTACTTGGATATTTCTAAGCAGGCTGCATTCTAAAAAAGCCCATTCTCAAAATCACTGAATATGTTGTGAAACCTGTACAATAAGGTTTTTAAAACACATTTGATGTCAACAGACACATCTTGTCTCTCAGAACCTCTCTTTAAGCTATTGCCTTCCCAATGCCCATATTGTTTTTAATTAATTCAGCTTAATTCAGCTGTATGATTTGTAACAATATAGATTATGTACTTTTGCCCATTTTTGTGAAACCCCTTATTCATCCTTACAGTCAACAGCAAAGCAGATTATTCTTGTGATGTGTTCATTGTTATTTATTGCCATCATCATCTTTAGCATCAGTAGAACACGCTTGCTTGATTCTAGCTCTGAGAGAGAACTGCTGACGTTCACAAATCCAAGTGAAACTGCAGAAACAAATAACAAGCTCTGTGTATGGTCTTGCTCAATATAGGAGAACATAATACAGTATGGCTTAAAGCAGTGGTTCATTTGCATTTTTTTCAAGGACCCCAGTAACTATACTAGTGTGGAACCAAATGGACCCTCAAGGTTCCGGTTCCATTTGGTTCCATTCGTACACTCTCAGAGTTGGACCTGTAAGGTTTCATTTTGAACCCTGAACCCCATGAGAACCACTGGCTTAAAGCATCATTCCATTCCCTTTTCTCCTCATTTCTCCGTCCTGCCACCCATCTCACTTGGACAGCTTGCTGATGACCCGAATTAAAGCTCCGTTCTCATCCTTCAGTCTTTGGTTCTCCATCTTCAGATCTGTTTTTGTCTGGAGAGAGAAGAGAGATCAATTTTGCTTACCTTATGGCTTTATTAAATACAGATACAAACAGTAGAAATACAGAAAGGATGAGATGGCTTATGACCTTTTACACAATCATAAGCCACGAGCCACAGTGGAACCCATGATGTTGCGGTGCAGGTCTGTGCCTACAGCATATGCAGTGATTGCAGTCTCATGTAGCCAGATGACCAGAGCTCTACGCCTACTAAATTCAGTATGTTTGAACTGCAGAGAGAACCAGCACTAACAAACCTAAGCCCACTGCTCTGAAAACCTATCCGGATACGGTACCAATATGAACGACTGCCTTATTTTCACCATTTTCCAGCAAAAAATAAAACTACGAATCCTGAGCAGCTGCTCAAAATGTTACTTGGACATGTAGAGCCATCTTTTATAAATGTGTGCCTTCCACTTCTTTTTCAGTGAGCTGCTAAAGATTGCTAAAGATTTTTGACATGCCATTCTACCGGTCACTACCATTACAACTGTCTCATCCAGTATTACCACTTTTATTATTATTTGTGTTAATATTATCATGTGCTGTGTTATGTCGCACCAACATTTTGCTCGTTTACCTGTACGAATAAGTAACAAATAAAGGCTTCTTGATTCTTTTTTTGACAATGACCTGCCCAAATTATGGATGCCGACAATCTTCAGAATGTAATAATACAATTAGTGGCTTATGAAACAGAGTACACACACGTACACACACAGTGCCTATAGTGACCTATTATCTATTTTCAGACCAGTGTTCCATGCCCTCTCGTCCATAGATAACAAGAGGTTGTTGTTTGTATCCTCTTGGGCAGAACACAGCAGACATTTGTAGAAGTATGGCAGTAGATGAATACCAATAGCTTACTCACTTCAATGTCAAAGCGCTCAAACATTCCACAACCGATGGAGCATAATGGTGACAAATGATGTCAGCTGAGACGTCCACCATGAACAGCACAGCCCAGTCATGACTAACACTATGGCACTAAGTTCCACTGGCACAGTTCATGTCAAGTCATGTGCACAGTAAACTTTTGACGAGCCGGTGGCCTGTGCACATCATGGAAGCTAGAGTCTGATTTACTTACTAATACTTATGTATGCCACAGAAAGGCAGTAGTACAGTGGTTTTCAACCCATTTCATATCAAAGTCCATTATTTTTTCAGCATTTGAGCACCATTTGATGAGATTTAGCCTCTCAGACCCACAACTTAGAATATTTTGTTATTGTTGGATACGATTTTGTCCACAATTACAGTACATGCTATATTGATGTGGTCATAGGAGAGATAAAGTAAACAGGCAAATGTTGATCAGAATAACAATTCTTCTATTCTTTAATTGGACCCGTAATCTATAAGGGTCCATTTGGTTACCAGCTCTCCATCATTTAGTTGGGGACCACCTTGAACCCCCTCAAGGACCACTGGTGGTCCCCGGACCACTGGTTGAAAACCATTGCAATAATAGAGCAGCTATTTTTGGCCCATGACAACATCCTAGATTAAGCATGAGCCCAGGTCCATTTATAATGCGTTTTCCTTTGCTTGATGTTTCGTACGTGTAAAGCACATTGAATTGCCTTGTTGTTGAAATGTGCTATGCAAATAAACTTGCCTTGCATTGACAAAAGAGACTTGTACATTTCTGAACTAGGAATGTGTTCAAATTAAATTAGTCTCAAGACAGACTTGTTGGCCCTCACAACTTACAAATGCTTCCGCCACAGTCTCTGAAATTAGTATGAGCAGAAAAGAAAACGGATGTCTGCCTCCCGCCACTTCTGTTTGGCCTTTATGGATGTCTGCCTCCCCCACTTCTGTTTTCAACTTTTACATGCAAAAATGTCAACTGGAAACCAAAAAAGTCAAATCCTGCCATTTCATTATTCTGACGGCCCCCTGACAGGCCCCAACATTTCTATCCCTAACTCTAACCTCACAGTACCTAACATTTGACGGCCTATTGGGATGTTGGAATAATGATCGGACCCCAGCTAGCTAGCTGCTTAACAGAAATGGAAATGGAAAATATAACGATGTTTTAAGTACAGTAACCCTCCCGTCTGAAGAGCAGATTACAGCTTCAGCTATTTTACAGATTGTGGAAGAGATAGTCTGGCTTGAGACTGAGACTAGTTCAAAGTGGTCTGCAAAGTTGAAACACAATCAAAAGCACAAGAGACTGCAATATGACAGAGACATAGGCCACCATTTTTGACCCAAATCTAATTTGATTTAATCACTAATAGATTTGAATGAATTACCTTCACTTCCTCCTCCATATCTGTTATCTTCTTCTCTAAAACCTGTCTTTCCTATGAAAATATAAAGAAATTAGATGATTCAAACTAAGTTATTAAGATGTATAGTGCATAGTAGAGCCAGACCAATATCGGTTTGTCCGATATATAGGCCATTATGTTATTTTGATGTCAGTGGAATATGCCATTATCCAGATTTTTCACCTTTTACATGTTTTCAAAAAATACCAGATCTTACGTTGTGAGCTTGTGCAGATCTGCTATGTTTGAAAAAGTCTAATAAGAGCTTGACACACAAGTAAAGTGGTTAAATAAACTAAAGTTCAGTTTCTGTGTATTTTATATAGTTTTCTCGTTCTTTGTATAATTAAAGTAAAATGAATTGTTCTTTTCATATATTCAATTTTAACACGGTTTAATCAAGGTTTTTGACTAATTATATCGGTCAAAACATTGAAAGTCGAGATTAGACCCAAACATCTGGCATTGGTTGGGCTCTACAGTTAGTTGGGCTCTACAATATATTACATTAACATTAGCATAATTGTTGCTTGTAATTCTTCTGACAAAGGAGCAAAGCAATATAAAAGACACAGGCATCCTAATGTACCTTTTTTTCTGTCTCAAGGACGTTGGAGCTACTATCAGTCAGTCTTCCTTTCTTCTGCAAGAAAAAAGAAATATTGCATTAATAATGGAATATTGCATATTCCATTATTACATATTGCCTTGACAACCTTTACGGGTATTAATATTTCTTAGAGGTGTGCATGTCTCTGATATTAAATATCACACCCACACTGACACAGAGGAACACCAGAGGCAGACCTTGATAAATGTACAATATAAAATCATCATTGTGATTAATTAGTTCATTCAGTTCAGAATGTAAAATGGAGTTAAATCTACCTGTTGCAGCACTCTTTTACTGTTTATTCAACAGTTCATAATAAGTTATAATAATACTTAAAGCACTTTGCCAGGATTAATATGAGCATATTAAATCTAAGGCTCAATGTGATACACATACTGTACCTGGGTTACTTTCTCCAGCTGGGCTTGAACCAAAACCTGTTCCTGTTTACTTAATTCCAGCCTGGATTTCAGCTTTTCGTTTGTTGCCAGTGCCTCTTCATACATCTACAAAACATTTTGTAAATGCCATACATTATTTAAAAGCAGGTACCATTACCTGTAATTCATCATTCTAAAAAGGATCCTGACTGTAAAGAGTGATTGAGATTCAGAAAGCAAATGCTCGGTCTGCCAACTATACTTTAAAACCATAATTCCTTTAGAGTTTGTGCAAATCAAGATTTGCTGGCAGCATTACATAGAAAATGAAAATGCTAAGTAAAGAGCAGTCTTCCTTGGTGTGGATAGCAGGAGTTTGTTTTTGATATATTTTATCGCTAGGGCATAGCAATGGGCGTGGTTTACTGGTGCCACTAAAAATCCTCCATTCATTCTTCCTATAGACAACTTCTTCTGAAAAATGGTGGCCAAAATGCATTTTATTTGAGTGGCTAGCGTGCTTTTTGGAAAAAGTAGGTCCTTGGCATTCATTGTTCATGCCAAATGTGGTGCTTGTATCACAAAGTGAATGATTCTTCCAAAAAATGTACTTACTGTAAGCTGCTTAACTATTTATGCCCATATATGGTGTTTCGTGTCCAGGCCATTTGGTCACTTGTTTCATCATGTCAGGCAGACATTATTTGGGCATTGCTTCAGCATGCGGCTGTTACCATGGTGTCAGCATGCAGACTGTTTCACCCGTTTATGCCCATATATGGTGTTCCGTGAAGTGAGTCAGTGATGTCAGTTAGTGCATGTCGAGCATTGTTTCAGCATGCGGCTGTTTAATGGCTGAGACACAGTTTAAGTTCAGTGATTTCAGCATGCGGACAGACATTCCGTAAATTAATAGTTAGATGACATTTTAATAAATACACTTTGTTTAGCGTTTTTTTTTTACAGAACCAAAGGTTTTATGATGATTCACCAGGAATCTAGATGGCTTAGGCTTAACATAATTGACAAATATCTTTGTAAAAGTCTATGGGAAAAGTTCATGGACAATTATTTTGTGGCACCAGTAAATCACGCCCACTGCTATGCCCTACTACACCAAATAAACAAAAGGCTGATGTAAAGATGACATCAACAAGTGAGTGAAAAGGACAGTAACCTTCTTGTAGTCATTGCCGGCTGCCTCCTCCTCAGCCTTCTTCCGTGCTGCGAGTCGGTTCTCCCTCCGAGCAAAGTAAGCCTCAGTGCTGGGTGTTCTCTCTTTGGGAGGCTCAGAGGAGCCCAGTCTGAAAAGAGGGGGAGGTGCGGGTCGGTGTCATCAATATGTCCCTACGCCGGACAAATGTGTCTGTGGCAAAAACTTGGCCTTGTCTGTGGCAAATTTTAGATTTTGTTTTACACAACATTATAATTTTCTTATTTTGATCATAACCCCCAATTACTGAATGTAAAGTCTCCAGGTTCTATTCACAATATGTATGACACTGATTTACTATGACACATTAAGAGTCCTTTTCTGAGTGGAAAATATTTTTAAATATTTTATTGGTTGTGTAAATGAACTATAATGCTGTATTAGAATTAGACTTACTTCTATTCTAATTGCTTGTAGATGACATGCTTTATGATGAGTGCTGTATTTTAATAAGCTGAAGTAGTGAGTTGGAGGCAACTTACCTGGACACTCTCTCGTGCTGAAATAGAGCACACAAATGTACGGTCAACGTTTACAATGCTGCACAGAAGAGACCAGGGTATGCAGTTCTGGTAGGCAACAGTCCGCCATTCCGAAACACCGCTATTCCGAAGCAGGGTTAGGGTTAGGTTTAGGGTTAGGGGTAGGGTTAGGGGTAGGGTTAGGGTTAGTTAGGGTTAGGGTTAGGGTTAGGGTAAGGGTTAGGGTTAGGGTTAGGGTTAGGGGTAGGGTTAGGGTTAGAAGTCAACATTCGGAATAGCGGTGTTTCGGAATGGCGGGGTGTAACCGTTCTGGTATAACAAATGTTAAAATGCCTTTAAGGCTGATACCTACCTGTTTCCAAACCTTCATCTTGCTGTAAGTTAAAAGGTAATATAAACAGAGAAAACAGAACTATTTTCACATTCAATGAGTTTCAGGTGTGTTGGTGGGAAACAGGAAGAGGGTGTGGCTTGAATGGGAAATCATTGCTGGTGAGCACTCTTTCCCAGGTGGTTCGACCAGGCGGACTGGGCTTTGAGGTTATGGGAGGTGAGGTTAGGGCAGGGCAGGGGTCTTCAACGTTTTCAGGCCAAGGACCCCCTTAGAGAGATGAAGCAGGGACCCCCAGATTCCATATAGTTTCATCGTTTGACAGCACAATCATCAGTGTATTTTGGATTCATGTCAATTTGTGTTATCAGAAATGTAACGACTTGAACCGTCAATACTTAATAAACTTGACCTTTCACTCTGTACTTAGTGTCCTCTTTTTTCCCCGCTACACCAAACTTCTTTGCCAAAAATAGCCGATCTACAAGCTCACAATGCCTCGCAGCGCAAGCTTGAGCTTGTAGATCTGCTATTTTTGGCTAAAGTTCTCAGAATATGGACGTTCAAGTGGTTAATAGAAAAAAGGAGAAAAAACGTTTCTATCATACAAAGATTTGAAGGACCCTTTGTTGTAACTCTGAGGACCTCATAGGGACCCGCACCCCCTGTTGAAGACCCCTGGGTTAGGGTTAGGGGTGTTTGTGAGGTTAAGGTTAGGGTTAGGTTTATGCATAGTGAAATTAAGTTAAAGTGAAGTTAAATGTTAGAGTTTAGGAGGAATCAAGGCGAAAGTTAAACACCCATATAAAAGGGAGTCCCTGTGAGTAAAAGCCCTATCAGAGACCATTGGAGAGTCAATAAACAACAGTTTTTCTCCGAATTGATAGAGGCCATTTGGGCCGCGGACCCCCATCTGGAACTATTTTGTGCCAGGTACCCCCTGTGTCAAATGTTTCAAAAATATTTCAAATGTTTTTCTTTTTTTTTTAAAGATTCTTTTCAAAATAGCAGATCCAAGCTCACAGTGTGTCGCATTGTGACGGGTTCTGAACTTATAGATCAGTTATTTTCAAATAGCTGACATTTGGGTTAAAGTGGTTAAACTGATTTTGATGCTAGCCTATTAACACATTTTCTAACCACCTCAAAGACCCCACTTTGAGAACCACTGCAATGTCCTCAATGTCCCATAGGATTGGATTGTCTATAATATATTATGATTTTCTTGTATAGTTTACCAAAGCATAAGCCTGACATGGCATGAGCAGGTCATGACAATCCTGACCCGGTGTTCTATTTCAATGGATGTTTACTTCAGAGAGGGTGATGACATCTAGAACTTGAAGCAAATCATATCGCCTGTCTCCATCCATTGTTTGACAGGTGGCTCTGTCATGTTCTATGACTTATTAGAAACACTTGTGTCATCTGTAGGCAGGGGTGTCGCACCAAATTCTGGGCCCTGGGTACAAGGATTCACTGCGGGCCCCCCATGAATGTTCTTCATAGGGGGAGGGAGTTTAACCCATTTAGACGCATTATTACGCATTATTTTGTGCTTTAAATATTGAAAAATAGCAGATCTACAAGCTCACTGCGAGGTTGTAGATCTGCTATTTTTTTTAAATTGTGAAAAAGTCTTTGAATAGTTCAAATCATTCTAAGGTTTAATATATATAACCTTTTCATGTGAAGGACCCACAAAATGATATGTATTTGGCCACGGACCCCCATCTCAAAATATTTAGTTCCAGGGACCCCCCAGAAGCAGAAGTTTTAGTTACAAATGATCACTTAAAAAATACATATATTCAAAGATTTGCACACATCTTTTTTCACGACTTTTCAAAAATAGCAGATCTACAAGCTCGCAGCACGGCAAGCTGTGAGCTTGTAGATCTGCTATTTTTCAATAGCTAAAGTATGACATAGTTAAGGCCCCCCCACCTTGGGCCCTCGTAACTCAGTCCCACTCCCCCCCCCTCCCCTTGTGACGCACTATGATGCTGTAGTCTAATGGTCATGTGCTTTGCAAAATCAGATCTCCCACCATTATGAAGTGAGTATTCATATAGTCTATTTTACTGTACAGTAGGCTAATTAAAGCGATGTACTGTATGGATCTATGAAGTATCTGTCCAATGAACTCACAGTCTGTCTAACTAATAGAAGTATAAAAGCATTTTCTGTCTTCTAAAAATAAACCGGAATGTATGTACAAAATGTTATAATAACTTCATAAGTAATGGAAAAGCAACAAAAGCAGCCATTGTCAGTGTTTTATTACCATGGGCCCTCCAGTCTTTAAATAGTCTTCAGAAAAAAAAGGGGAAAAAAAGAATGTTGATATCAGCACTGAGTATCATGACAGCTTCAAGACGGACAGAGGAAATAGTCCCCTGAATAAACCGAGAAGCAGAGATAACCAAACACATCCAAAAAAGGTAATAGCTCTGGCAGCGGCTGGGGAGTTTGACGGTTATTGCCTGCTAAAGTTGGAAGGGTTATGAGTGCACTGAAAGACTTTGGAGTGAGAGACAGGGAGCAGAGGGAGAGAGTATTATTGGTGAATCAGTTCTCAGGGTCAACAATAGCCAAACAATAACAATATTTGACCGCTCTAATAAAACATCTGTAAAACCCAACAATACAACAATGCTAATTTGACTGTGAAGGCTGCAGGGGTGCAGCGTGCTTATTGTTAGTAGCAATAATGCCTATCTACTGTATCTCTCAAGAGTCCCCCATGGACTAAACTATTCATCTAAAACATGATTTAATCTGGCACTAAATCCCCACATCTAATGTTTGTGAACAACTGGGGGGAATGAAAAGAAATTACCAAATGCCTGGGATCATCTTACTTGTGGGACCAATGCAAGTCAAGTCAGCTTGTCTCAGGAATTATATTAAGTGATACAGTATGTTATTAATTTACAGTATTGTTCTAAAACAATACAATCTTTACGAAAGGTTACTGTACATAATGTGTATTAAGGAAAATATAGACTTAGAGATAATATGAGGGAGGATTTACTGTCATGCTAAGAGGCTGTTGTTGCATTGTGGACACAATTCTTATTGCTGCTATTTATCCTTTGTGACTTTGTTATCTGGGCCAGTCTTGTCTGTCCCTGACCTACACTCTCACACGCTGCTGGACAGCTGATTCCTCTTTCAAACCCGGCCGGCTTTCCATGTGGCCAGGGAAGCATGACGGACAAGCACTTTGTCAGGCAATTAGGACCTGGCCCCCAAACTGCCAAATATTTATCTTTCTACGTCATGGAATAAAACATTGTGCTATTCAGGATGAATCAAGTTCAAAGTTCAGGTGAACACCACTTGAACCCTATCATCCCTATTCTCAGCATGTCTTAATAGGCAAACGCTATCTTCAGCGAAAATGGCCAATCTACGAGCTCACAACGAGGCACAATGTGATGCGGTGTGTTCATGTAGATTGGCTATTTTTTGGTGAAAATATTTGGTATAGAGGGGGAAAAGGAGTGGACCAAAGAAAGATTGCTGGGGGACCCCGATCAACAAAATATTTAAGGTTTAAGTTAAATAGGATTTACAATACATTTGGATGGCTGTATTTAGTTTATTTCCTTCCACATCCATTTTCACCACATCAATCATAAACCTTTTAAATATAAATCAGTCAAACAGCGTTGAATTACAAATACATAATATGGGAGATAAATGTGGAGCCTTTTCAACTCCCATTGACAAGCAACTTTTCAGACACAACGTGCAGCCATTTCATTTTGTTCTTTCAGACCCAGCCACCTGCTGGAACCTTTCCCAGAAACAATCACATAAAGTAAGCAAGGCAATACCAAGTAAGGCACTATACCAAACTGTTGTCCAGCACGTAAAGCTAACAGTTATAAATCATGCTGAATACTGTGGCGAGGAGAACTGTACAACGTGGAACAGACAGTGCCTCAAGTTGAAGATACCATGAGTAAACACACTGCAATGTCTCTCGTTAGACATTTACAAGAGCATGGGATCTTCACGAGAGTCTGTGCCAATTACAGCTTCAACATTCTCACTGGACACATGGAACCCGCTTGGTAAACGATCATTAATAACGTTTGTGGACTCAACAAAGCTCTGGTTTGGCTCAAGGGATGTGACACATTATATACAGAGAGGTGGATGGAATTGGAAAAAGTGGGCTGTGGTGACTTCTAGACCAGGTCCACGAGTCTCTCCATCACTAGGCTATACCCTGGCTTTGCTAGAACTCATGGGGGAACTTCCTGCCTCCTGAGCAGCTCTTCCAAGTGGAAAATGTGAGCTTCTCCCTCAGGACTATCAGAGGAATAAACATCCATAAATACTGTGACTGAGTTCCCACCAACCAGTCCTACGATCTACAGTCCATCCCTCCTTCACTTCATCTCTCTTGTATGTTATTCTGCCTTTCTACCGCGGTGTCCTTTCTCTCCATCTCTGTTTGTCTGCCTGCCTGCCCCCCTCGCTCTCTCTCTCTCTCTCTCTCTCTCTCTCTCTCTCTTCTCTCTCTCTCTCTCTCTCTCTCTCTCTCTCTCTCTCTCTCTCTCTCAGTCTTTTAAATAAACATTTATAGCAGCTCTTTCCAACTTCATTATCCTGTTTTGATATTCCCCTGGCTCATGCATTGCAATGAGCATTTTGTGTCGCATTGTGATATTGAAAAACAGAAGTATGTTGTTTTATGAGATGCACATTATAGACAATTTAATCTGTTGACATTGACATACATGTTGCGAACCCGAAACCAAATCAGCATGCAAATGGTGTGGTAGACATATCAAGTACTGTAGATGAGATGAGATGGTGTTATAGAAACTGTATATCTATAAACATTATTGAATTGAGGGGAGGGGGGGGGGGGGGGGGACGTTTAACATGGGCAAAACTAACAATCTATTTAAATAACTAAAACTAAAGTTCATAAGACTTTGGAAGCAGTAGACATTGAGCTACCGGTATACAAGTCAACTGGCTTAAATATGTAGAGATGTTTACCCAAGGAAGCCAAATTTGTGTAAGCAGAAATGGGAACATTTCATCGCTTCAACCAGTGCTTTAAATGCCATTAGCCTACAATCTACAAGATCATGCATTGGCCAATGTGGGTTATTGTTATCTGGCATGACCAAGCCTATAAATTACAATGCACAAACACACCTGTAGCTCAGAACAGAGCACTCTGTTTGACAGCCACTGAACTTCAGAGTCAGTGTTTGCTTATGTCAGCCCTGGCATTTCCTGTAACTATACACATGAATAGATGGAAAAGATTAAACATAATTAGCTCTCTTACCCGTGGGCTTCTGGTGGCTGCAGAGGGTGAAACTGTGGAGGAGTCAGAGAGCGACTTCCTGGTATTTGACTGATCCTTGTTGCGAGAAAGTAGAGATGACATCGTTGCAAGCTGCTGGCCACTGCATGGACTTGTGGAATATTTCCAAAAATGTCACAGTTAGTTACTGTACTAAAGAACTAGTTGTTTTGTTTTGACAAACATTTGACAGATAAACCAAACTTAAGTTTTGTTAGAAAAAGAAAAGAAGAAAGAAAAGACTTCTTATACCACTCTGTAGTAAAGGGTTCTTGGTTGAAGAGCAAGGGACCAGAGTGTGGTCTTCATTTGATGGTGAGATAGTTCATAGTGTGATGAGAATGTGTGTGAGTGGTGAAGGGAGTGGTAGGGAGGAGGGAGTGGGCGGGCCGTGGAGTGCATGTGGACACAAGGATTTGACAGCACTGTTGTTGTTCACCAGAGACCTACAGTACATGGACCACAGTTATTCAATGGAAACACGACATCAAAGCACAGCTCTATCAGTCTCCCTCTTTCACGACAGCCGTCCCCAACCCTTCTCATTTTGACTCTCCCCTGTCTTCGTTATTTCAGAGAAAGAAAATTATGATTGCTATCTGAGATGACAGAAGGTGATTTATTCACAAATTACTTATCTCTTCAAATTGAAAATACCCTTGATAGATGCATATTATTTTGTATGTTATTAGATTGTTGTTGTTGTTATTATTGGTTTATTTGAGCATGACTATTTAACTTAACTCAATAGATGTCAGCTTCACTTTTCTTTCTTTCTTTCTTTTGAACAGCCAGCAGAGGTCTCTTTTCAGCACAAGTAGAACATACCTCTCTTGCATATGTGGGTGGGTGACGTGACGTAACGTTTTCGCTGTCCTCGGTGTCAAACATGTATAAATAAAAAGTATATTTGTCAAAAACCTTCTGAATATTGTGCAGGACATTAAGCTTTATGTGAACTTACTCAAGATTAAAGCATTTCATTCCTCATTTCTTCAGAATGTTCAACCAAACATGGCAAAACTCATATGGTGTGACTGTCCTGACCTTGTTTCTCAAAGTGGGAACTTGAATAAAACTAAGAAAAAGAATTGCTAAAAATCATTTGAAAATGAATTTAGGCTAAAAAAATGTTTATTTGTGAGCCTATATCTTTTCAAAGTCAAAGCATAATGTTTTCAGTCATTTCTGATCAAAAACATTTTGTCCCCCAAACCAAAATCATTTGGTGTGACACTAGTTTGGACAAATTAAACAGGCAATTATTTGGACACCTATTGGCTAGAGAGGTCCTTCTTCTGTAAGGCTATTCAGCACTCCCAGCACAACTGCAAGACAGGTGTCTGAGGTGAGTTATGATTTTAACATTTTCATGAAATGCCATCTTGTTGAAACTTTGACAAACTCACCACTTTGGATGTCTGTTGGTGTGACACCTTTTCATTAAAAAAAGCTTAAGTTATTTGAAGTTTTGGTCATATTTCCATGTAGATCTAGGTTGCTTTGTTATAGCTAGCATGCTGTTAGCATGCTAATGTGTACATAGTAGCCTCAAGGTAAACCTAAATGCAGAAAAACGTAATATGGTGTGACACTTAATCATAATGGTGTGACATCTGCTTGTCACGCCATATGACTTGATTGTCACACCATATGATTTATACTGTATTTAACTACAGATATAACAATAAATAACAAAGTTCCATGTTTCTTTTGTACATTTAAACATTTGTTTTAAACATTTCTACATAAAATGTAATTTAGCTTCATTCAGTGATACTTCAAATTCATCAGACAGAGCAGAAACCCCTTCACAGAAACCTTAACATATTGTTTCAATCTAAACAATATTTTCTCTTTGTCTTAAACTATACATTCCATTTTCTTTTGTCAGCTGGAAAATGACAAGTGCTGAGAGAACGAGAAAGTACAGGGAGAAACTAAACAATGACCCAGCAAGGAGAGAGGAGCCAAAGGGGCGAGACTGCATTTTCTACGAAGAGCAGGAGGTTGTCTGTGGCATAGCAGAACCGCAACAAGGCAGCCGGTTTGCTACCCTCACCAAATACGACTGGCTGATGTACAATACAGTCTAAATGTATAATCTAATCTGATCTAATACTTTTGTACTTTCACTCACTGGACTGGACAGTGGACAGTGTTAAGGTAGGACCCGAGACAAAACTAGCGAAAATAGCTGATCTACAAGCTCTCAACACGTTGTGCTGCGAGAGCTTGTAAATCAGCTATTTTTGGAGTTGCGCAACCCAGCACTCTTTAGCTAGTGGAGATGTGGTGTAATGTCATGATTCCTAATTACATTTGTTCAACACAAAATGCTGTGTTCAAGTTCAGGAGACTTCGGAAAAAAGCAATTTACCTGAATGCTGAGTTCTGTTTCCACTAATTGGTGTTAATAAAATGTTGCCTTGGCTCCAAGTGTGGCTATGCGCCTTATTGTCTCTTTAGGATCCTTCTGCCGTGGGCCGGCAGAAGACTTAGGTGTGCGTAGCATTCCTGTGCACATCCTCATCATCCATCTACTACTACAATTCTTTCTTATCCCATGTTAAAGCCCTACAATAATATCCTGTTCAGAAATATTAAGGCCATGTTATCCTGGGTAATTGTTTAATCAATCAGTAAAGTTCAGTACTCACTAATAGGTAGGTTAAAACACAGTTTGCTTTGACACATGAAGATATGATCATACGGTGTGACACTAAATCATTTGGTGTGACATTCCAAATAGTGAAAAATCATACCTTTATTAATGATTAAACCAAAAAAATGTGTATGGATTACATAGAGAATATTATCAGGAAGAGTCACAAATATTTGTGTAATTTTAGAGAAAGTTTTGACAGAATACATTTAAAATATGTTGTAAGATCATGAACATGGGCCTCACACAGAGTGTCGATTATGAAAAAAATATACAGATATAATTAATTTTCAAAAAACTATAGTGGATCACTGGTTAGTTATGATAAAGGACTTTGATAAAGTGAGTAACTTAAGAAAGATGTACTCCATTTTCATTTTATAAACAATTATTTTCATGTCACACCATATGACGATTTTAGGCACAAGTACAACAAACTGCTGAATAAAGTCTGATTCCAATAAAATATCTAAAAACAAAATGTATTTCCATAAGGTTGAGAGTGAGTAGAACAAAAGTAAATAACTTTTATGCCTGCATTTTAAAGTTTTTTTAAAAACACATTTTTTGGGGCGTCACGTCACTGACCCACGTACATATTGCAGACAGTTTACATCTGTTGGGCAGCGGGATCTTGGGGACATTTGGCTGCAGTTGGGGAAACTGTGACACAACCCAGAGCACTGATGACTCTGAAGCAGATACCTGTTTGTTTGTTAGTTTCTTAACCAAAAAAAAAAAAAGATTGGTAAAATATTATTAGAATATGATTTTAATGTACTAAATAAACAACAACCTACTGCAGCTGATGTTAATCTTTGGAGAGTAAACACATGAGCTAATCGCTCATGTTAAAGAGTTTGACCTAATGTAACCCCCAGAACTGACTATAACTTTTGAGGCAGCAGCGTTCGTACAGCAGAGAGATAATTAACTCCCAGAGGAAAACAATACATACAGTCCATTAAATCTGCTGAATAAATCTTACAGGCGCTTCTGGCATGAGACATGGGAGGGAGGGGGGGGCTTTGGGGGATACTTTCAGGGTACTCATCAAGATCACAAATATGGATGTGTTCATCCTGTACTGTGATATAAACACCGGGTGGACAAAGCAATGGTTCTCAATGTGGGGTCCTGTGACCCCCAGGGGCCCTTCAGGGGGTTCCAGGGCTCCCCAGCTAAAATATAAATTTAAATATCTGAAACTCTGAGAGTGTACAAATGCAGAGTTATATGGGGTCTGTGGGCTAATGCCCACCAGGGCCCAGGGGTCCTTGAAATTAAACATTTATGAGAATCGCTGGCCTAGAATTTCTAGGTGTAGTGGTGCACCTCAACAGCTGGAAATTCCAGGGGGTCCCCAGCTACATTACATTACAAGGTTTGTAATGCAGAGCGAGTACAAATCCATTGTTATGGGGGTCTGTAGAATAATGCATACCAAACTGGGGATCCTTGAAGTTTATACGTTTTAGAATCACTGGCCTAGAATTTACAGTTGCACCTCAACAGGATATAGGCCCATTCCCACTGGGCCAGATAACAGATAAAAAAATCTCTTTCTCCGGATAAAGAATCTCTTTCTCCATTCAAGTGGATGTTAAAATACAGATTAAAAAAATATCTGTCACAGATGCAAAAATAAATATCTGTGACAGATATTTATCTGTATCTTACCATCCACTTGAATGGAGAAAGAGATTTGTTTTTTATCTGGAGAGAGAGATTTTTTTATCTGTTATCTGGCCCAGTGGGAATTGGCCTTAAGAGTATGACAGGCACATGGTCAAGATATCAGGAGGCTCACATTTTAACTGATAATTGTGATTATTAATCATCCTCAAAGGATTACTTGTATGTCCATTCTAGTGGTACACTGTGTTTCACACCTAGAAGGATAGATATAGAACAAAAATAAAATGTTTGTGCTGCTATACTGTTAACATACAGTATTATTGAAAATTAAATAGTTCAAATACAGTTGCTAAAATGTCTCTGTCATGGGGCAGCCCGTGCCCTATAGACAGTAACTGTATACTATACAGCTGCTTCCAATGGCTATCACTATCAAGCCGGCTGGTAAGTGTGGGCTTAGTATAGTGTTGTGTTGTATGTTTTCTTTACAGTGTACATCTGACATTTCACACAAGGACTGCTGAAAGTATTTTTAAAATGTTTATTTATTGTCACTGTGTGAAGTTAAATTATTGGCATGGAATTCCTGTTGATTGGAAGGTGCGCTCTTTCGAACGACCATCATTTTGACAACGGAGAGTCGGGAGGGTTAGCGACTCACCCCACTGAGGTTAGGGAGGTAAGGGTTAGGTTTGGGTGTCGAAAAGATGACACGTAGAAACAGCGAAACGCTCCCGGTGCCAAGCACTGTAGAGGAGGAGGGTGTGTTGTTGGTTTCTGTTATTTGGAGTTTTTATTGTATTTTTTACACCTGAAATATTTATTGAATGGTATTTATTGAAAATAAGTTTGAAAAGCAGAAGGTAATTGTATATCAACTCATGGGCCTGGAGTTGCCTTTGTATGAGATAATTGATGCAATTTACTTTAATTGTGCTTGGTTAATTCCACCTGTTTAAAAGGCAGTCATGCTACAAGTGAGGACGGGGAAGTTCAGTTTGGTTTGAGGTTAGTAGGTGACAACAACAGTGGAGAGCTGCTGCTAGGGTCCTTAGATAGAAAGGGCATTGCCCGTTTAGTGTCTTAAAATCTTGATTTGTTGTTTCTCCTACGTTAGTTATCAAGTGTTTTTCATTATTTCCTATTTTTGCCCAGTCTTATTATTTATTTTGTATTGTGTCACCGCCAGCCTTTCCACAGTCCCTGCCTGATGATTTAAGGCTATAGTAAACAGAGTCACTGTCGCCTTTTGAATTACTTCTGTACTCAAACTACATTGTATGTTGTTAGAAGACTAGTAAGCAACATTTCTACATGGTTATGTATTGTAGCCTACATGTCCCCATGATGATGTATAGTACACTCTTATTTCAATATTGCTTTGAACAGGGGTGTAGCACCAAATTCTGGGCCCTGGGGACCAAGATTCACCGGCCCCCCTATGAATGTTCTTCATAGCACCCCCTGGGCCCTAGTAACTCAGTCCCACTCCCCCCCTTGTGATGCCCCTGGCTTTGAACAAGATCTCTAGGCTCTTATTTCAATTTAGCTTTGAACATTAAGTATTGGTGCCACCTGGTGGTGGCAGATGAAGTTGAAGCACTTCTAAATGAGGCTCATGGCCTAGAGAACAGTACAGCATGTACCACTGGCACCAACTCCACTCTCATGTACAGAATGTACAGTCGCTTTGCAGTTCTTAGAGCCATAGGCTAAGGCAGCTCCATAAATATCTGTACAGTGAGAGTTGATACAGTTAAGACCGTGTTAAATTACATGGTCAACACGTTTCCTATCCCTTTCCCTTTGTGGCATTTCATATTTGACCAATGCTTGTCATTTGCGGTGATTTGTAAATGACAGCAAAACATCAAATTAAGAAATAAAAAATAAGAGACCATTTTATTCATCATAAAAACAGTGCATTGTGTACAGTGACAGTAGTGAACACATCCGTCAATGGTTCAAAGCCACATGGCGACTGCAGCAGAACTGTATGTATGGGTATAGAGTTTTGAGACTGACAGTAGTTAAGTTAGGTAGTTTAGTTTACAGTTTTTACCATTAAAACTGTCACCATTGTATCCAATAATTAATGTTTGATACATTCATATTTGATATTAATTATCAAATAAAATAAATAAGAAAAAGAGAAGGGGAAAAAAAAATGCTTACCCCAATAAACATACTGTATAGGCCTACAACTCAAATAACGAGTCACATTCAACTTTATCCTATAGAGGCACCAATAAACTTCATAGACATTTTGTAGGACTTCAAGTGATATATCTCATACTTTCTTTTTCCAAAATGGAATATTAATGTAATTAAATTGGCGATTTAAAATGACTAAGGAGCAATACATAAAATTACTTTAGTTATAACTTAAAAAATAAAAATAACCATATAGTTCTAACAGTTATAACACCAATACGAGGGCCAGCCAAATCATGTTAATTTAGTATTACTCTTTGAAGGGCAACTTATGACACCCTTTGATTTGTGATTGATGCCATCTATCTTCTATTCCACTGAATCTAAAATAATAGTCACGACCAAGATTTGTATGTCATTAATCAATAATGTACATCATATTGTCAATAAAATAAAAGGAATAGTGAACAATGACTGGAAGACCCATGAAACATCATTTCTAGGGATAGAATGATGGGAGTACGACTAGCCCTCTGGAGCATAGAGTATCAACAGTATGGCTGTACTTGCTCCACCTTATGGCAATGAAACCTCCTGTATTCTTGCCGTGCGCTTGTAGATCAAACTATTCACTTTTATTTGACGCGATGCAATTCGACTAGCTCCTTATTCTACAATACCTAACTCCACAAAACCTTCTGAATCGTCCTCTTCCCAAGACTCCTCCAACTCCTGCCCCTCTGCACTTTCATCTATGACCTCCTCTTCTGCTGTTTCCTCAGGTAAATCATAATGCTCAACTTCTTGTTCTACTGACTCCTCCTCCTCCTGCTTAGCCTCCTCTTCCACCTGCTCCGCGACGTCTGGGCTCTCCGTCAGTTCCTCTACGTTTTCTGACCCTACCGGCACCTCTTCTGCGGCATGCTCCAACTCTTTCTCCTCCACCTCTTCTATGACATGCTCCAACTCTGCCTCCTCCACCTCTTCTGTGGCATGCTCCAACTCTTTCTCCTCCACCTCTTCTATGACATGCTCCAACTCTGCCTCCTCCACCTCTTCTGTGGCATGCTCCAACTCTTTCTCCTCCACCTCTTCTATCTCCTCCTCCACCTTTTCTTCCTCCTCCTCTTCTTCCTTCAGCTCCTCTGTGGGAGACGTGACCACCTCCAGCTCCTCAACAGCTGGAGGAGCCTCCACATCAGACTCAGCATCAGTTGACTGAGAACTGTGTGGACCTGCATGCAGCAGCTGGGACACAGAGCACATGCAGGCAACAGTGTTACTGTGACAGGAATGTCAGTTGGGGAGGCACTAGCCACAGTACTGTACTGTGGAGAAAAAGTCATGCATCTAGTTAAAGCCACGTGGTTTTCTATCAGTAGGCTTAATTGGTGTACACAGGAACAGATAGGACCTGCAAACAATCAATAGAATATATAATTGTTCACAAATCTACACCTAGTTATCCCTGCACTACAATCCAAAACAGTTTGTGGCTTTATCTACTCCTCGTAAAGTATGACAAATTTGTTCCTCACACCACTTCACTTGTTTTCCCCCAGCATGTGATGCTGTGTGCATCACTGTGTGTTATTATTAGTGTGAACTTGTCCGACTTTCTTCCATCTTTCCGGATAAACCTTATTTTGCAGCGCTACTCCTCCCACAGTTTCGGTGGCACGCACTTGGGCCATATGTCAAATTGACCGGCTTCATCAGGACTGGTCTGCTTGCATTTTTGCGACCGACAGGTCGCAGTTACTATCAAAACCTCCACCGGCTGTCTGTCGGTCCGTCCGGTCACACTTTTGCCCGTCATGTCACGTCACACTTTTGCACCTACTCTTATCTCCGGCACCGTTGCCCCTATCCATGCCAAACTTTGCACACAAACTCATTGGCTGCCAAACCACAACCTCCAGGGCCATGTGATTTCTCACATGGCCCTTTTCTAGCGCCACTGAGGCTGATTTTTGCAAAATACATTTTTGGACACTGCTCCTACAGATTTTGCCCTAAAATCACGCAAAGCGGTACACAGTATCTTTAAAGTCAACAACATGGATCTGTCCCATTTCCCATATTCCCTCCTGATTGGCTATGATTGCCTTCTAAAGTACATTATATTATTTCGTTTAACTCTTTGCGTGCCAGCGCCCTCTAGGGGCCAAAGAATGCCAGCGCATCTCTCATAGGCGAGCGCTTTAGCTTCCAGGACTTAAGCTTCCAGGACCTGACGTGCTCACGTTGATGCACAGCATGGAAATGTCCCGGATGAAGATGCTAACAGAATGGCTATTCCCATTTTGTCATCTAAAAGATCATTTTTGGGCGATTTCGCCGTAAATAAACCTCGCGCCGCTTTCCTAAAACACAAAAAAGAGATATAAGCCTTTAAAGATGCGGCCTTTCATTGGATTAGGCGGAGATTGGCGATTGCGTTCGCAAATTACGGCCGGCCGGGACGTTGTTAGCTTTCGGCTAGTAGCTACAAAAATCAAGCCAGGCTTCAGAAGGCCTCTTATCATTTTATTCATTTAATTAAATAAAGCCGAACTACTTCGGGATCGGCACACTCGTGTACTCATCGGAAGCGGCGCCGAACATCGGGTGAACATTGGGGAGCTCAAAAATGTATTTTAAACCATTTTTAATGGAATATATCGTCGGACAGAGTAGAACGGCTAGCTGGCTAGCGGCTAGCGAGCCAGGACCACCCACGACTCTACAAGCAGCTCGGGGTAAGTGAATTAATAAAAAAAAGATTGTATTGGATTGAAATAAAGCCGAACTAGTTCGGGATCGGCACCAGATGAGTTAATTTACATAAATGTATTAGTGATTTAATTTTCTCCTTTGACTTGAATGGGAAAATGCAAAAATGTAACTCTTCCCAAGTATGGCGATGACTGACATCATAGACCACATGAGACTGACCAAGTATGTCCATATATGGGCATTCCAAGATATGGGCTAAATATTGATGATATCATGTATGTTTCATAAAAGGGACGAGGACGGAATTCATTTGCAAGTGTGACTCACGTGACGGCAACCACACTTGCAATTTCCCAGAATTGCATCTTTCTAGTTCATAAATATTGCATCTAAAAGGCCGGCGTATCATACCTGGTTATGGACGTTCTGCAGCTGAGCCTTGAGGTTAGTGTGGAGGGACTGTGATGTGATTAACTGTTCATCCAGCGTCTTCTCCACTGAGGTAAGTTTCTTCTCCAACATCAGGTTCCTCATGGCTTGCTCTGCCTCAACCAGCTGCCTGAAATGCACACACAAAGAAGGAACATACAATTAAGAACA
The DNA here is from genome assembly GCF_963921795.1 of Nannobrachium achirus. NCBI lineage: Eukaryota > Metazoa > Chordata > Actinopteri > Myctophiformes > Myctophidae > Nannobrachium > Nannobrachium achirus. The sequence continues at coordinate 56,509,926 of NC_137815.1, read as the reverse complement.
TTATTTCCTCTTTGCCAAGTCGGTAGGATGATACATTTAAATGCCTGATATAATATTAACTAGGGGTGTAACGATATAGTAACTGAATCGAAGAATCGATGAATCGATTTTTCCATCCCATTCCATATAGCTACTTTTGGTCTATCGATAAATGTGTGTAATCTCTGTGATCATGTCGAGGTGGGTTTGTCCATATGTGTTGAAATATAATGTCCAGGTATTTGCTAGATAATCACAGCATTTACTTCCATAATAATAGATTTTTTACACATTTGACACAGATTTCATTTCTTTGCTAAATAGTTACTATATCAATTTTAAATCATTGAATCGAATCATATCACCATGAATGAACCAATATCGTCCATGTATCGTATCATTAACCATGTATCGTGATGCGTATCGTATCGCTCTTAAAATGTATCGTTACACCCCTAATATTAACCCTAACCCACTGACCCAGCCGATCCACAAGCTCACAATGTGTAACAGATTGTAGATCTGCTATTTTCGGTGTGTGATGTCACCGGCGCGAAACCAAGAAGAATCACCCTCACAACACTTACTTTATCATAACCACATCTTGGCTGTTGGCATAGAGTGCGACTTTGTGAAGATCCAGGGCGACTTTCACGTCCTTCAGCTCGGATGCGTGTCCCTCCATCTGCGCGTGGAGTGTGTGCATCACGGTGACCTGTTCGTTCAGCCTGGAATTGGCGCTGCCCACGGCGCTGTTTAGCCCGGCCACACTCGCCGCCAGTACAGAGTTGGAGCCCAGGATGTTGGCCACGCTCTCTTTCACGGCATCAAACTCCTCGCTCTTGTTCTTGAGCAAGGCATGGAGCGCTGCGGTGGACACGGCGACCTGCTGCATCTCGGCCAGCTGGCCGTCCATCTCGGAGTGAAGGGCCCAGATCTGAGAGTGCAGGTCGCTGTTCTTCAGACTCTCTGAGGTTGCCAGGGCAACCTCCGCCTTTTGCTGAGCATCCTTCTGAGCTTCTTCCAGAGCCAAGATCCTCTCCTCTACCTGCAGTTCTGAAGAATGCGTCTACCAAGTGAAACACGCACGCACGCACGCACGCACGCACGCACGCACGCACGCACGCACGCACGCACGCACGCACGCACGCACGCACGCACGCACGCACGCACGCACACACACACACACACACACACACACACACACACACACACACACACACACACACACACACACACACACACACACACACACACACACACACACACACACACACACACACACACACATTGATTGATTGATTGAAGAGTTTATTAGCAGTTTGCAATAGAAAAAGGTACAGCTTTACTAGTAAGCCTTACGGCTTATTTACACAGGAACCACTATATGTATCTCATAGCCTATAACATTGAAAGACAGATGGATAGAACATAGTACTTTACATAGGATAACATCAGTTTACTGTCAATATTCCAGGATGACCTCCCACTTGGGTAATGACGCCCCCTGGCGATCATTCAGAGAAACTACTTCAGCTCCCGTACTAACGTAGGTAGGAAGGGCCTGTCACTCAAACCGGAGTGACCCGCCTCCAGGCTATATAAGCCCCCGGAGGCGGAAGTAACATCCTCTTTTCACTCTCTGCGATATCACATTCAGATAAGTTGAAACTCAGCCTTTGTATTATTATTCTTCGCGCATTAGCCTAAAGCGGTGGCATTAGGAGTCGCCCACTGGCGAGTGTTGAATTAACCCGTACTTAAGAATACTTATTCTTGTTCCGTCCTAAATCGACGGTTATTTCCTTTTATAACAAAGGATTATTACTGCTTGTTCAGGCCTCCGCCGAAGCAAGCGTGGCATAGCATTAGCCGTTAGCTTGTTAGCTCGTCTGCTATTGTTAACGTTAGCTACACTGCTCACCGCTTGTTCAGGCCCTGCCCGAATCAAGCGTGGCCTAGCCTTAGCCGTTAGCTTGTTAGCTCGTCTGCTTCTGGTTAACTCTATCTACAGTGCTTCGCCATGGATCCTCTGGCCTTCCTGCCGAGGCAATGTCCAGGCTGTCCAGGACTCATCGACGGACAGGATCTTCACCATCTCTGTGTCGGCTGCATGGGCGTTGCACACGCCTTCTCTGCACTGAGTCCTCAGGGGAGAGCAGGACCTTTCTGTGACTGCTGCGTGGCCTACGACCACGATGTACTGATACACCGGTTCTTCCTAGCCAGGGCAGGCCTCGGGGCCTGCGTTCCACCAGGTGGGTCCACTGCTCTCAACCCCACAGCCCAGTCTTTCCTTCCCCAGGCGGCCCGCACCGTTGGTCAAGGTGCGGCGCTGCCTTCCGGAGATCCGCTTGACAACCAGCGCGCCATTCCAAGTCAAGATGGCGCCGTGCTACATGAGACACCGCCTGCCGCGCAACCGACCGCAGCTAGCTCCACTGTCACTGGAGCTGGCGGGTCTGGTGAAGTCGCCGCTAAGAAGGCGACCAAGAAGGCTAATACCCAGACGAAATCTCCGGTAGCCTTTTCCCCTTCGGGCGCGGTGCCCAAAAAGAAACGCTTGGATGTGACCGTCGGGGACGTCCCCCTCGACGTGAGCATCACCAAAACAGTCCAGACCTTCAGGCGAGAGTCGGACCTGAGCTCCGGTCAGAGCGAGGGTTCTGGTTCTGAATACTCTGGATACACGGCCGAGGAGGAGGAGGACTCCGTCGAGGACGAGGGTTCTCGACTCACGGTCACTGTGAAAGGTAATGCCCCTGCGGCTCCAGCACGTCAACTGGACGCCGCAGGGAGCTCCCAGGCCTCCTCAGGCACCACTGCCCCTCCACCCGCCAGTCAAGCGAGTGAAGCGGGAGCAGAGGACGTCGATTCTGCAGCAGAAATGCTGGATCATCTCACAGTCTACATGAGAGCTCTGGCCAGAGTTGGAGAGGAGTTGCCACCTCCTCTCCCCTCTGAAGAGGCAGAGGATGATGATGAAATGCCCGGGCAGGAGCCTTCGGTTCCCGCCCCGTATGTCCTCTCCAGGCTGCCGCTGGTGAAAGGTTTCACCAAGGCCCTCCATTCCTCATGGAAGACACATAAAGACCCCAGGAAGCTGCCTTTCTCTGTGCTGGATTTGGTGGGCGGTGCGGAGGCAGGCATGTCCACCTGCCCTAACCTGGACCACCTGTTGGCACAATCTTTTCTGAGTTCCGTCAGACCCCAGTATAAAGATGTAGGCACGGCTAAAAACGGGCCGTTTGTTGGCCCCGTCGGCACCAACCCGCCGGGGTTCACTGTCCTGGAGGACAAGCTGCAGTCGGACAGGGCTCGTAACGCCTACCGGTCCGCTGCTCTGGCCGCTAAGGACCTAAATCTGATCCAGCTCTTGCTCGCTTCCACCAAGGACCTGGTCAAAGGTCTGCCCACGGGGGAGCACACAGCTGAACTGAACACTCTATTTGACATCATGCTGAAGGTCAATTGGCATGCGGTTAAGTGGATGGGCAGGTCCATGGACTACAACCTCCAGTCTGAGAGAGCCCGCTGGCTCGACTATGTCGACCTCGAGCCTAAGAGGGACGTGGGCGAGAAGCCTCTAGGTCCTCGCGGGGAGATGTACAAGTCTCTCATAAATATGGAGAACAGTCCCACCACCCTCATGGGTGGGGGCTTGGAGCTGCTGCAGGGTAGAGTTACCTTCTTCAAGGCGGCTAAGGACATCGTCGAGTCCACCACAGTGCCACAGGATGAACCGCAGCAAGCTAGGAGGACGTCCCGCTCCTCCCGCGCCAAGGAAAGGGGCCGCTCTGCTTCTTTTAAGAAGCACTCGTCTTCCTCCAGGGGAGCCTCTGCAGCCAGGGCGCCTGACAGGCCCCGCACCAAGGCTGTGGTTCCCGAGCGCGCTCAGCCGCGCCGCCCGTCCAAGGATGGCAGGCAGCAGTCTTCATACCGCGGTGGCCGCGGTAGGGGACAGCGCAAATGACACTCTGAAGAGGGGAATTGTGCTGGGGCGGGGGTCCGAGGTGTCTCTCGGTCCCCCTCCCCCCAAACGAGGGCGTTTTTCGGTACCCCGTGTCGGGGAAATGAAAATGTTAATTTTGATGCCTCCTGTGTCGGCAATAAACATGTTGAAAGAACAAAGTCTGTCTCTGTCCAACTCTCTCGCACTAGCACAGACGACCCCATCGTGCATGCCTCCTGTAGTAATGATGAAGTCCTGTCAGGACTCGATAATCAATCACAGGTTTTATCAGAAACCAGTAATGTTAATGTCAAACAATTATGTGGTTCCTCAAGCGCGCGAGTGGGATATCCCTCGCGTCGACAATATGAATCCTTTATGCATGCCTCCTGTAAGAATGATGGAGTCCCGTCAGGACTCTTTAATCAGTCAGAGGTTTTATCAACAACCAGTAATGTTAACGTCAAACAATTATATGGTTCCTCATGCGCGCGAGTGGATTTTCCCTCGCGTGAGCGATGCTATGAATTTAACCTTGAGTCAGAAATTCTGTCGGCCTACTATGAGCCCGGGTCAAGGGACAAGCATAAAGGCCTTAGAGCAGGTATTAAACGTAAAAGTTCCTCTCCTGTCAGGGGAGAATGCTTTAGTTGTGGGCGAGTCTGTTTATCAGTCGAATCGCTTTGCTCTTCCTGTCGCTCTATCGAGCCAAAACCGAACGCTTCCGGTTTCACCGGATACGGATTCGCTAGCTCCCCGCTTCCGGTCCGGCCGCAAAAGAGCTCCGCTAGTCAAGCGGTACAATCGGAAGGTGTTCCCACCTTGCGGCCTATTGAACCCCTGCGCTCCGCATCCGGGTGTTCCGGATACGGATACGCAGGTTCCCCACTTCCGGTCCCGCCGCAAAATAGCTCCGCTAGTCAAGCGGTACAACCAGAAGGTGTTTCCGCCATGCGGCCTATTGAACCCTTGCGCTCCGCATCCGGTCGTTCCGGATACGGATACGCAGGTTCCCCACTTCCGGTCCGGCCGCCAAAAAGCTCCGCCGTCACGGAAGCACAGTGGTGGGGTTTCTCTCGCTCAAAACACGCTAGCACGCTGTGCGCGCCAGTGGAAGTTATGCAACCCGAGCCATTGGGTATTTCGAACGATAACCAGGGGTTACAGGTTACAGTTCGCAGACATACCCCCGCTTTCGAGCAGGGTTATTCATACCAGAGCACGTGGTTTAAAAGCAAGTCTTTTGAGAGAAGAGATCAGCTCATTGCTAAGCAAGGGTGCTATAGTGGAGCTGGACAGGACCCAATCCCGCATGGGATTTTGGAGCCGTTATTTCCTGGTGCCCAAAAAGGGGGGGGGGCTACGTCCCATCCTGGACCTAAAGGCACTAAACGTGTACCTGAAGAAGTACGTTTTCAGGATGCTAACAGTACCCACCATGTTACGGTCGGTCAGGCAAGGGGATTTCCACTGTTCAGTGGATCTGAAGGATGCTTATCAGCACGTCCAGATTTATCCCCCACACAGGAAATTCCTTCGGTTCGCCTTCGAGGGTCGCCTGTACGAGTATACAGTACTCCCTTTCGGTCTGTCACTGAGCCCGAGGGTTTTCGTGAAAGTGACCGAAGCAGCCATCGCCCCGCTGAGACGGCAGGGCGTCAGGTTGGCGACGTACATCGACGATTGGATGATTTCAGCGAGCTCCGCCCACGAAGTGGCGCGTCACACACAAGTGGTTTTGGCTCACCTGAAGGCCTTAGGTTTCATAGTCAACCACGGCAAGAGCATGCTGACTCCAGCAAGTCGTCTTACATTCATTGGGGTCCTTCTGGACTCATCCGACATGTCGGCCCGTCTCTCAGAGGAGAGGGTGGACAGGTTTCGGGAATGTCTCGACTCCTTTCAAGTGGGCCAGGAGGTCACTTACAGGAGTTGCATGGTACTGACGGGAATGATGGCTTCCGCAGTACATCTGTTGCGTTTGGGCAGGTTTCATATGAGACCTTTTCAAAGATGGATGTTATCCCTCGGGATCCCGCCCTCCTTGAAGTACAAGAAGGTTACGGTTTTCCCCTTCCTGCGCGATCGCCCTGTCTCCGTGGCTGGTGGAGGGGTTCCTCACCAGCGGAGTCTCGATTGGCGAGGTGGTTTCCCACAAGTCGATCGGGTTTTCTACCCTTAGGGGGTATTTGGCGGCTATTAATGCCTGTCACCTGGGGGTGGCGGGCAAGGCACCTTCTAAAGTCCCGGAGGTCATCAAGTTCATGCAAGGAGTTGAACGTTTGAGGCCGGTGACTAGGTCTTTGTTCCCAGTTTGGGATCTGCAGGTGGTTCTAGGGGGCCTATGTCGGGCTCCCTTTGAGCCGCTTGTAGGGATGCCTTTGAAACTTTTGAGTTTCAAGACGGCTCTTTTGCTGGCTTTGGCCACGGCTAAAAGAGTTGGTGACCTGCAAGCTCTCTCGGTGTCTGCGGAGTGCATGCAGTTTATGAACAATGATCTCAAGGTGTTGCTCAAGCCTCATCTTAAGTTTGTTCCTAAGAACATGGTGGTCCCTAAGGAGCCTGTTGTTCTTCTGGCTTTTCATCCTCCTCCGTTTGTCTCGGCGGAGGATGAGCGGCTGAATTGCCTTTGTCCTGTCAGGGCATTGAAGGCCTACTGTGACAGGACTGCTGGTTCTAGAGCTTCTTCTCAGCTCTTTGTAGAAATGGGCAATGTTCTTGTCAGAAAGCCGGTGTCTAGACCCACTCTTTCGAGGTGGATTGTGGATGCTATTAGGCTGGCTTACTCTAGTGCGGGTGTGGAAGTGCCGGCGGCACTTAAAGCCCATAGCACTAGAGGTGTGGCTACTTCGTGGGCACTGGCAAAGGGAGTCTCCGTTCAGGAGATTTGTGTTTCGGCGAATTGGTCTTCGCCTTCTACCTTTGCAGCCTACTATCACCTGGATATCGAATCCTCTTCGCTAGCGCATTCGGTTCTGGGTGCAGTTGCCTCCTCTACGTCATAGAGGAGTCGGATCTTCCCCTCCCACAGGTGGGCATGTAGCCACCTGGGGTATTTTGGGGGGGACCCTGTGTTTTCCTTATATAGTGTGTCTTACTTATAAGGCGGACTTGTCCTTTTCATTTAGTTGAATGAGGCGGACTTCGGTCTGTCGGGGTCTCTCCTTATTTTCTCATGCCTTCACACCCAGGTCCGGTGGGCCTGGGACCTTCTGGGTGATGGGTCACGCCCGTTTGGGCTGTGCTCACCCGTATGAGGGGTGTGTGGGGGTATGAGAGTAGGTTGTGGCTTAGAGGGGAGTTTAAGAATCCCAAGTGGGAGGTCATCCTGGAATATTGACAGTAAACGGTAGGTTCCGTACGGAACCATTGTTTACTTAGATATGGAAGGATGACCTCCCACGTAATGCCCCTCTGTTTCACTGAATGTGGCAGAGAGTGGTATTAAGAGGATGTTACTTCCGCCTCCGGGGGCTTATATAGCCTGGAGGCGGGTCACTCCGGTTTGAGTGACAGGCCCTTCCTACCTACGTTAGTACGGGAGCTGAAGTAGTTTCTCTGAATGATCGCCAGGGGGCGTCATTACCCAAGTGGGAGGTCATCCTTCCATATCTAAGTAAACAATGGTTCCGTACGGAACCTACCGTTACAAAAGCAGATAAATGGCAAGAAAAAAAAGGGGGGGGGGGATGTTTGTATTGCTATATTTCTGATGACATCAGCTTTTTGTGTGGTAATTGTATGAATGCTATTGTACCAATGTTATGCCATTTGTAACCCTAACCCTCATGTCTGAGTTTAATTGTGTCCCTGGCCTGTCTCATTCAACCAAAATAGCTATTCTACAAGCCCACAATGCAAACCAGTTGTATACATCCAAGACTAAATCTAACATTTTGACAACCATAAAGCAACCACTTTTTCTTGTGAGGATTTTCATTACTATGTCAAATTCTATTACTCTAAAGTATTAAAGTATAGTCACACACGCACGCGCACAGCGCCGCACACGCACGCACACACACACACACACACACACACACACACACACACACACACACACACACACACACACAGTGACAGAACTATTTTGCATTGCATGGAGTATCAAAAACGTTTTACAATATCATTTGTAGGATTATTAATAGGTAATAACAATGCTGAAACACACTAATTGGCCAGGCCGATCTGGTGATAGTAGTGACGGTGTCACAGTCGTTGACGGTGTCGTCAACGTGCACAGAGGAGAAACGTGATCAGGAACTTACACATGGTGCTCTAAAGATAGAAGACACATGTCGCATGATGCATGCCTAACAGGTCAACTGTTTGGAAATCACAGCAGCTATCGTGTTTTAAAAACGAGCTTACTTTTACTTTTTAAAGCTTGCAAAGTAAGAAAACAAACATACCGGCAGATTAATTTAACATATGAGAGTAGGCTATTACCTGTGCGTCTTTCATACCCAACGCGTTCTGGAAGTTTGAGATCCTAGTTTGCATCGCAGTGAAAGACTCTGATAGCTGGTCCAGTGTAGATTGCTGCTGCATGCAATAGACGCCGATAGTGGATCCACCGATAGCGATGATAAGGAACAATAGACCCGGCAGGACATAGCTTGCTCCACCCGACTGGTGCGCTGACGATTCTATCAGATATGAGCCATCTTCCTGCTTGCTGCCAGCCTTTGATTTGCGCTTGGCCATTTTAAAGTAATTTTTTAATATATTATTATTTACGGGGGATAGGAGAGAGACTGCACGGCGTGCTTTTGTAGCTTTTAATGTGCTTGCTTGGCTAACAGAGGTGGTACCCACGCTCTCTCTCTCTGTCCCAGGATCTTGTCATTCATTGGACCACTATGTGCAAGGGAAGTGTTGGGAGGGGGCGTGGCGCGATATTATGTAACTTTGGCAGGGAAGCCCTTATAAAAGAATGAATATAGGCCTATCGATCATATACAGGTATATGCACATACTGAACACAACGTGGGCCACGACGAGATATACCGGTAGATAACAATTATGCACAAAACAAGAAATGCATTCAAAACAATAGCCTATATTTTATTCATTACACAGTGCCATTAAAGGGATATTTATAAAAAAAATAATGGGCGTTTTTAATGAATCCATCCTGGTCAAAATGGAGATTGATTGAAGTTACTATGGGTGTGTATGGCAAGTATGGGGAGGTGTCCTGCAGGAGGAGGGCCTGATAACATTTACATATCTAAATACTGAATCAAGCAAATTAAAAACTGTTCAGGGTGTTCATAAAAGCCTGATTAGAATGATAAAATGACCACAAGTTTTTTTGAAAGTGATCCCTTTAAACAAGCTCTCTAGGCCCTTTCTCAGTGCCCATGCACTTCCTTTTAGTGCTCAGTCTTTCAAGTGGCCACTCCGAGAGCTAGCCCAGCCCCATGAATGTTCTCTGCTTACTTTTTTGAGCGGTGGTAGCCGCTCCTGTGATTCGCTTTCAAGATGTTACTGGCCGTGTATGTCTGTCGCCTGCCGTGTATGTCTGTCGCCGGCCATACCTCTCTCTCTCTCTCTCTCTCTCTCTCTCTCTCTCTCTCACGCGTTGGTCAGGGACCACGTTGGTCAGGGACGTGCAGAGAATGTTAAGAGAGGCAGGGGCTGACATTTCTAAAAGGGCCCTTTGGTGGACAATTCTCTCTTAAAAGGGCAGGGGCTCAAGCCCCGTTTGATGTCTGTGTGCACGTGCCTGACGACTGGCGTTGGTAAAAGCAAGAGCAGTGTATCATCGCATCGTCTATGCGAAGCGTGGAACAACCACGATGTGAAACGAGCAATTATAATCACACCAATGGATTATGTTTTCGTTTGAACCAAATTAGGTAGTCTACAGAGGGACGGAGGGAGTTTTACCGTGAACGTGGCTGCGTGCAGGCAGACTCGTGAGAGAAGAAATCCATGCTTTACACAGTGTTTTCGGTGGAGAAGTCTCGTAAACAGTCTGCCTTCCCGTCCCTACCAAATGAGTCGCCCGTTTCAGCTTGACTCGTTATCATTCTGAATCAATTAAAGTTACATTGTGTGAAACGTGAGCACGTTTAACTCAAGAGGCAAAGCACTGTCTGCTAGGCGGAGGACGGTCAGTGTAGGGAAAGTTCAGTAGCTGGAGGTTTATTCTTCGCTGTATGTCGGTGTCGCTAAACAAGCACCCTTTTAATTAATCTACAAGCCCACAACCTATTGGATCAGTGACGCATTGTGGACTTGTAGATCAGCCCACTTTTGCAGCGGCGAATGGAGACTTCTGCCTCGCGAGACCAGCCACATTTTAACGTTACACGCGAGAAGTGCTGCAGATTTGTTGTTTTAATTAAATATAAATTAATTCGAAGCTCTAGGGGTTGGTGGGTAAACCACCGCTCAGTTCACACGGGTGTGATTTTTCACTATTATTTCCTGTTAGCATATACCTTGGGGCATCACAGGTTCATACTGAACACCCCCAACTCGGGGCCGTTTGGTCTCAGGGGCCCCAAAACCAATTTTTTGGTACATTAATTATGTAAATGTATATAATAATTCTAGAATTACATACATTGTCACACATGTATGAAATTTAGCATGGAGTATCCTGACACATAGGGGTAAGTGGAAAAATAGGATTCTGGTGCTTGCTACCATTGTATTTTAAAATATCACCCACAATATCCCTAGAAACACCCAAAAAGTGCTGTCCGCTTGACAATTCCTCATCACATAGGATTATTTTCAAGCACTTCATGGTGAATATAACTACCTCTCCTCTATATAGAAAACTTACCTCATTCATAAGCTACAATTTGAGCCCAAGATGATCTTTGTTTCTTGAACATTACTGTTTCTGTAGCCAAAATAAGACACTATACCTCAAAAATTGGAGTTTCAACAGCTTTACAGAAGCCTAGAATTTAACAATGGGTTCACAAATACTGCTATTTGAAGTTATAAACATGAGAAATGAATACTAGCATTGAAGGAAATGTTTTGAAATGGTATTCAACAATATGTTTTATGTCTGATATGCACAAAATAGCTTGTTGCAATACAATAATAATACAGTGCGTGTGTGCGTCTAGTCTGCACAACAGTGCCCTTCTCAATCTGTTCCTGTCTGTCAGTACAGTAAAGACCCAGCGTCATTGCTGTACTTACTGTACTGTACTGTACTGTACTGTACTGTACCTTAATGTACTGTACTGTACTGTACTGTACTGTACTGTACTGTACCTTACTGTATTGTATGTACCCTACCTTACTGTACCTTACTGCCCTGTATACCTTACTGTACTTACTGTACAAGTAAATTGTTTAAGAAGCACTGATCCACACTGTGTGTGTTGTGGGATTTCTGTCTAGATCTATGAATTCTATGTGTTCTAGATCTATGTTTTTGATTCTGTGTGTTCTAGATCTATATTTTTACATTCTATGTGTTCTAGAGATACTTAGAAGGCCCATCATCTTCATTGAGTATGGTCAAGCCTACAGGATAGAAGGTCTATAGCTGGGGAAATTTCTAAAACACTTCTACTGTACCTGAGCTCTCTTCAAATCATGAAGAAACTGATGTTAGGGTGATCATCTACATCAACCAAAACACAATGCCTCGCATCAAAACTGTCAGAGTCAGAGCACGAGAGAGGTGGTGGCATAGATGAGAAGGGGACACATAAGGTCAGGAAGGCACTAGCGTGGAGGGGCCTGACAGGCATGTCAAGAGTGTGGTGCTCGAATCTCCCCCGACACATTCAGTGAAGCTGAGCCTATTCCACGCCACTGTGGAGTCTGTCCTCCTGTATGGCTGTGAAAGCTGGACCCTGACACCCACCCTGCAGAAGTCCCTGGAACTGTCAGATGTGCAAATCGGTGTTATTAGGAATGATGTCAATAGTTTGTGTTGTGTGACGTCAGACCAGAGCTCTGGTCTACCTGAATAAGATGTGACGCAGTTTCTAAACGTCACGTTTAGTCAGAGTACGACCATGAGAAAGCCTTTACAAACAGAGTGTACAGTAGAGTCAGAGAGTCAGGGACAGAGACATAGACATAGAGAAAGGGGATTGACAGAGAATATATTAGTCTTTCCAACCTGCAAGAGACAAAGATACACCTTCCAATTTACAGTCCAAGTAGCAGAAGCGGTGTCCATGAACCAGCCTTCCAAGTCAAGGTGTCCTGGTTCTGAGTGTCCATACGCCTTCACGTCTCGGGTCACCCTCCATGAAAACATGACGAGGAGCCACAACAACCTCTACCGTCCAATGATGAACAATGGACAGCTGCCCTCATCTTCCTGTCAGACGATCACCAGCTGTGTAACCGGCCAGAAACAAGGAGACACACACAAACCGAGATCTTTCGAGGACTTCAACGCAGCCATGAGAAGTAAAGAAACATTTGATGACCTACACAGGAAAGTCCACACCAAAGAAAAACCTTTCCAGTGTAAACAGTGTGACAAGGGTTTCATTTGGTTAAGTCTCCTCGAGACACATCAGCGTGTCCACACTGGAGAAAAACCCTTTGTGTGTAAACACTGTGACAAAGGTTTCAGTCAGCTAGGTAACCTGAACATTCACCAGCGTGTCCACACTGGACAAAAACCCTTTGTGTGTAAACACTGTGACAAAGGTTTCAGTCTGTTAGATAACCTCAAGATTCACCAGCGTGTCCACACTGGAGGAAAACCCTATGTGTGTAATCAGTGTGACAAGGGTTTCAGTGATTTAGCGACTCTGAAGAAGCATCAGCGTATCCACACCGGAGAAAAACCCTATGTGTGTAATCAGTGTGACAAGGATTTCAGTACGTTAGATCACCTGAAGAAGCACCAGCGTATCCACACCGGAGAGAAACCCTATGTGTGTAAACAGTGTGACAAGGGTTTCAGTCAGTTAGGTACCCTGAAGAAGCACCAGCGTGTCCATACCGAGTAAAAAGCCCTTCCAGGTAAAAGTTTTAAAAAAATATATCGTTCTCAATAGAAGCGGATGGTAGTGTCCACACTGGGCGCTACCATCCACTCCCATCCACTTCAATTTATCTATATCTTGCCCAGTGGGAATGACCATTAATAAGTGTCAATTTTGGGGGTCCTTGTATTATTATTAAAATAAAGGATAAAATAAAACAAAATGTCCATATCCCTTTTATGCCCATATATGGAGATTTCTGATGTCATCAATCCCATGCCCTAACTGGCCGAAGAGCCTGCTTTGGCATTTTCTTCATTCTCCTCTATTATGCCAAATCCTTCACCGTAGACATCATGTTTGACATGGGAGATAAACTGGTGATTAACATCAACCAGATCGCTGAAGAATTTCACAAGAGCATATTTCAGATCTGCTACTCCTTGCATGCCTTCACTGGTGCTGACTGCACCTCTGGATTCAAAGGCAAAGGAAAGGTGTGCCCCATCAAGCTTCTGAATCAGCATTCAAAGTTCATGACGATCTTTGCTGCAGTGGGGAACTCTTGGGTGCTTGAAGAGCTTGTCATAACTGGTATTGAAGAGTTCACCTGTCGCCTCTAAGGCTTTGGTCCTTGGGTAAAGCATTGGATGAAGCAAGAGAGATTAAGGTGAAGAAAATGTGTGGCTCAAGCCTCGAGCTTCGACCAGGTCTCTCCATTGACCTCTCAACGTTTCTGCCATGCAAGAGGGTGCTCTTTCAGCACACCAAAAGAGTAAACTTCCAGACATGCATCTGGAAGAGGGCTCATGAGAACAACCCAGAAATTCCATCACCTCTTGACCATGGGTTTCACCTGAACTCAGAAATGGTAAACTAGAGCCTCTGTGGTTTGAAGGTGATGTCATCCCTAAAGCCCTCATTGATGTGTTGTCTGAAGAGGGGACAGAAGAGGATGACCTAGAAGAAATTCATACACATATGAATGATGACGACGACGATGATGATGATGATGATGATGATGATGATGATGAGGGAAATGAATATGATTGGTTAAACATGAAGCAGATAACATGATGTACTGGATGGGTGAATTAAAGGTGTAAAATTAGGCATGACATAAACACTCTTTTTGACATTTGTTTTTTCTTTGTACTGTATGTCAAATGATGAAAAAAGAGGAAAACAAGGACTCTTGCTGCCCTTTGTGATTTACTTTATTTGTCGTTTCTCCCATTTTGTTCTGTTGTTACATTTTGTTTCACATGTATTTGCTATTACTGTATTATTATTGTATTGCAACAAGCTACTTTATGCATTATCAAACATAAAACATATTTTTGAATACCATTTCAAAACATTTCCTTCACTGCTAGTATTCATTTCTCATGTTTATAACTTCAAATAGCAGCATTTGTGAACCCATTGTTAAATTCTAGGCTTCTGTAAAGCCACTGCTGAAAATCCAATTTTCTCCGATTTGAGGTATGGTGTCTTATTTTGGCTACAGAAACAGTAATGTTCAAGATACAAAGATCATCTTGGGCTCAAATTGTAGCTTATGAACGAGGGAAGTTTTCTATATAGAGGAGAGGTAGTTATATTCACCATGAAGTGCTTGAAAATAATCCTATTTGATGAGGAATTGTCAAGCAGACAGCACCTTTTTGGTGTTTCTGGGGATATCGTGGGTGATATTTTAGAATACATTGGTAGCAAGCACCAGAGACAATGTATGTAATTCTAGTGAATTATTATATACATTTACATAATGAATGTACCAAAAAAAATGGTTGAGACCAAACAGCCCCGAGTTGGGGGTGTTCAGTATGAACTTGTGATGCCCCAGAACAAGAGACGAAACCCATTAAAGAGGTGGTGCCATAGTTTTGTACATTTTCGGTTTTGTATACTGTGTCTATGGAGTTAACATTATTCTAATAGGCCACCAGGTGGAGTTAAAAAGTGCCAGATGTCTTCCCCATGTATTTGTGTTTAATTCCTGAAAGCTTAGTCAAAAGGCCAAGTCATATACTCCTCCCCTCCCCTTTTACCATTCACCCAACACTGTGGTTGTGGCTAACTTCAGCTGGGTCACCACCACCCACCTGGCAATCAGGCATACCTAATGAACAGTTGGGTGTGGCCACATAAAAACACAATTTTATTTATAATCATAATAGCTGATCATGTTTTAGGGGAGAAAAAAAATCATGGGACTGCATCTTTAAAGATTCCACCACTAGATGGTGCACTGAAATAGAAGCCATTATTCTTTGTCTTTCATCAATAAAACATAAAAACTATTCTTTGAAATCTTGTTTGAAATGACCAAACCTGCCTACCAATGATGTCACTGGTAGGTAGGTTTCTAGCCCACCTCAGAGCGAATAGGTATACACAGAAATGGTACCATCAAGTGCTCCTTTAATTGTAGTGTTTTTTTGTTTTGTTAAGCGTTAAATAGCTCTATATAGCAATAGAGAGAGAGAGAGAGAGAGAGAGAGAGAGAGAGAGAGAGAGAGAGAGAGAGAGAGAGAGAGAATGGCTTGCCTCGAAGTTGTGACTTCAATCTGACCTCTACCCACCATTGGACACAAAGGCTGCTGATCCTGATTGGATAACTGTCCTATTCTCCCAAACGTTTTTTGATGAACCCCTTTGTTCAGCGTTATTGATTTGTTTGGTAAAGTTTGTTTTCCAAACAAATTAATGAAATCCCCTTCCTAAAGTACAAAGTATCATATCAATCACAAATGTGCAAATCGAGGTCAAAATACATTTATTTCCCCTCAGAATAAAACATTTCACCAACACACAATAGTGCTCAGTTATCCACAAGTAGTCCCCCCACCCCACCAACTATACCCAAGCAGTGCCCAGCATCCACCCAAATAGTACCCAGTGCCCCAATCCCCCCCCCCCACCCAAAAAAAAACATCAATTTTACCTATACATTTTACCTGTTATTCTACTACAAGGACACATAATTATTCAGTATAGGGCAGCCAGTGTTATTCTGTGTATAGTACACAGTACACAAAATTAAAGGTCTAAGAAAAATCTAAATTTCTTTCAATCACACCAAGGCAGCTGTCATTTCAACATATACTGTATCCTTCATTCATCTTGCAATTTCTCTTCACTCTGTAAGGAAAACAAATAACACATAAAATGTGATCACAGAAACATTAACAATTGCATTGTCTACACCAGTGGTTCTCAAAGTGGGGTCCAGGGTTCCTTGAGGGGGTTCCAAATGGACCCTTACAGGTCTGTATCTCTGAGAGTTTACAAATGAAGAGAGTGTCAACTTGTACACGACTGTAGGACGACTGTAGCCTTATTTAACTGGAGCTATAGTTGTACTGACTCTGACCTCTAAAGACCTTTCCAGGGAGGCTGCACATGTGCGTCTGGCTGTGTCACCCTTTCTTGTTTTTCTTTTTAGTTTTTCTTGCACTGACCAATGGACACATTTTTTGTTTGGCTCTGCACTATTAGGCTGTGTTAGTAGTATTGAGTATTTTGCTTGAGTTTGACATGGCGGTGAGATACTTGTAGCACTGACTAGCATTGACTGTTATGGACACTTTTGTTTGGCACTGTATTGATAGTTGTTCTTAAGGATTGCTATTTTTCTTTTTTGTTTAAGTTGGCTATTTCACTTATGAGGCGCAGCTTGCGTAGCTAGTTCATGCAGACAACTCAGGGGGCGTGCTTCCCTGATCAGGTCATCAGTCACATGATCTCTTCACCTGATCAGGGCGAGTATTTAAATCCTTCTGCCTACCTCTTCATTCTGGCTTTTCTCCTGGCTGTGCAGCTGCCCTGCTGTCTGCTGCTCTGCTTGCTCTCTACTGCTGCTGATGTTTTGCAATCCCACCACCTCCCCAGCATCCACCTGTAGGTTCTGTTTCTAGATCCCCCTTTGGGGTCTTAATTCATTCCCTGTAATTCTATTTGGTAAATAATTCTATTTGCTATATAATATATCTAAAATGTTTATACTTACAGGGAATGAAGAGAGACAGAGTCCTGACGCCAAACTATGCTTCATATCATGCTCATGCTATGCTTCATATATTATGCTCAGTAATTGCTCAGTGAATGCTCAATAAAATATATTCCAAATTAATCCAAGAGTTGTCTGCCTGAAATGAGCATTGACTGTTTTTGACACTTCATGTAGGTCCTACTGTATATATTCTTCGTTCCCTTTCTTTGATGTGCCTTGCTCTTTACTGTACTCTGTTCTTGTTTTATTCTTTTCATACTTCTCTGTAACTTTGTAAATATCCTTAGACTGCTGTGCTGCTATATACGTTTACGGGGGTCCTTGAAATAAACAAAAAAGTTTGAGAACCACTGGCCTACACACTTGTGTTGCTCCAACAGTGAGTTATCAACTTGTGAGTACAGTACCTTTGACATTCAGCACCATTGAGCACTCGGCTGTCCCAAGTGAGTTGTTTAGGGCGACTGTGTATTCCCCAGTGTCCTTGGGTCCAACTCTCAGTATGAGCATGGAGCATACCCCGCATACATTGGTGATGTGATAGTTGCTGTTGGTGTTCAGACTGATGTTGTTACGGTACCATGTCACGCGCGGGGTGGGATTCCCCCCGATAGCGCAGCTCATGGAGCACTCGTAGCCCTGTGGGGCCAGACGCTGCTTCAGGGGGACAATAAATGACGGAGCTGACTGGAAGTCGAGGCCTTTTGAATCCGGCATGTCCAGTTTGAACGTCACTGAGTGGCAAAGGAAAGGATATCAGAGAAACAGTAAATTGTATGCAATATACAGAAATTATATTCACTCTTCTGAATTAATAATTGTACACAATGAGGAAAACTGTTTCCACTCATCTTAAAATACATGTTTTATACGTCCAGTATGTTCATTAATAGTTCTGTGCTTATATCGTCAAATAGGGCCAGTGCATGTACAGAGGTGTGTGCAGATAATACAATAAACCAACACGTCTCCTAAATCCTTAAAGGGATAGCTCACCCCCAAAAATACTTTTTTTTATCGATTACTCACCCCATGGAGACTTGAATTCATGGATATTTTTTATTTTTTGTCGCATTCCTAAGCCAATAATTTGAGGAGACTTTTTGTCTCCATAGTTCCCTATGGAGACAAAAATGCTCTTTGTGTCTCCAACTCTCCATAGGGAACCGCTGCTGCAAATCATTGGCTTAGGAATGCGACAAAAACAAACGGTAAAATCTTGAGGCTCATTGTTAAATTATCTCTGCATTTTAACATTACATTGTTTGGATTAGGTCATAAAAAAAACAGAATTGACAATTGTTTTCAGTTTAATGGAACAAAATGCACATACCTTTTTCCTTTTTGATTTCATATTTTGCGGAGACAGAGGGCATAGAGAGACCCATATCATTTTTAGCAAACACTCTGAACGAATACTGTCGTCCAGGTATGATGTTGACGACTGTGAACTTATGGTTGTAGAGGTTGTCTGCCACTGCCCTCCAGGTGGCCTTGAATGAGTCCTTCTTAGTTATCATATAATGCAGCCTGTCATCTTTTTTTTCATCGGGAGAAGGAGTCCAGGACAGAGTCACTGTTCCTGGGACATTTTCATCCAGCTCCACTGGGCCTGGAGGTTTGGGATCATCTGAAATCAGGGTAAGACAAAGACAGACACATTACAGATGATTCAACATTATTTGTCAGCACCAAATTCTGGGCCCTGGGTGCTTTAACTATTGAAAAATAGCAGATATACAAGCTCACAGCGCGGCACCGAGTGCCACGCTGCGAGCTTCTGAAAATTCTTTGAATATTTCAAATCCTTCAGGTTTTTTTGAAAAACCTATGTTTCCCATCTCAAAACATTTAGTTCCATGGACCCCCCAGAAGCAAAATTTGAGTTACAAATGTTCGATTAAAAAATACATATATTCCCATTTTCACAACTTTTCAAAAATAGCAGATCTACAAGCTCGCTGTAAGCCTGTATATCTGTTATTTTTCAATAGCTAAACAATTAAGGCCCCTCCACCTTGGGGCCCTAGTAACTCAGTCCCGCCCCCCCCCCCCCCCCCCCTTGTGACGCCCCTGTTTATCAGTAGATCAACATTCACCTGTAACTCTGATCTCAACATTGAAGGTGTCTTGTCCCACAATGTTCTTCACGATAATGGTATAGATGCCAGTATCAGAGCGCTCAGATGTCGGGATCAAGAGCTGCGAGCCGGTGTCAGCGTTGGTAATTGATACGTGCTTGAGCACAGGAAGGCCGTCCTTGAGCCAGGTGATATCTGGAAAGGGAGAAGCCTGCAGACAGAATGCAAGAATTGAGCAATTCAATCAGGATAATGTCATATTTAAGAACAGTGGTTCTCAACCTTTTCAGGCCGCGACCTCAAAATAATCATATTTTAACTGGGGACCCTCCAAAATAATCATATATTAACTGGGGACCCCCCTCCCCCTCTGAGGAGCACTAGGAGTTGAGGCACTACATTTTGTATAACACAGTTCTATTGTGAAAATAGCCGATGACATGATCACAACGCCTCGCAACGCCTCTAATATTTGACAATTTGGCCAATGTTTAATTTGTCATTTTAGAGGCATTAAAAAGTCCTTAAATTGTCACTAATATAGAAATGGGCATACGGCATATCCTCTATACACTGATACTTTGTTTGTTTTCTGTTGCACATTAAGTTAATCATCTGGGACCCCCCAAAATAATTTGGGGACCCGACCCACATGTTGAGAACCACTGTTTAAGAATACACACATGCATTGAATCCATTTCCAAGAAATGTGGCAGAAAGTGTGGCATTACCTCAAAGAGGATGTTGACACGAACGGTATTCCCTGCTTTCACAACTATAAAGGTCTTCATATTGCCATCTTTAAACTTTGGCCTCACTTCGAGTGAAAATGTGAGATAACATAAATGATTAGTTTTTCATTACTTGATATTACTTCTGCACACTTTGAGTTCATTAATTGAGCCTACTTTATTGTAAATGCATCATTATCGAGGAAGGTTTGAAATACTAAGATGTATAGTTGTATAGTTTCACAATTGCTTCACAACTTAACTAATACAAACTGTATCTGCTGAGTATAAATAATATAACCAATAATTTGTTTAAAAAAATTAAATATTTCTTACCAGGGGGAGGCATAGCAATGAGATAATTGTCAAAGCTACAAGGCAATCCATCACCTCCATAATTGGTAGCAATCACTCTCACCCAGTATGCAGCCATCGCCTTCAAGCCAATCACGGTAAAGGATGTTCGACTAATTGGGTTGGCATTGCAGCGAGTCCATTCAATGTTCTCAATGGGTCTGATCTCCACAAAATACCCTAGGGCTTCATCCACTTCACCTTTCACCACCTTAGGTTTAGTCCAAGCCAGGAAAAATGTTGTGTAATCAGAGGATGTTAACTTGAGGTCTGTGACTTTACCAGGAGGTCCTGGAAGGAAAGTGAATGAATGTGTTATTGGCTTTGTGTAAATACACACGTCACATACAGCATTCTTTGTAAATTATGGTGTTAAAAATACATGTGCTGGTGCCTGGTGCTTTGACATCTTATTTTATTTACAGTCAGTAAATGCAGATGCATCGAGATGAAAGAATCCTGTATTCATTGACTTACTCATAGGATCTCTTGCAAAGACTGTGTCACATGGAAAGCTAGGATCACCAGCGCCAGACAGATTGACAGCAGACACCCTGAATTCATATGCTGCACCCTCGAAAACATCTTTAATCGCATACTTGGTATCTAAGAGAAAATGAAATAGATTATCATAAGAAATGAAAAGGATATCTTGTTGCATACACATGGCAGGCATAAATCTCCATTATCCTCTGCAAATTAAGTATATTCTTGTAAATGCTTTGCCAGTAAGCTTTACCAATGAATCATTTCAACTCAATCTTCCACTGAAGATTACTAGAGAGGGTATGAAAATTCTACTGAAAAGGATTGTGCAGTTTTTGTGCATTTCTTTGCTTGATTATTGTACACACGTTCCACAAAAGGACATCTTATGTCTCACATTCCTAGAACTTATGTATACTGTACTCATGTGAGCAGCACCTTTGATCGGCTCATTTATTGGGTTCACAAAGCTCCAATAGTTGCTGCCGCTCTTGTGCTTTTCCAGGTTGTATCCCACGATGTTGCTACCACCAGTGTCACAAGGAGGAGACCATGTCAGATTGATGCAGTCCTTGAAGGCACTGGCCACTTTAGGGGCTGCTGGAGATCCAGGGAAACCTGTAACAAAATTGCAGCATTTTCTTACTTATCCTGCAGATTCCACACCAGCAGACTTTTGATCACAAGACAGCTGCCCTAAATTAAGTCTACCCCTCTGCTGCTCCATTTTCATTTGCAAGTACAGTATGACCAGTTAGGAGATCATGCATTCGCCCCTGTGTATTGGTCTGGCTGTCTAGTGTCTGTTTGTCTCTGTGGCTGTCTGTCTGTGTCTGTCCTCAGCTAATCTTGCATACTACTCGGTCGATCAGTGTCAAATGTATTGTCCATGCTGACAGCACTTGTTGAAACTAAAAACAACAACAAAAACAAATTATAACTGCATATCAATCCTTCAGGCTATGGTGCCTTGGCTACTGTATATTAACTGTCCAATTATAATGCTCCTGACCCTCCAGCGTATGCCAATTGCAGACATACAACTTTGCTGGCAGAAGCCGATGTTATATGTTACATTAACACCAAAATATATATTTATAATTGTGACACCATACCCCGAAATAAATTTACGAGAGTCTTCATGTGCCCGGTGCCGTCTTGGAATTACAGACAGAGTTGCCGAACAAGCAGGAACTGAAAATAAAATATTTGGGGCGATTTAATAGTGACATCCCTCCCTACTCATTTTAAGTGAAACCATATCATATGGTTATGGCCGCTCTCTTTTATTACTTTCTATTTCCTGAGACTATGCTTCCATGGTCTGCTGCCTTTCAGATATTGATGTGTACATCTCATCCTGCAGGCCATTACTGTAAAATGTTATGTAGCCTACAATTGACTGTATAGTGTAGCCGTAATGTCCATGACATTACAGAACTTCTTGCGAAGGATTTGCAATGTGGGTCAGTGTAAACTTGACACTTACATTTCACAGATTGACTAGTGTTACTAACATAATTGACACAACAATATTAAGGGAGGGGGGGAGTGACACTTTGTGGATTACAGGGAAATCTGAATAACAGAAATCTGAGAAAGAGATGGTAACAGGTATTGTATAAAATGAATGTGCAGAAACAATTGGTCAGAGAGTCGAGACAATTTACAATCTTTCAGTTCTTACTAGGTCCGTCTAGGAGGTTAGTATTTCCTTTCTCACCAGTCACACCAGTACACCTTACTACTGTAGTTGTGGGCTCGCCTGAAAGGCGAGCACACTTTAGATATTGTCATTATTTATCTATCATACAAGTCAGTCATATCAAGTCCTCCTCCAAATTTTGGCACCTTTCTACTCCTACATACTTACACCGAAAATCGATATTCAAACATCAATGTGTTCAGCATACTGTGGCGATGTGTGCTATTACTTTTTACAACAATCGGCCAAAGGGTGGCGCTGTAGGAAGCCTCCAAAAGTGTAAACTTTGAACAGGTATAGCTCATGCTCTGTTTAACGTACAGCCATGAAACCTGGACACACATCTGACTTTTGACCTCTGACCTTTAGTTCTCCCACCATTTTGAATTATATGAAAAACAGTACAAATCTATCTCCTCCTGGGATTTTCGCGTCACGTGCACAAAACTTGTTTTACATGAACTTTGGACCAATACGATCAAACAGATTTTTTTTTCAAAGTGAAACATTATTTTTTAATAATTCACTGAATATTGCAGTTTTATGCAAATTATTCTTTTGCCTCTAAATCATACATGCAAAGTTACACATTCATGGCATTTGGCAAAGATGTAGAGGTTTAGTCCAAATATCACTGAAACCAATCTTATTCCAATTGGCCAAAGGGGGGCACTATACGAAGCGTTTGAAAATTCAAACTTCAAACGGGCATAAGTCATGACTCGTTTCTTTTGAAGACATGCAACTTGCTTACACGTGTGCTTTGACTCAAGCGGAAGACATCTGTGTCTTTGCTAAGTAAGCTCCGCCCTTAGATCTTCCGCCATTTTGATCAGTTTGTAAAACGCTTAAACCCGCTTTTATTCTGGAATTTTCGCGTCACGTGCACAAAACTTTTTTTACATGAACTTTGGAACAATATCTAAAGATCTGTCAGATCGGATTTTTTTAAATTGAAACATGCTTTTTTAATAATTCAATGAATATTGCAGTTTTATGCAAATGATTCTTCTGCCTCTAAAACATTCATGCAAAGTCACATTTTCATGATGAAATACTGTAGAGGGTTAGTCCAAATATCACTAAAACCAATCTTACCCCAATTGGCCAAAGGGGGGCGCTATATCATTTTGAGCAGTTTGTGAAACGCTTAAACCCGTTTTTATTCTGGGATTTTTTACCAATTTGCATGAAACATTCTACACACAATCTAAGGACCTTTATCTAACATGCCTATGAAGTGCACAAAAATAATAATAATAATAATAAATATAGCTGCAAGCAGCGATAAAGTGGCCAAAACCACCTCAAATCAACACAGCCTGCGACGTGTGTGAAATCTTGCAAGCACATTCCCACTAGGTCAAGGAACAGATGCCACCCTTCTCACATTGGCCTGTTATAGCGCCACCAGCGGGTCAACTTTTGCATAACACATTTTTGGAACAAAATGCCTCAAATCATGCATGCAGTGTCTGATTGCGTCAGTAACGTCAAAGAGAACACTGCCTGCGATCTTGACATTTTGTACTTTTATAGCCATTGTTTTCTGGCTTGAAGCGAGCCCACAATTGTTTCGAAGGAACAATATTTTCTAGTTCAATTTAAAACCATTATGCCTCCAGAGGAGTGATATGGTATTCTGACTGATGATACTTACGTAATACACCAGCTGGGATATCTTCTGACTCAAGGTAATCACTAACCCCTTCTGCATTCTTGGCTCTGATTCGATAGGAATACCTCCGTCCTGGGTCCACGTCTGTGTCTTTGTAGCTAGGATTGTTACCAGGGATCTGCCCCAGATCAGTCAGTCTATTGCGGCCAACTTGTTGGCGTTCTAGGAGATAATTGGTCACCACACAGCCACCAGTATCCTTTGGTGGCTTCCATTTGAACTCAACAGATGATGAAGTACTTTGAATAATTTCCACTGGTCCTTGTGGTGGGGTGGGTTTGTCTGTTGAGACAAAACTGATTCAATATCCCTTTAGTAAAAGGAACATCCAAAATGACTTTAAATATGCCTACATTGTAAAATATAATCAACAGAAAATATTTGTTCTTGTTCAGCTCACCGAGGACAATAAGCTTAGAAATCGCCTCCATTGTGCCATATTCATTCTTAATTTTGATTTTGACTACACCACTGTCTTTTCTTTGGCACTTCGATAGACGCAGCTCACTCTCTGTGTCGGACGTGTCAATCCTTACTTTCTGGCCAGCCAGAAGCTCATCGTCATCCTTGTACCACTGCACAGTCGCTGGTGAACCACCAGAGAAAGGCAGCTTCCATTCTGCATTTTCACCAACCTTTACAATAACTGATTCTGAGAATTTGGCCAGGGCGTCCTTGTCAATTCTTGGTGGGTCTTCAATGTGAGAAAGAAAAAAAATAATGCGATATTATTATCATACAGAGAAATATAGACTGCAATCTTAAAAAAAAGAGACAACAACATCACTAAACAGTTTAGTAATTTCCAACCACACTAATGATAATCCTTACCTTCAATATTAAGTGTCGCTTCAGATTTACGTCCATCTGCCTCAAAACGAAAGACACCTGCATGATCCTTCGTACAGCAGTCAATAACCAACTTGTGGCAAGCTCCATCTTTGATGATCTCTACCCCATCTCCACTATTTAGCTGGTAAAAAAAAAGAACAAGAAAAAAAAGAACATGTTGAGTATTATTAAATAACTTCTACATTTGTAGGAGTTATTTAATCTATATACTTGAAGGATGTTAACAGGATCCTGCTGTCCTATAGGCGTTTGGCTTACCAAATTGTCATCTTTATACCAACATCCCTTACTGGTTTCATTGCTCAGTTTGCAGCTTAGCTCTGTCCGTTCACCAACATTAGCTGCGGTATCTGACAGTCCACTTAGAAAGCGAGCACTCTCAGCTGTAAAACAATAAGACAGAGACAATTCCAAGGAAAACTCTTATGCACACCTGATCAGCTCATTTAAATCATTGCATTAATTTTTAAACAAACAAATCTAACAAATTCCATGAATAAAAACGAATGATATTTACAAAGTAGTGAAAATAGCCAATCCACAAGCTCTCAACGCAGCGCGAAGCGACAAATGGATCTGCTATTTTGACTAGTTTGGGTCCTGGGCAAACGTCTAATCTCTATTTTTGGGTGAGCTGAGAAGTTTGGGAACCACTGCTCTAGAGCAGTGATACTCAAACTCAGGCCAGCTGTCCAGTTCCGGTGGTCCATGGCACAATATTGACTGGCCCACCACTCACTCACTCACTCACTCACTCACTCACTCACTCACTCACTCACTCACTCACTCACTCAATTACTCACTCAATTACTCACTCAATCACTCAATCAAAAACAACATCTTAGACTGAATGAAGTTATTATCTTATCTTTAGCCAATTACATTACTATTACATGGATAATCATCCAGGAAGGTGTGCACTCATTCAGAGCAGCAGCAATGATGAGCCTCAGCAAACCCAAAATGGACGCATGCAAATTCAACACAACTTTGTTTAATTTGCCAGAAAACAGAGTCAGTTGTTAAGATCGACAATATAAGACCCCAATGAAAGACCGAGGTTATCAAATATCATTAATGTGGTCATTTAATCAACTGGCCCCTGGCCCCTTTTTGTAATGTGGCCCCCGCAGGTCCAGCTATTTGAGTATCCCTGCTCTAGAGTCATGTTTAGCATTACTTTACCAATGATTAGTATATGTCTCTCTCTAGTGGTCTACATGGAGTACTGCAAGAGGTGTCCCTGCCAACTCAAAATGCAGGTTCACATTGCATTTGAAGTAGGCTACACTAAATTACCACTATAAGTATTAGTAATTTACTATACCTTTTCAAAGTACACTGGCATGCAACTTTTAATGTACTTACTAACATTAAAATACATTTTCAAATTGATTGGAAATTGTTGTTTTCTGAAGTGTATTACTTTTGATCATTCGTAACTTTCAATAATTTTACAAATGTACAGTTTAAATAAATTGAATTATTAATATTTTTTATATTGCTATCATTTTATTACTTGTTTTACAGTGATGAACGGTAACAGCAACATTCTGATTGAAGCCATTTACTTCTGAAAGGCTCTGGTGCTGAGCACAAAGTGGACAATGGTCACACTGGCGAGCTCACAATATTCACAGCTGAGAACATATTTCCATTACAATAGCAATAATAGCTCCCAGTTCCAGCTGAATACATTGTGCAATCTTTCCCCATAAGGCATACATGGGTCGTGTGCCGTGACTCCTTACCCAATGTTTGTCAAAGTGGGTTTGGGGATGCCCCAGTAGTCCCCAGCAAAATAGCATTAAAATCAATTAAACCACTTTTCAGATGGGGCCAAATAAATATCATCATTGTCAGACAGAAACGTTGTATCTCCAAGTTTCAAATTTGTATGTTTTTTTCTTAAGTAAAGCCCTGCTTCATCATACAAGAGTGTCGCGCAGAAGTAGTGAAAATAGATACATATCTTCACTATTTAGATTTTTTTCAATGATAATAAAAAAGGAACGGTTTCCACCCGACAACGATGATATCAACTTGGGCATCCTTGACGCGTGATTATGGATCCCACTGGGAAAGATGGATAACCACGCCCCGGACTCATTTTTGAAGCATGTGATTGGCTGAACCGGACGTAGGGAGCGCTCCGTTGTAGTCACTTGGACCGCGCGAGGTGCACCAAAACCCAATTATCATTGCGTTTATCGTGCAGGCCTTACGGCCTGGGCATAAATATAACGATTGCATTCACCACGGCTTCGTAACTCGCCTGCGGCGCTCGGGCGCGAAGAGCAGGACCAAGGTCCGCTGGCCTTCACGCCGCTTGCAATGTCGTGGACAATAACTGAAAACGAGCGCTCTATGCCGTTTCCATCCATCTTTCCCAGTGGGATCCATAATCAGGCATCCTTGACATGAACATGTTTGAGAAACACTGTTCTTACCGATGACAGTTTCAGGAACCAAGGGACCACTTCGGCCTCGCTTCTTTTTCTTATCACTTCCATCCCCCTCCTCCTTGTTTTCACCGTCTCCATCTGCCCCATCCATCCTATTCTTGCCATCCCCTTCTCCACCATCTCCACCTTTCCCATCACCTTTCCCATCACCGGAACCATCACCAGAACCATCACCAGAACCATCACCAGAACCATCACCAGAACCGCCACCAGAACCGGAACCGCCACCGGAACCGCCACCGCAACCATCACCGGAACCGTCACCAGAACCGCCACCAGAACCGGAACCGGAACCGCCACCGCCACCGGAACCATCACCGGAACCGTCACCTGAACCGTCACCTGAACCGTCACCTGAACCGACACCGGAACCAACACCAGAACCAACACCATTTTTCCCATCTCCTCCATCCCCCCCTCCCACTGCTAGTTTAGCCAGATCAGCACCCTCTCCCCCTGTTGCAGGTTTCTTGCGGCCTTTACCGCCACTTGGATCCGCTGAGTCGCAACAGTCACACAGGAAAGAGAAAGAGAGAGAAAGAAATAGTGATGTTGAGACCTTTTTATACTATGTTGTAATGCCAGACGTTATATGGTGATTAGAGTACTGCATTCAGATAGGACATTTTTAGGTTGTAATAAAGGTGTTGTAAGTGTTGAAACTTACAAGATATTAGCAGTGAAATTGATGTCCCACCTGAACATTCATTTTCTGTTTAGCCCATGTTACTGAACAAACACTCTGTAGCAATGCTCACAATCAGAATATAGAACTTTACTTTTTTTAAATATAAAACAAATGTTTTAACAAAAACTAAACTAAAACAACACTTAGAGCACCTTTAAAACAGCCTTTAAAATATGTTTCAATTTCAGCATAAGAATAAGGTCTTAAAGCAGGCCCACCTTCCACTGCGAGAGAAGCACTGCTTTTGGCAAGGCCCACGATGGCATAGAAGGTACCCTTATCTTCCATTGCAAGGTCTTTCACTCTCAATGTGTGAGTGAGTTTGTCCTCTGAAACTGTAATTTCGTATTTGTCTCCAGGTTCAAGTGACGAGTGCTCTGTAGACCATGTAATCCTGTTGAGGGGTGTTGACAGGACACACTGGAAGACGGCGTCTTCATATTCAACAGCCTTGACATCCTTAATCTTGGCAGCAAAATCAACCGATGGGACTAAGAAGAGTGCAAGAGAAGGGGCGGGGGGATAGTGTGTGGGGTACATGTAACATGTAAATCGAATGTTATGTTTTTCAATCACATTTGTCTTGTTTTTTGCTTCATTTGCAAGACAATGATTGCTTTTACACAAAAGGAAAAGGTTAGATGTGCCTTACGTTGAAGATCGGAGGCGTAAACATTGGCATCATCCACATCAACCTGATAAAACCCAGCATCCTCTTGTGAAGGATCTTTCATACTGAAAACATACTTTGTCCCAGTTACTGTAAGATTGTGCTTCGAATCGGCATTATCCAGACCATATGCAATCGCTTCGCCATCCTTTAGTTGGGAAGAAGTAGGCCAAATATTAAAAGTAGGCTAAAGTACATTTGGGCAGGGATGGGTTAAAGATGGAGAAATTATGAAAGCAATGTTAAACTTACCTTATATAAAGTAAGTACACTGTTGGGATCCTTTAGCTTCATGTCCAGCTCAAATTCCACGTTGCCACTTGGTCTCACCTCTATTTGTTTCACTTTGCCAACGCTCTCCACAACCTTAGATTGTCAGAGGAGATCAGTGATAGATTACATTGCAAGGATTTGGTGCTTGCCTGTGTGTGGGTAAATAAATATCACTACTACAATTAGACCACTGATCCAACTTTATGTCTGTCTTCAACTTTATTATCAACCTCATTCATCAATTAATCCTCTTTATTTGTGTTTAAAACCATTAAATATCTAAATATTCATATAGCAATATTCAAAACACGTTATACCACAAAAGACTGCGCCATGTACTGTGAATGATTTTCCATGTAATATATGACATGCTCACAAAATACATTTTTAAGCTGTCACAATATATGTTTTGGAGCATATTACCTCTATTTGAGACAAAAATGACAAGACATCATAAAAAAGGCATCAGTGCAGAGACAGCGTCTCATCATCATGCTTTACAGTCATTAATAACCAACCTTTGCCTGTTCATCCTCTCGTTCCTTTTTCAACTGGTTCAGTCTCTTCAACAGCCAGCGGAAGTCAGTAATGCCAAAGTCATAACAGATTCTTTCATAATCCTTCTTTGGGGCACATATTAGCAGTTCCAAGAGCTTGGGGTCAATCTCTCCCTCTTTTGGTGGGAGAGGTTTTTTCTTTTTTGCGACAACACTGGGCAGAGACATGATAAAAAGAATGGTTAATACAGTACATAGTAACATCTTTCAGCTTGCAAGACAGATTTAAATTGAACTATGATGAGCCTTTTTCTATTTTTTTACGTTTTTTTGAGCATTTTTCTGAAATCTTGGTTATCGTCACCTGCAAGACAATGAAATCAATATTATGAACATGGACAAGTGGACATAATCGTAACAATTTGCTTTGGATTATGAAAAATGTCATGATCATCTTATGTGTTGTATGAAAATATAATATTCAAATGGGTATACAAAATAATAAAGGAAGACAATAGACAAAATGAACATATTAGCGAGAACACAATTTGAGCGAGGACATTCATGACAACGCTTACTCTCCTAAAGTAAATGTTTAGTCCTATAATACATAATGTATTTTCTTTTATAGATGTCAGGGTAGGGTGGTGTGTGTAGTCACAGCCTCTGTGTCCATCAATGGATTGAGGACTGACTTGAATTAAGAGACTGAACCTATATTGACTTACTTCAAGTCTGCAAAATAACATCATCTAAATAAAGACAGAAAAGAGTAAAACTCATACTTCACCTTTTCCTTTATCCTGAGAAACTGAGAATGAAAGTTTTTTTTTCATAAGTATCTAGTCCAAAAATACTCTAGTCACGGAATTAATGAATTATTAATCTATTTCATATTAAATGAGTCTCTCACCTGCTAAAACATTCAGTATGGCAGAACAAGTAGCCATTCCAAATTCATTGGTCACAAGACATTTGTAAGTGTCAGAATGGTCTGGATGCACATTGGTTATCTGTAAAGCAATATTGTCATACTGAAGTAGATTGTATACAGAGTGCAGAATATTGATATTTTCACCCATTTACATGCAGAACAAGCTGCTCTAATTAATCAGTGGGGGGTATTTGCAGCTGTGCACATGGGTACACTTCACAGCACTATGAAAAGTACTTGTTTGTCAACAGTGTATGCCTTTCAGCTATTAGACTATGCCACTAGCTCATAAATGTTCACCAATATCAACATTCATTATGTGTGTGTGTGTGTGTGTGTGTGTGTGTGTGTGTGTGTGTGTGTGTGTGTGTGTGTGTGCGTGCGTGCGTGCGTGCGCACGCGCTTGTGTCTTAAGTCCTATTTGCTGTAACCTCACCTCAAGATGGTGTTCCTTATTTCTGTTATTGTAATTAGTCTTGTATATCTTTGGATCGTCACATTTGCCTTTACTGCGTTCCCATGTCACCGTTGGTGCCGGCTCCCCAGTAACCATTAGCTTGAACAGGGCCTTTTTACCTGAAAAATATATAATAATAATATTATATTATATAATTAATACACAACTTAAGTAATTATTATAATTAATATAATATATAATTTATACAATATAACAAAACCACAGTATATTAGCCTTACTTTCACAAATTTAAGTGACCAAAGAGTTAATATTTTACCCTCTTGGATTTTCAGCGGTAGGGGTTTATAGGTGATATCTGGAGTCGTCTTTCCAAGGGGCACTTGCTCAACATACTGCGTGATCATGACCCCGGGAACTCTGGATCTCTTTTGGATGCATACTAAGATAATAAAATCACACTTTAAATAATGCAAGCCAGTATGAGAACTTTGAGAAATAAGGTGTAGGCTACCATTGAACCATTCAGCCAAAGATTTGCCAGAATTGTATCGTCCTTCTCATTTTTGATAATTTCACAAATGTATCTCATGCAGTCATGCTGTAAAAATACACACAATAATAATCAACCGATGGAACTAAGAAGAGAGTGTAGGACTTTCTACACTCCATCGACCCCTGTCCCCACCCACTCACTGAGTGGACTGCCTGGTTCAGTCTGATTAATTGATTGAATGAATGAATACTGTATTCAAAGTTTGCATAGGAAAGGGTACAGTTTCATGACAGTAGCCTACAGTTCACTGGTACAAGGTCAACTAAAAAAAATAGGCTTTAATAGGCTTTGAATGACAGATAGATAGAACACAGCTACTGCTATGCATAATCAATCAGGCTAGCACATATAGCAGTCTTGTGGTTAGTGTTTCCCAGGTTGAGCCAATATGCACAAATATCAGTAGGCCTACCCTGATTCTGTTTGACCATAATGGACAGGAAGTAAGAAAGAGGCCCAATTATTTCTTTCTAATGTGGCTGCTGTACATAGGCCTAGAAGCCTATATGTAGGCCTATATTCCTCCATGTTTAGGTTTTATTTCAGCAAAACCTCCACAAGAGGTCACTATTGTCCTTTCTATAGCCTAAAGTGAGTTAGAAATACAATTTATCATGGCACGTGGCAGCTTTTCACAATCATTTAAATAGATGGCGATTGCAAGAGTTAAAAGAATACAAAATGCAGTAGGCCTAGCCTACATGTCTTTCCAAGCATACCGAGTCCGGTAGGAACTGTAGAACTGTCTCATTCCTAAAGCTAAACTTAACCTCGGTAAAATATGACGGTTACACCTAATCTTATTCCAAACCTTAACCTCATTAAAACGGTGCCAAAACCTAACCCTATTCCTAATCTTAACCTCGGCAAAGCTATGCTTAACCGTAAAGTTAAACCTTATCCTCCTCAGTAAAACAAATACAAGAATACAGAACCGTTCCACCAGTCGGCATAGTATGTGGTCGGCGGAAAGAAATTTAGGTGAGAAGGTTTCCGGCCGGACCTTCCAAAGCGGCCTTGATATCAGCGGAAGTTTACCCAATCGATACTGAATCGATACACAGCTGTTTGGGGCGCCCTGCAGACGGTTGTGAAACCAGATGAAAATCATTCAGTAAGTGTACGATAACCTTAATTGTGCGAACCACCAAGGACAAGGGCATAATAATAATGAACTGGCTGTTTGTAAACAGCAGTCCGCTGACGGTGTGTTGTTGAGTGAGTCTGTCCTTCACCACCAGTAAATAATCACCTGCTCGGAATTTCTTGACAGAAATCATGTCTACGGTGGATTTTTATCAGACAAACACTTTGCAGATAGAGGATAATTCAAGCTTTCTGTAGGCTATCTGCAATGTTGATGAGTTAAACGTTGTTTAAATACAATCAGATAGGACTTTTCTTTTTGGATGCATGGGCTGCCAATGGTTGGTGTTGCAACTTCAACATATTAAAACAAATATCTATTACGTTTATTTAGGCGAATTCCATCCTTTATTCACAAGACAGTGGAACGGCTGAGGCAGGGCACAATGACACCACCTGCTGGTGTACTGTGGAAACACTGTTCCAGTCCTGGTAGGCTGTAGGTATTTCATTGTTCCATTTCTGCACCCCAAGACAAAGCTTTTACTGTTATCATCTACCCTCTGTGTTTGCTGAAAGTGCTCCCCAAGTCCTGTCTGTTAATAGGCCTACTGTATGGCACATTGATAAATGTTATCAACCTCAGCCAGTTTGTTTATTTATTCCATATTCTTTTTTCCCCCCCACAATACTGTACATGAGCCATTTCCATGTTGTAATATATTGAACAATAAACAGTTTTTAGGACACTGAGCTTGCCTTTACAGCCAATGGGGAAAGTTGCTAAATCATATTGGCCTGTTCACAAAAATGACTATAATTTTGTAGGAAATAACCCAGATACATACAGCAACAAAACACTTGTGGTGGTTTGCAAAAATGTGCTGTTTTTTTTCCCAATATAACGCTATACTACACCAAGCCTCCATCATCTTTCTAAACTTAATGTTATAAAGGTAAAAAAGACAGACACATATCTGTTAAAGATGCTACTGTATTTGGCCTTGAGAGAGTATTGCACTTCCCTTCTGTTACTTATTTCATTTAATCAGCAAGCTTAACTTTGACCAATAGGCCTACTTCTCTCTCAGTAAAAAGTTCTGCTGAAATATTAGTAGGCCTAATATTATATTTGTATTCATTGATGTAATCAGAAGCAAACATTTACAGTATATTCTGTAACCCAAAGCAAGAACAATTGAATCATTGTGGGAACACCCACTCACTGTATTAAACAGTGTTTAATAAGAGTTAGGTCAATAATAGCCTCGGAAACCCAGGCTTCATTTGGCGATCGTAAGAAAATGAAGCCTGGGCGATCGCGTTATGATCACTGTTGGAGGAAGTGTAGAATTTCCCTAACCAATCAGAGTGCAGAGAACGTCACACCGAATGTGTTGACGTCATGACGCAGCAGCGTTCTCTGCGCTGAGCAGAGCAGCAGAGGGGGGAGGAGAACACATGCTATTGGTCGGAGACTTGCGGTGAGACTCGCCGCGCCCGCCCATCTGCCTACACGAACTAGTCCGCGTTAGCCTTGTGTGGGTCAATAATGGTCAAAACAAGTGCTTATCTATCATTCTCCTAAAAGTCAGCAAATAAAATGCAGTTAATTCTGTGATGGGGTCACTCTAGTCTAGAAATTAGTGAAAACTAAATACCCGCTGTTACATTTCATCACTATTTTGCTTTATAACAATAGTATGTATCCTCCCTCACGAGATATGCAGTGATTATCAAGACTGATGTCATCAATATGCAGACTCTCTTTTCCCGGTGTTTCGCCCAGGTAAGGTAGGGTGGGCATTTTTGAGGTTAAGTTTAGGCATAGTTTCTGTGAGGTTAAGGATAGGGTTAGGCATAATGATAATGCATAATGACTCAGAAACTCTGATGGTCTTTCGTTGGTATGTCTTTCAAGAAGACGTCGCAAAGCTGATCAGATAACTTCTGGAAGAGCAGTTGGAATAGAACATTGGCAAAGCACGGGACAACTATTGAAGGAAGGGTATGTTGGTGGTTGAAAGCTGATATTGCTTGCAGAAAGCATCCCACGCCTATTGAATGAGAAATGATGATTCACACAGTAGACTGTGTGAAGAGAAAAGGTTGCTAGGGTTAGAGTTAGGGTTATCATTCTTCAGAAACAAACAGACAAAAAGTAGAACATTGTCTTCCAGCCACAAAGAAGTGGGACTTTCAAAGTCCCACTGAATTAAATCAAATCAAACTTTATTTATATACTGTAGCACATTTACAAACAGCCGAGCTGAACCAAAGTGCTGTACAAGGTTAAAACACAAGCAATTCAAATCATCAAAGCAACAGCAAAAAAAAAAAAAAAACAGACAATAAAATAAATTAAAAAAAAAAAAACACTAGAAAAAATATGGAAAGTAAAAAACAAATCAGGTAAACTCTAGAAGATGCAATTAAATGCATGCAATTAAAGGCCAGGGAAAACAGGTGGGTTTTAAGTAGGGCTTTGAAAACCCCAATCAACACTGAAGGTCTTTCTTTAGTACAGTATGTCTTTCAATTCAAATTTACGTTTTAGGGTTACAACAAAAGATAAATGTTCAATGGTTGATACTTACCTTGCCCATCTGGGCCTGTGGTTCCAGATGGATTCATTGCAGTGTCTTTTATTGTTGTTCAAATACGTGTTCTTTAATGGCTAGTGATGGAACAGAAAGGTGACACAGAAAATACAAATAATAAATCATTTTGCAGTTTATTGCTGGAATATCATAATGCTGCTTGAAGTGAGGAGTATTAAATAGTTACCTTTGTGCTCTAAGAAAAGAAAAATATATACACGCACGCACGCACGCACGCACGCGCGCGCGCGCACACACACACACACACACACACACACACACACACACACACACACACACACACACACTGTCATTCAGATAATGTCATTCATTATATTGTAGGTTTTCAGTCACTTGGTTGACTACATGTCACGGCAAATGTTTATTTTACCCCCTGAAAAACCCCCCTGAAAATTAAGATCTGGATTTAATATTGCAGTTTGTTTTTGTCACCAGTTTTGTCTGGTCTTCACAAAGACCTCATTATCTGATGGCCTGATCACATGACAACTGTCACAAGTCTGATATCTTCTAGCCTGGGGCCAGCCTATATACTAATGCAGCTAACTAGTAGTAACTGCGGTATAGTTACTCCTTGTTTTAACATGTGTGGGGATGATGTCTAGCTGCAGCTAGGCTAGATATCTTCTCTATTTTCATCTGTGGTTCTGTGCCTTGGCTTGGCTTTAAAGACACTTAAAGGCATGCTGGCAGACACACTAAATGTGGAATGTGAAATTCCACCATGTGGCCGACTCTGACTTAACTACCCATGGAGTCAGCTGGCTGTGCCATCAGTTTGACCACCCAGACAGTGGCATCCCGAAAATAGGCAAACATTCGGCAAAAATAGCAGATCTGCAAGCCCACTGCACGTTGTGACCTTGAAGATTTTCTGTTTTCATGGAAGAGATTTGGTGTAGAGGGGAAAAGAGGAGGGGAGTATAAATTGACCTCTGTAGGAACCAGTCAATGAGGTATAGGATTTAAGTGGTTAAGAAAACTTGATAGTTTTGTTGAATACTTATTCAATTTTAACATGTTTGATTCTGTAACAGTAGGGCAGTACTGTCACGAAAACTCATCTAAAAGGATGACATTGCCAGTCCAGAGGGGCTTTCCCCTACAAAGAAAAACTATATAATAGAAGTAATATAATTGCAGTAATAGCAATAGTGCATATTTTTAAAGTGAACATTTCTAACCCAAATCTTTGCTTCTGGTGGTCCCTGGAACAAAATATTCTGAGATGGGGGTCAGTGGCCAAATGCATATAATCTTGTGTGTCTTTACAAGAAAAAGAGAACCACTGTCATAGCATAGAAACATACAATGTTTTGTAGGCCTCAGGTCTTAATGGGCTAATATAATAGCAGTAATATTAATAATGTAATAGCAGTAATCGTAATAACGGCAAAGTCACAAGTGAGATTATCTAAACTCATACAGTATTCATTGTCCCTTCTACAGGAATTTGAGTTGTCAGCAGAAGGATACTATTGACTGAGATTCTGAAGGTCAAACATACAGAAGTGCAGGATCCAGCAGGTTCTCAGTAACCCAGAGGCCACACTAACAGGTAGGGGTCATTATGCTGTATGTTACTGTATATCATTTAAATACAATTAAGGTAAACAGCGTCTGCACACTTTTTGTTTCTGCTACTCTGTGACGTTTGTTTGCTAAAAGTGTGACCACGAGACCTAGTACCGGTATCTCCCGATACACCCAATTTCTTCAGCCAATAACAGCTGATCTACAACCTCATGACGCATTGTAATGTGTGAGCTTGTAGATCTGCTGTTGCCGAATGATCGCCTCCCTCAGAATAGATTCAAGTGAAGAATGTTGTCAGAGTACGAAAGCCTTAGAAAAGTCAGGAAATGTGCCTTGAAATAGTAAAAATTCACAATGATTTAATGTCAAAGTTGACTGTCCCATTAAGCATCCACCAACATCTGATGGCTGTATATTTATTTTTACAGTTTGCTGTTTAGAGTAGACCATTTCTCAAGACTGTATAGTTGTGCCAGATCAGATCACATAATTATGGTTGTCATCTCTATGGCAACAGTCACACAGCAATGACCTTTTTTCATGCGTCCAAAAAAGAAACGGGACAGTTTCATATTGTAAAACTAGCATAGTATTGTGGTAATTCTTATACTGTACAACAGTTTGACTTGCCATCACCATCTTTTAACATGACTGAATGATCATATGAAAGGCTGACTGTACAGTATCTGCTGATGTGATTTATTAGTGCACACAGAGCGAGAGAGAGAGAGAGAGAGATGGGGTGAGCCAGGGTGAGAGAGAGAGAGAGTTGGCTTGGATGCAAAGAGGCTGATTGACCAGGAGCAAAGAGGTCTTTGCACCTGTTTGGGCAGGACAACTGACGTGGATTCTTTTTTATGATTTTGTTCGCGGCATTATGGCATTTCCCTTATAAATGTCTTATAAATGAGCGAACCCACATTGAGGTCAAACCCACTGTATCAGTATAGTTTAGAAACATAATAAATAAAAACGTGCTTACAATTAGGCCTATATGTATCAGATTTGAAATGATATGAAATTAAATATTGTTAGATGGCTATTTTGGATTTGTGTTTCCAGTGGCTCTAAGTTAATTGTTGCTCATTGTTCATTGTCTTGTTAATGTAATTCCTTTGTCATTAAATGCACGTATGCCCTGGAGCTATCGATGAAAGGCACAAATTGTCTGTGCAAAACCAATTTAAAATAGAATATGTTCTGATCAGTCACACATCCTAAAGGCTAATGTGTCGTTCATTTTCAAGCATAAAATCGAAGCGTGCCGCTGTTTGAAAATCTAGTTCTTTTCAGTATAAATTAAGTTTAGGTCATGTATCCAAGGTGTTAGTTTGCCATTATTTGTCATGACCGTTGAGCGTTCAAAAATTAATATATCTTTAGTCACATTGCTCCAAAATTACAAATATGCACATCTGGTTTTCTCTCACACCTGTCTGTAAACCTTTAGCGTTTACTTGCAGAGCACGTACAATAATTTTACAAGCTGACCAATTTCACGGTATATGTCACCAGATATTCTCCATCAAGTACAAAAAAAAAGAAAATCTTTCAGCAGCTGCAGTGAAATGACATGAAGAAAAAGAAATTACTCACCTTTTAGTTGAAGGTCCACTGTTAAGCTCTTCCACTTTAGCCTTTGCTCTTAACACTATCTGACACTTCCAAGGTGACACCCCTTTTTGTTAGGCAATAAAACATATGAACCGCTGAATCCCTTACATGGGGAGAATCCGCTTGTGGTAAAAACGCGTATTTGTGGCGATGGCAAAGGGTGGTTCTTCTTACCCTATTCCCATGAAACAGATCGCTTGACACAGTTGGCAACATGCTGTATGCCATCCAATAAACCTTATGGCCAGAATCCAGTGAAGGGGTTTTGGCAATCACTGACAAACATAATGAACCAATATAATCACATACTGATATCGATATTGTTCCTCTATTCATACTATATCAGAATCCACAAAAATTAGTTCTGGTGATTTATGGATCAACAATGTCAATGCTTTTCCTAATTCAATGGGCCTCCTGTAATACGACGACTCGACTGTTTTATGTATTGGTCTGCAAATACTGTATCAACATGAGACGTTTTATTTGGTAAAACAATCCCTGGTTGGTAATACCTTTTTGGCATGTGGAGTACAACATGGCTGCCCGATTTAAGCTTATATGGTGTTCGTGGAAATTCTGACAAGACCGTTCTCCAAAGAAAGCAAATGATGCCTTCAGTGAGTCACCACTGGTTCAATACTCTTGGCATTATAAAAAGGGGGTTGTCTGGATAGTGGCGCTTTCTGCTTCTTGGGGGGGCTTCAGTTTCACACTGACTGA
Organism: Nannobrachium achirus; assembly: GCF_963921795.1. Taxonomy (NCBI): domain Eukaryota; kingdom Metazoa; phylum Chordata; class Actinopteri; order Myctophiformes; family Myctophidae; genus Nannobrachium; species Nannobrachium achirus. The sequence continues at coordinate 56,471,079 of NC_137815.1, read as the reverse complement.
AGTTAGTCAGGCGTAACATACCGAGACAGTTTGAATAGCGCTGGCCTCATAAATGATAAGGTTGTGACCCAACAATAAGAAAATCTAAAGACACGATAGGAGGACAAACAAAAACAGCACCCTCTGACCTGACACTGACAGAGGAAACAGGGTAAGTGTTCTTCTACAAAAAAGACAACACATACTGTACATAAACCCTGGCACAAAATAGTATTTTAAAAACGATACTGTAATGCTGTATCTCACTCTTTGTTGATAACATCATTTGATATGCCCATCATATTGCAGGTGGGCTCATCAGGAGGTAGTACTGCTTATCGTACTTACTATTTAACAGAAAATATTATTTGTATCATAGTGTGCATGGACAACATTTAAGCTAACTAGCTTTTCCAGGACAAATCTTGTATGATTTTCTTTTTTGCGTTTTTGCTATATCCTTCAGAGCAGGTTCCTTCAAAAAAAGTTGAAAATGATGTCTTGACAAATCTTAACACTGTCGGATGATGATCCTCCTTTCATGGTCAGATGTAAGAAGAACTAATTCTATATTTGCAGTGCGTGATCAGCACATATCCAATTTATTGGTGGGCTTAAGTAGATATTCTTGGCTGTGCAATTAAAATGTACACTTGACTCAGGTGTCGAAAGTATGTGCCTGATGCTTGGATTCCTGAATGGCTGGAACCATATACAGTACAGTTGTCAAGTGCTATTCATACTGCAGTTTGAAATACTGCTGATTTGCATGAACAATAATGGTATACATATTTTAAATGCCAGCTCTGGTGTTGGATATGGCCAGTGGAGTTCATTCTTCTTTAGTCATTAATGATCTTTGTAAGAATATTAATGCAGAGTGAAACTGTCGAAAGCAGTTGCAAAAAGACAACAGACCAAAATGGTTTTATACAGTAAATGTGCTTTTTATAACTTTTTCAAAAAAATACAACAACTCTTGAATCTTTTTTTTTTCTCCTCAAGAATTACATTTGTGATGATGATAGTACTGTTCTAATTACAAACATTCTATGTCACCAATGCATTAAATTAAATTACAAACACGCCAATGCATTAAATTAAAACATTCATCTGTCTTCTAAATAAACCCAACAGGAGAGAGATATATTGGGCCTGAAGCAATTCTTCATGCTGTTTTCAATCTGTAGGGAAGTCAGAAAGAAAAATGTCATTAGAATTATATGTTTAATTAAAAAGAGAACACAAAAACACACAGTTGGCCATAGAAGAAGCCTTGTTTGAATTAAAACCTTACCTCTAACTTTAAGCTTAGTGGAGGTCTCGGCCTGGCCAAGGGAGTTGACTGCAACAACTCTGTATTCGCCACTGTCCTCCTCTCTGACTCTGATTATGGAGATGGAGCAAATGCCATATGCATTGGTGATGTAGTAGTTTTTGTCTTGGTTAATGCAGACATCATTCAAGTACCACTTCACACTGGGTGTGGGGGTTCCTCGGACAGCACATGTCATGTACAGCTGGTAGCCTTTGGGTGGTGTGTGAACCTTCAAGGGGACTAGGATGGATGGGGATTTCTCGAAGGTCATTGCCGTGGTACCTCCACTTAATTGCAGTGGAACTGTATGAGGGAAAAATCAAAGAGGGTGATTGTATGGACTGGGTGTTATAAATCCCAAGCAGAACGTACTTTGTTTTAATATTAAGCTGTAGCCTATAGGTTTATGGTGACTGCCAATTAACCTCTTGCAGATACAGTAATAGGATTTGTTGTTGCGACCGAAGGTGGCATTATTGCGACCGAAGGTCGCATTATACCCTGAAAAACCTTCTCGCTTGTCTGACCTTCTGACCGTCCGTACAGGAAGTGATGTCAGTGTGATGTCACGTGTTTTTCAGTACAGGAAGTGATGTCATGTGACATCACTTTTATGCCCATATACGAGTCATTCTGTACCACATCACTGTGACTCACTGTCACTCTGTGCCACATCACTGCTCTGAAGTTGATTGCATGGCAAAGCGAAAGTTGATCACAGTGATGTGGTACAGAATGACTCATATATGGGCATAAAAGGGATGTCACATCTAACCCCTCTGAAAATACTGGTCTAGAAGGCTATCTTACCTTAGATGTACTTATTTTCTCTCCCAAAGATTGGTCCAGGTGTTTTCTTTCTTTTTTCTTCTCCAAAAGATGCAATTTTGTAAATTTTTGTCCATTTGCCTTACCCGACCTGGGGTTGTTGTTAAAACACTGAACTTAAAACTCTAGTTGAAATATCATCTCTCGCAGGACTTCTGGATATGCATTCATCCAGTGCTGTGTGGAAGTCCCGCAAGAGACGAGATTTCAACGTGAGTTCAGCGTTTTAACAACAATAGACCTTATTCACACCACATGACCACATGGGGTGGCAGCAATGGAGTGATGGTCCTAAAAAATGAGTTCCGTTCAACCAATTTCTTTTAACCAAATCGACAAATGGGCAGATGATAACTTCAACATCCCCAAAAGGATTACATAGAAGGGCTACAGTAACTGGATCATCCACGGTAACAATATTCAAGTTAGGTTGCAACCTTAATGTGTACAAAGACTTGCTATCTTTGCAGTGCTTTCTCCGCCATCATATTAACTACCGTAATTGCCGGACTATAAGCCGCGGCTTTTTTCCCATGGTTTGAACCCTGCGGCTTATACAATGGTGCGGCTTATATATTGATTTTTACAGCCAGCGGCCAGTTAGTTCGTTTTACAATGGTCTTTAACACGGATTTATATATAGATTTTTACAGCTAACGGCCACCAGGGGCGCTCTAGCAGGAAGGACACCTGCGGTATATATAGTCAGGTGCGGCTTATATATATAAACATTTGTTTTTTGTTCTAAATTTTGCTGGTGCGGCTTATATTCAGGTGCGGCTTATAGTCCAGCAATTACGGGTATTTGTTGTTAGATTGTTCCTGATTAATATGCAAAAATCATTATACAGTAAGTTAATATGATGGCAGAGCAAGCATCTGCACAGATACTGTAGCAAGTCTTTGTACAGAGTAACATTGCAACCTAACTGCCATGAATATTGTGGATGTACCCTAATTCTATTTAATCCTTTTGGGGAGTCGATTTGGTCAAAAGATAGGTTGAACAGAACTCATATTTTGGGACCATCGCTCCATTGTTTGCAATTTGATTTGTAATGCAGGCTGCCACCCCATGTGGTCATGTTATCCAAGAATATGAATAAGGTCTATGGCTGCGCACTGCTAATATTACTGCTTGCCAGAGCTTGGATGAGATACTATCATTATAGCAGGCATGTTCTGAAAATCTAGAGAAATACGCAGATTTACAATAAAACCAATCGCTCCTGTCTAGGTAGCTAGGTCAGGTAGGGCAAATGGACAAAAAACGTACAAAATTGCATTTTTTGAAAAAAAAGAAAAAAACAACTAAAAGAAAGCATCCAGACCAATCTTTGGTGGAGAAAATAAGTACACCTAAACGTAAGATAGCCTTCTAGGCTGGAAATCTCCTTTAGAGGTGGAGAGACAGGGAGACCCCTGTTACTGTACACCTCTATAGCAATGTGCTTTAACCTTTTAATAAAAAAATATCACTTACCCTACCTTTAATTGAATAGGTGCAAAGTTATTTAGATGCAAAGTTATGCCACACCAAAAGCTAGAGTAATGTCAGTGTTTTGTTTGATTCTTTGATCAAACATATTTGACCCAGTAAATAACTCACCTCGGTTGCTGTTCGCACCCCATGTTGGTGACAGGGACGGGTCTGAAAGGCCCATGTCATTCTTGGCATAGACGCGGAAATGGTACTCTCTACCGCCTTCAATGTTGGTGGCTGTGAATGTGTTGCTATAGAGGCGGTCTGCTATGATATTCCACTTCCTTGTGGCTGAGTTGTGTTCTGCCACCACATAGTACAGGCGATCATCCAACTCTTGATCTGGAGACGGGGCCCAGGATACCACTACTTTGCCCTGGACAGTTTGCTCTAGCGCTATTGGACCTGGGCTCTTGGGTTCCTCTAGGAGCCAGTGACAGATGGAAATTTGAGTTATTATTGAGTTTAAAAAATAAATTAAAAAAATCCATACATTGACTATTGACCCCAAATTGTTTTATTTAGGGGTAGGCAACCTTAGACACGGGTGCTAACATTGGCAGAGGGGAGGGTGATCACTGGTACAATGGCATAATTGTGAGAGAGAGGATTGTTCTTTAAAATACAATATATTTTTTAAATGTAGTCAATCAAATTAAGTCCGCTCACATCTGTATTCATTTATTCAAATTACATCCTACGCATAATTCTACATTCATTCAAACTGAACTCTATCTGGGGAGGGAGTCTAGGAAATAGTTTGGTTATTGCTAATGATATAATGATCATTATCTTGATGTGAAAGAGAATATTTCAAAAGGAGAAGAAATAATAGGTTGTAATGCATATGGAGAATCTAAATATGTTTTGATTAAACTTAATGTTGATTTGGCACACAGTATGAAGAAACTAAAAACATGGAACATGGTTGCCGACCCCTTGAGATTGGAGTTGGTTGACTGTTTGTGTCTTTTCTTACCTGTGACTCTGACCTCAATGTCAAATGAGGCCTCACCCACACAGTTTTTGGCCTTTATAGTGAAGATGCCTGAGTCAGAGCGCTTTGATGAGGGGATCACAAGCTGTGACATTCCCTCTGTGTTGACAACAGTTATCCAGGGGTCTACAGGCTCATCGTCCTTTAACCAAGTGATCTCTGGTGGAGGCTCTGCCTGAAGATGGCAATAGAATACAATTAAATAAAACATGAGGCTCCCGTCACATCAATTTCATACTGATTGGCATGTCTTGAAACTTTGACTTTAATGCAAAATAAATTCACAGACTGACAGACTACAGTTTGTCAGCTTTAGGCCTAATTCATGATTGATATTCTTGTGGCGGAGGAGATGGCAATATGCAGTTTACTTATACAACTAACCAGCGGTGAAAAAAGTAGTCGCATGTTTTAATTAAGTAAAAGTATCAATACTGCAATATACTGTAGATACTCTGTTACAAGTAAAAGTCCGGAATTCAAAATGTACTTGAGTAAAAGTATGAAAGTGTTGCCATTAACATGTATTTAAAGTACCAAAAGTAAAAGTACAAAATACAACAAATAGCCTAGGTCTAAAGTGGTTAAGGTATGTATTTATAATATTATAATTTATATCTGCAAAGTAACTAAAGTTTCCAAATAAATGTAGTGCAGTAAAAGTAGAATATTTGGATCCGAGATGTAGTGGAGTAGAAGTAAAAGTATACAAAGAAATACTCAGATAAAGTAAAAGTACCTCAAAATTGTACTTAAGTACAGTACTTGAGTAAATCTACTTACTTACTTTACACCACTGTAACTAACATGAAATGTCACATTGTTCTCCTCAAACAATTGGGGTCTGTGACTCACACTATACTTGACATTACTGCTGGCCATTTTTCCAGAATAAGAATTTGTTTCTTTTTTTGAGGAAGCCATTGGAATGAATTCATTTCAGTACAGTATGGAAATCAACTTCAATTTCCCAGACAATGATTTGAATCTTGAAAAAGCTACCATGACCTACTGTATGAGTATGGTCCTTTTAAGACAGCAATGTAATACTTCAAATAATGTTTACAAAATGATTTAGAAAACAATCTTTAGATAGCAACAACTGCTCAACCTAAAATAATGGGTCATTCAAAATTGTGGGATTGAGGGAGAACAGGGAGAACTCATCTATACATACCTCATAGTTTATTTTCACACGCACAGAATTCCCTGCTCTGACAACCATGAAATCCTCTGGATCTTTAAAACGAGGTTTCACTGGACACACGCACGCACGCACGCACGCACGCACGCACGCACGCACACACGCACACACACACACACACACACACACACACACACACACACACACACACACACACACACACACACATATTAGTCCGTTATAGAACATGAATCATCATGAATTGTAGCTATAAACTGTGAGGACACTCTCAGGCATCGTAATTACTTACTGTTAGGATTCTTTGCACACACCATCTTGGAAGGAGGGCTTAGATCCCCGGCACCAGACTTATTGATGGCCGCAACTCTGAATTCATACTCTGATCCCTCTGTGACATCTTTAACTGCATAGCTTTCACCTGAAGATAACATGTAAGGCAAGGAAGATTTATATTTTATAACACTCTGGTGCGATTTGACATCCCATTTTCCAACAGGAAATGAGTTTTCTTCCACCATCTTCCTATAGTCAAATCAGAATATGCCATATCCCCTCTGACAGACCTTCGATAGGCTCATTCACGGGATTCAGGGCAATCCACTGGTTTGTGTCTTTCTTGCGCCTCTCCAACTGATAGCCAATGATTGGTTCTCCTCTGTCATCCTCTGGACATGTCCAGGTCAAGTTGATGCAGGTCTTTGAGGCACTGACCACATTCGGGGCTCCGGGTGGGCCAGACAGTACTAAGGAATCATGAGAAATTAAATGAACAAGATCGGTGGATGTGTGACATTCTGTGACTACCGTATACTGTAAGTTGTTGTGAAGTTAAGGTTATTGTCTCTCTCCCATCTATACGACTATACCACTGATTTAGTAATTCAGGATTTTCCAGAAAGTTCCTGGTGGGATTGGAGCAAATAGTATGTGGATATGCTGGAAACTGTGACCTTTCTGTATAGGGGATTTTACAACAGCATTGCAGCAAGATGTTCTGTAAACATGTGTCCCTCTACACTGGCTAAATAATTGATTGTAGGTGATAAATGTACCAGAAACCTATCCAGAGGCAGTTTTCATTCATTACAAACATAATTGAACAAATTAACATTAGACCCACTGAGTAATGCATGAACAGAATTCTTGGCTTACCCAACACACCAGCCATAATGGCATCGTCTGTCTCTAGGGCGTCACTGATACCCTCTGGGTTTTCAGCATAGATTCGGTAGTTGTACGTTTTGCCATGGGACACATTTCTGTCTCTGAAGGTGGTTTCGTCAGCTTTGACATCTCCAATCTTCGTCCACTGGCTTTGGTTTGTTTGTTGTCGTTCAATGATATAGTTGGTGACCGGGGAGCCTCCGTCGTCTTTAGGGGGGTTCCACTTAATCGCAATCATAGAAGACATAGTTTCAACCAGTTCAATTGGACCCTCTGGTGGACCTGGCCTGTCTGTTTGGGAAACATGGTATTAAAAGGCAGTTGGTTGTTTATTCATTTTTGAGGAATGATTATGGTACATCTAATATCAACCACATGAATCCTACTGTAGCATCCATATTCTGGTCATAATAGGTGAACATTCAGCGCAAATAACCAAACTATCTCACAATGCGTCACACATGCACTATGTTGTGTGAGCTTGTAGATGGGCTTTTTTTTATTATTATTTATTTGTGCAGAGGGGAAAATAGAAGGGGGACCAAGTATTGATCCCTGGGGGACCCCGTTCAGTAAGTGTAGTAGGTTATAGGGTTTAAGTGGATTGAAAAGCAATAATAGCTTGTTGACTTTTATCACCAACAATCTTGTTTTCATCTGCCAATATTTTCATACCAAGGACAATAAGCTGAGAGGTGGCTTCCACGGTCCCAAATGGGTTTTTGAGTTGGATCTTGACCTCCCCTGCGTCCGTACGCAGACAGTCTCTAAACTGCAGCCGGCTGAAGTTGGGCTCCTTTTTCATCATGACTCCTCCTCCTTCCTTCAACTCAGAGCCATCCTTAAACCATGTGACTTCCAAGGACTCCTGAGGAGGATATGGCATCTTGAAAGTGGCAGTCTGTCCCACTCTAACTATCACCGGCTTCGAGAACTTGTGAAGATCATCAGGGTCAAATTCAGGTACGTCTGTGAACCAAAAAAGTGCTTGATCAGATGAACGCATTTGCAAAGAATTGTTATGCGATTTGTCAGTAAATCTTTCTGGTGGGATATTGCTGGATAGATGAAAGAGAAATGCACAAAACAGCCTTTTATTGTTGTCTCTGCCTGTCCAGGTTTTCGCCGCGTCTGTCTGTCTGTGAGGCGTGAGCAACTAATTTCCAGCACTGTTGGACTGATCAGCATGAAACTGTGCACGTTTTGACCACTGTGGGTCTTCAGCAACTGACCTGATGAGGGCCCACAAGTGGTCGAAACATTGTTCGAAGAACTTAATACATTTTCTGCTGGGAGGCGGGGAGGCGGAGCTACCTTTTCCTTCAATTATCTGTCACATTTCTCATACTCCATTCTGATTGGATCTGATTGGCTTCCCCCTGTTTGTACCAGATTGCATTTTCTGTAGTAGTGCAAAGTGCGTTTTCTTCAAAACACATTTTGCTACTACGCCTACAGATTTTGTCCAAAACTCAGATCCCATTCCAAGTGGCTATGACCAAAATTTGCGGGCCCTGGGTAGAAAACCCAACCAGGCGGAGACCTGTTCTCTGAGGAGCACACTTTTATAGTTAATAGTTGTTATTGTTATGTCATACCTCCAACAATGAGCTTTGCTTCAGTAATTTGGTCTCCTGACTCAAAACGATACAGCCCTGAGTGATCATCTTCACAGCTTTTGATTGTCAGCTTGTGTGAAGTTCCGTCCTTGGTAATGCTGGCACCATGTTTCTGGTGAGACAAAGAGATGGCCAATATTGTGCAAAACGTCGAAATGAACCAAATGTAACAAATACCTAGTTGTCCTTTGCTTTACCTGGTGATTCTCTGATATAAAGGTCCAAACTAGGGGCATTGTAATACTTTACATACCTGTATGTGAGTTCTGTCACTTTCAATATTGCAGACCTGTCTTACTATTGTTATTTATTTATTTATTTATTTTTTTAGTGCATGACTGTATGTATGTCTGTCCAGAGCTAAGCTCACAAACTTCCAAATATTCTGCCAGTAGGCCACAGAAGTACATTGATCAATTTGACAAATTTTGTATACTTTTTGAAATATTTAGCTTGACTAAACACGACCGGGTGACATTTTATTGTGAAAATCAGACAACTATTTCTGCCTAAACAACATCACAAGAGCGCACACAGTGAGCAGCAGGACAGAACCACGGCATGCATACAGCACTGTTTCCGCCTAAAGGTCAAATCACACACAGGAGCGGCTGCCGGCTGGAGCGCACACAGTCACAGTGAGGCAGCAGCCTGCTGCTGGCAGGAGGACCCCGGCCGACACACACAAGCACCCAACCACAGCACGCACTAGCACCTTAGCCCATGTTCTCATCATAGCGAGGGTGGTTTAAAAGGCTATCTAAAATAATTAAGAGTGGCAGCCGACCTGGCGTTTATTTATGTAAATACTGTATGGGGCGGCATAGCTCAGGGGTAGAGAAACTGGTATTAGAGCACGAAGGGTATAAATCCCGAAGGGTTCCCAGTTCGAATCCGGGCTCCCCCTGAGTTAATTTCGAAGGGTCCTTGGGCAAGACTCTGAACCCCTAATTGCTCCCGGTGAGTAGGTTGGTGCCTTGCATGGCTTCCTCCGCCACCGGTGTATGAATGTGTGTGTGAATGGGTGAATGTAATGCACAATCTATGTAAAGCGATTTGGATTAAAAGCGCTATATAAATGCACCATTTACTGTATATTGCCTCGCAAACACTGAGGACGGCGTGCAGGGACAATGAGTGCGATGTGCGATGCCATTTGGAAGAACGCACGCACAGCTGTAGGCTATTTACTTTACTGCATGTAATCACGGGTAGACGGGCGGGTGACGGATCCTTTTTTTGACGGGCGGGGTGGATCTGGTTTTGATTTTTATATAATGACGGGTAACATGTCTGGATCTGATTAATGACGGGCGGGGCAGGCGCGGGTTGTCAAAATTGGACCCGTGCAGCACTCTGCATCATAGATGACTCATGTTACAGGCTAGTCTCGTGAAGTCTGAGATCCACCTTGGAGTTATTGTTTCTATGTGGATCCTGAGATCGACAGTTTTCTAGTTCATCAAACTTAAAAAGTTAGGGTTATCAGGGGAAAGCAAAATTAAACTAAATGTAAAGGCAAAAAGCTAGTATGGAGAAGAATGAAACCATACCTCTTCCCCATCCTTGAACCATTTTCCATCAGCATCAATATTCAGCTTAACAGCATGTTCAGCAGGCTGACCACGGATAGCATAGATATCAGATAGTCCACTTGTAATCACAGGCTCTATGTAAGGAAAGAAATAAACAATTAGACTCTGTAACAAAAACATGCTTAATTTAATTCATTCATACAATAAGATATCTGGACTGGATTGCCTTGTAATTTGCACCTTCATGATCCAATGATACCTACTGATTTTGGTGATAGTGGCTTTTCCCTGTAGCAGTCTTTTTTTTTTCACTTGCACACATTTTACTCTCAAAACAAAATATCTAAAAAAACACAGGCTGGATTGAGGTAGAATTCAACCTCTGTGTGGACCTAATGGGCTTTCCTCTATTACCACCATTAGCTACAGTACTCCACTTGCACACAACGACACAAGATATCTCATAATTTAAGGTAGGCTATTTTGCAAGACGAACCCTACTGATTGTTGTGACCCTTTTCCAAGTGGGTGTAAGGAGAAGCACAGCCTCTAGGGGCTTCTCCTTAGCAGACTTCAACAATACTGATAGTTCAAAAATATTCATGATTTATAGTCATTTATTTTTTGACCATAAGTCGCAGTTTACTATGAAAACCATCACATCTTGTCTGTATCTTGTCTGTAACTTATCTATAGCTGCTGACCTGTTGTGACATCACATTTTGACATCACATTCCGTCCTTGTCCCTTGTATGCCCATTGTATGCCCATACTATGATCCCTGATCTCCATGTATGTCTATAGCTGACCTATGACATCACATTGTTGTGACACCACATTGTGACATCACATAACGTCCTTGTCCCTTGTATGCCCATATATGGAGATCCCTGATGTCATCAATATTAAGCCCATAGCTTGGAATGCCCATATATGGACATAATGTGTGAGTCTCATGTGGTCTATAACATAAGACATCTATGATGTCAGACGTCAGTCATATCCATATTTGGGGAAATATTTTGTCCACATTTTGTCCAACGTAAACAACCAACCGCAACGAATCCCACTTGCAAATTAATTCTGTCCTGTGCGGATTCTGTCCTGCGTGACCTCGCCCTATGCGTCTTACTGGTATTATGTATTGCTTATGTATTTCACTATGGATTCTAGCTCTGTGTTGAGTTCGCATTGGGCCTGAAATTCTCATCCTGATTAGACCGCAATCCAACAACATTCTGTCCGAAACTGAAGACACTGGACCAACAACACCAAATGTTAAACTGTAGCCTGAGAATACTGTCTGAACCCAAACTCAGTCTGACCATGACCTGCCAGCCAGTCTGAATAACACCAGATATTTCTAATGTAGAAATAGATCAGCATGTAACAGTAGCTATCATTATGGCATGTTAACGTGTTGCGATAATGACAGCCATCATTACATTTGTTTAAAAGATACAAATTAAGTGAAACTAAATAATGTCTTAAGTTACTAAAAAAAGGAATACGTACAGAGATGTGTACCTTAGTTTTTTCAGTGCATAATTCAAGTAACCTGCATGTCAGTTTGATCTGATTATGTTTTTGACTTTTGGGAATTTTACATTGCAATATCATGACACAAGCACTAACTATCATGCTAAGTCAGTGGTTCTCAAAGTGCATTCTGGGTTCCTTTTGGGGGTTCAAAATTGACCATTACAAGGCCCTGTAACTCTAACAGTATACTATGTCTGTGAGGTTCCATTTGGTTCCAGAGTTAAGGGGAGACCTTGAAATTTTAAAGTTTGAGAACCACTGTGCTAAGTAACACAGAAAGACATTCCACATGTCAGCATACACACTTGTGGAATGTGATTCTTCAGTGTACAGTACTGACATCGGATCGTTATTTGAAATTAGAACTCTCCTTTCAGTGTGGGAATTATTATTATTATTATTATTACAACTTCTCAATCACAGAAAAAAGGGCATCAGTTCTATAAGGATTTTGGTTAATGGGTTTAAATTTAAGTCTTGTTAGAAACGTTACAATCTTGTGCCTAGCCATTAATATTTCATGAGAAAAATGATTAGACTGCTGTATTAATTGTTTCCTGGATTATTCCATAATAATGAATGTTATTATTACATTCATCCCATTCCCTATGGCTTACCATCTCCTGCATCTGTAACCGATTGGTCAAGCCCTGTGACACCAGCAACAATATATAATTTAAACTCGATTCAGCATTTTTCTCACCTAATGCCCAAAAGTCTATGTATGAGGATCAATCATCAAGCATGCTAGATGATTGTGATCTGTCTTACCACAACCTGAAAGTCCATCTGCGGTTGCTTGTTTAGGCCTATCACAATTACCTGTCAGTGATCAGTTAGCAGTTAGTATATCACTTCTACGTATCCTAGATATACTTATAACTACATAAGCAGTTATAAGAAGCTATGAAAGGTTTCATCAATGCTTTTCTGTGCCTTTTTACAGAAAAGCATTATGTTTAAGCACTATGAAGTAAGCAGTTTAACAGCAACATATTGATGTTGTTAATATGTTCTTAACATATTAACTTTAACATGTTAATTATGTTCTTAACATAATTAACATTTTACAGCCTATAACTCTGCCGTATGAACAGAGTTACGACTATAGCACACTGACTTCTGAAGCCATTCTATCTCAAATGGCTTTCATGTTCAGAATTATATCCATGCAGTGGTTAACACTTTGGTGGACGTTTCTTACCACTGCTAACCACATCCACAACCTGTGGATCCGATATACTCACTGCTGGTGCTCCACTTTTACCTACATCAATCATCAAAATTCATCAATGAAGCTGTCATAAACAAGGATATTTATCATACCAACTAGATTGACAATTAGGTGACCATATAACCAGAAAATGAATGAACTTTTACTCTGCTATTATTATCATTTACTTTACAAGTTAACAAACAACATTTGTGATGGTAATGTACAGTATGTATGTATGTATGTATGTATGTATGTATGTATGTATGTACTGTACTGTATGTGCAATCTTATTGAATGATAGAATGGAATGGTAAAACTTAAAGGCAGCCTTATTTCAGATAAAGTCTTGGCAGGTATGTTGGACTCAAGTCTGGTCTTTGACACAAATAAATCCTAAGATCAATAGTTACGTTACTTAATGGGTCTGGCGTTCTTACTTACTCTCTTTTGGTGGCTCAGCCGGAGCTGGAACTTCAGCAGGGGGCGTAGCAGGAGTTGGAGGTGGAGGTGGAGTAGCAGGAGCAGGAGTTGGGATAGCTGGAGCAGGAGCTGCAGGAGTTGGTGCAGGAGCTGGTGCAGGAGCTGGTGCAGGAGCTTCTTCAGCAACTTGCTTCGCAGCTTGAATCTGCTCTTTCTTTTCCTCTCTCTCCTTCTCTAGTTTTGCCGTTTGCTCTTGAGCAATCTTTTGCACGTCCGCTGATCCTCCTGCCCTTGTCGTTTTTCTTGCTGTCTTTTTGCCCTTTTGTGCATTTTTGTCAGCTGGATAATGCAAAAAGATGTTCATGTAAGAGGAACATAACACATCTTCAAGTGAACGCCAAGGGTCATGTGACAAAGTATACATCGCCTTAACTAAGACATATCGTAATACAAAGAGAACATTTCTGTCATCGTTGTCCTGTTACCAGTCGTTCATGTCATGTTCAAAAATTATACATTTGCTGCTGAATGTTGTGTAATGGCTTACCTTCAACAATGAGCCATGCATTGCAGGATTTTATGCCTGCACAGGCAGAAAAAATGCCTTTGTCGACTATCATGCAGTCTTTGACCACCAGCCTGTGAACGAGCTTGTCTTCTGAAACCTCAATATCATATTTATCCCCTTCTTCCAGTGGTAAATTCTTGCCAAACCACTTAATCTTGGAGAAGGGATTTGAAAGGACACATTCGAAGACGGCATCTTCTCTCTCCGTACATTTCACTTCCTGGATTTTGACCAAGAAATCCACCACAGGAACTGAAAATAATATTGTTAATCAGACTTAGTTATTTAGATTCAGAACTTGAACTATCAATGTCCAAGTGTGTTAAAAACAACATGGTTCATATAAGGCCAACAAAAGCCTAATTAAGTCCTATTTTTACTTGGTTTGGGGCACAGGTGTCACGCACCGAAAAGAGCAGATCTAAAAGCTCACAATGTGTTATGCTGTGTATACATCTGCTGCTATGCATAAGCATTTCATAAGTATATCATGTATAGGCTATAATCTGCTGCTATGCTCTTACACCTTTTTTATATATATATATTTTTTTATCTCAGGTACCATGTGTAAATAGATACTGTATATTTGTTCTCTGTTTTTCTTGCTTGATCTCCACCCTCCCCCCCATTCTTTTTCCCTTTCTTTTATGGAAACTAACGATAAGATGGGAACGATGCACAAAAAATAATTTCACCCACTTCTTTACTTAAGCTGATTCTGAAGCATCATGAACTTTTAAGTTTGGCTATTCCCTGTGCATGACACCTGCACAACTCAGTACAACCCAGTGCAACCCAGGCTTTAAGGCGATTCACACAGCCTGAGTGAAGTGCAGAACCTACTTTTGAAATCTGTTGAAAACGCATTTACATCTTCAACATCCACCTGGTACAATCCTGCATCATCTGGTAGGAGGTCCTTGATGCTGAAAACATACTTTTGGCCTACTTGCTTGAGGACATGCTTCATATTTTCTGCCTCATCTCTACTGCATGCTACCATCTCGCCATCCTGTAAGGCAGTCATACGCAATGTCATTTACTTTCAAAGAGGGAAATTAGAATGGTCTTGGAAAATGAAGTTGCAAGGCAATGTACCATTCAAATGAAAGCAAGAGAGGGAGGAGGTGTAGTACTCATGTTGTCATAGGCAGAATCATCAGGGGTCATCAACATGTCCGTACACGAACAAACGTATCCGTTGGTTTTGTCCGTGGCGAATTCTAGATTTTCTTTTTTTACACAGCATTACAATTTTATTATTTTCATCATAAGACCCAATTACTGAATGTCAGTCTCCAGGTTTTCTGTACTGTATGACACTTGACTAATTAACTGTGATACTATGGCATATTAGGAGTCGACTAGTACTAGTGGTTCTCAAATGTTTTATTTGCGAGGACCCCCATAACACTGAGTGTGTACAAATTGAACCAAGTGGTTCAATTTGTACACTCTCAGTGTTAAGCCCGCGGTGATAAGCTATCTACCGTGGTGTAGTCTTTTTAAGTCATAAAACTACAACATTACTCGCGGTAAAGAGCTATCCACCACGAACCCACGACACATCTCTCTGTTTTTACTTTCAGACAGATCGGCCCATCACCCCGTTCACTGATTGGTCGATCTAGACCAGTCAGTCACAGTGATAGGACTTCACCGTGACTGACTCTGATGGCCTCCACTTGTTTTCTCACTTTAGGTGGATAGCTTGTCACCTAAAATCTGAGGTGAATAGCTTTTCACCCTGGACTCTGATAGAGGCTTAACACACCTGTTATGGTCATTCAGCACTATCTCTTTATGTGTTTCTGGTAATATTATTGTTCACTAATTTTGTATGTCCGTTGCAAAAAAAATATTTGGACTTTTTTTGGCCAGCATGGTGATGACCCCTGAGAATCATCTTTAGACTGCATTGAGAGATATTATTCCAACAGCAAGAATTACAATTTAAAAAAGTCTCAAAAAGACTTCTTAATTGACAGATTTACCTTGTAAATAAATACGGCACTGTTTGGGTTAATGAGATCCATGTCAAGTTCAAAGGATGCTGTGCCGTCTGCGTTGACGTCGATGGGTTTCAGGTTAGAAATGTTTTTGATAAACTGAGTGAAAGATATTCAATAAAAAGGGAGAAAATAAACATAATTTAAGTAAAAAAGATACATTAAAATATACATTAAAGATACACAATGACTATCAAGGTCTTAACACAACGTGGGCATGACAAATACATGATACAACAAAAATGTTGATCTTGTGGATTTTGCATGATCGCATAAAATTATAAATATAGTTGATTCATAAAGGACGATTATTGGCCGTAAAAAGCTGTATAAACAAATAACCAAATAAAGATTATCACATGTGGATGTACTCAAGACATAAACACCAGTTATACAAACATATTTTGAAATGAATTAATCACGTGAAAACAATTACTATTATTAAAATATTATTTTGTCAATATTGAATATCCAGAATGCTATTATGTATTTTCTCTTATAAATGACGAACCTCTGCTTGCTCTTCTTCCCTTTCCTTCTTCATCTCTTGAAGTTTCTTGAGCATCCAGCGGAAGTCAGTGATTCCATACTCTGCGCAGAGCCTCTCATAGTCCTTCTTGTCAGCGCTAAGCAAGAGCTCCCAGAACTTTGGGTCTATCTCGTCTTTGTCTCTTTTTTTTGGCTGCTCAGATTTGGGACGGACCTTGCTATAAGTCAGAATAACATGTCATCAATTGCATATACTTGCACATTAGGGCATTAACGACTTGTGATTTTTGCAAGTGGACTCGACTCAGTAAAAAGTTGAGTTGAAGTCGACTTTATCGTTTGATGATGTCATCACATCATACACGCCCCCCCAATTATTTTGGGGAGTCCCCAGATGATTAACTTAATGTGAAACATTGTTTTCTCACTCAACAGTAAACAAACCAACATAAAGTTTAAGTGTATAGAGGGTATCTGCACATTTCTAAAGTGCCAATTTAAGGACCTTTTACCTCTAAAATGACAAATGAAACATTCTCCAAATTGTCAAATATATAGAGGCAGAAATCTAAATGTTCAACTTTTTCGTTAATGCCCTATTGGACATTAGCATAAAATGTATATCTAAAAGTAAAATATAAATACAATATAGCAGCACCTTTTCCTAGTCAGTACCCGCTTGAAGTCTTCTTGCTTTTGCTCCGGTTCCTGTGGTCCCTTTTTGTAACCAACTAAAAGGAGAAAAAGAGTTTTACAGTGTAACCTACAGTATGATTAAACAATGATAAGAGAGTGTTCTAAGTAATGATTATTAGAATAATTTGAATCCAGGCAAGATGTAATCACAGTGTGTCAGACTTCACATAAATTATATATATATTATATATCATTTAAAAATTACTTAAATTGGATGGAATCTAGAATCCACTTTTGGAATGTTTCATTACGGTGCCTTTACACTAAGAAATCTCAGTCGATAACATTAACAAACATGTTATTGGCCTGGCAAGTAGTAAACCTTTATCTGTGAAAGGCTCAAAACATCAGCTTGTTAAGGATACATTTACAACAGGAGCGTAAAAACAGTGTGTGGATTGCGGACATCTAGCAAGGAAACAACTCTACCTGCAATTACATTCAGCACAACTGTTACAAATGCTCTCCCATATTCATTTGTGGCAGTGCATCTGTAGGTGTCTGCTTGATCTGGTTTAACATTTGCCATCTGAAGAAAAATAAATAAATAGGAAAAACAATAAACATGTGAATGGGGACATTACAAAATTAAATTGAGCAGTACGAAGTCTTTCTCATATAGTGTGACAACGTAATGAGGCCATGTCCACAGAACGCATTTTTGTGCATGCCTTTCTGCCATACATTTCTATGGTGAAGAGAGACATATAATGTTCCTTTCCCAGCTCTGTGCATTTCAGCACTTTTTGGCGGAGCACACTGGTTGTTGCAAGCATAAAATAGTTAAACATTTGGGGAGGAGCGCCGCTCATCAATGTCACGCTTGATCCTCCTGGCTTACAACCCGAATCGTTTACGATCTTACTTTGAAAAGTTACCCCAAAGATGAGAAGTCCATATTTAGGCCTACTGTTATTTCTGTACTGCTATTTGTGCTAATAATGCTACAGAGGACACAATTTGAAACCATTACAAAAAGATGGCCTCTTAGGCTGAAACAGTGTCTGGTGTGCTCTAGAACTTACTAGAACTGTAAATGATAGAGCAGACCAGAATATAACAGAACTTACTAGGACTGTAAATGATAGAGCAGACCAGAATATAACAGGAAAGATATCACTGTTCATTGCTTGCTTGATGGTCTTAGTAAACTATGCTTTTTATTGTACTTTCATGTTTGAATAGTGAATTTATATTTTAGATATTGGGAACAGGCAGGTTCTGACCCATTTCACAAGATCTCTTGGGTGAGCTGTCCAAATCCACATTTAGCATATAGTTCAGACAGAGAGAACGGGGCATAAGAAATGCACAGGAATGCACAGGACAGGAGTGGTCCAGTGGGATAGCTAGAGAACTGAACAATACTGACCCAATCAGATGGCTGTCATTGACAAATTGGATTTATTTGCTTTAGTTGCTTCTTTTTGTCTCGTTTCCTTTCTCCCTCTAAAATGTTCTTCTCTCTCCCATTTTTGGACTTTTTCACTTACCTCAAGTAGATGCTCATTATTTACGTCATCATATTTGGAGTTGTATCTTGTTGCGTCAGATATATCTCCATTATTTCTGGTCCACACTACAGTCGGTGCTGGATCCCCAGTAACAATGGCTTTAAAGAATGAAGATTTGCCTAAAACAAAAAATAAAACAGAGTCACTTCACTTGGTATGAATCGCTTGGGCCCAAGGTGGAGCGACCTGGAATTATTTTATACTTTAGCTATTGAAAAATAGCAGATATACAAGCTCACAAAGCTCATAGATCTGCTATTTTTGAAAGGTCGTGAAAATGTGTGCAAATCTTTGAACATATGTATTTTTCAAGCAAACATTTGTAACAAAAATGGAACTAATTTTGAGATGGGGGTCCGTGGCCAAATACATATCATTTTGGGGGTCCTTCACATGAAAAAGTTTGAGCACCACTGACATGGAAATATAGATTTTTCAAAAAACCTTAGAAGGATTTGAAATATTCAAAGACTTGCAAAATGTTATTTTTTTTTCAAAAATAGAAGATCTACAAGCTAGAATATCTGCTTGTATATCTGCTATTTTTCAATAGTTAAAGCACCCAGGTCCCAGAATTTGGTGCGACACCCATGCATAAGCCTATTTTATATATACATTGCAGTCTAACTTTCTGATTATAGCTATAACTACAGTACCATAACATTTTGAAATTGCATTTACACATGAGCTGTGACTGGTATTGTACCATATTTGCAGAGGAATCCCCATAAGATTAACAGTATGGGGTTTTGGTCACCTAATCCCTGTTCACAATTTTAAAATGGAGTCAATTGGCTTATAAATAATTCTGCTTGGTTTAAATTGCAAATGCCCAGAGATTAGATGACAGGCCTGAGTTCCCTTTTGCTTTTCCCCAAGTTGAACCCCAGCCCATTATGGCTCTGGATCTAGGATAATGCACAGTATGAAAACCTTGTCATATGAGAGCATTTAGAATCATTAATTCATACAGTTCATTTTCCTCAGGCGTACCCTCTTGGATGGTCAGAGCAATTGGCTTGCGGGTGAAGTCAGGATGGTTCTTTCCCTCCGGTAACGTCTCAACAAACTGTACGATCATAACCCCAGGGACTCTCGATTTCTTTTTGATCGCCACTGTGCAAAGGAGAAGTTACAATATGTTACCCTTTGACGGTTGAAAAAAGACAGCAACCCACACTTCAAAATAGTCTGTTGATTTATCACGGAGCTGTCACCCACATCAACCATGCTGAAACACATTCTAATACAAGATATATTAGAATGTTTAATGTTATTCATTGTTTTTCAGACCTGTACATAAAACCCATGGATCTGGGTATTATTTATATCATGTTCATGATGTTCATGGATGTGGGTATTACCCAGTAATTGCCGGACTATAAGCTGAGACTTTTTCCCATGTTGCGAACCCTGCGGCCTATACAACCACAGATATAAAAAGCTAGATGCCTCGTTCGCCTCTGCAGTTCATTGGAGTTGTAGTCCGGACTTCCTGGAAAAACCAAGGGAACCCTGTCAGTCAAAGTGACTACTGGCCAATCACAGCGTGTCTTTTCCGGGACTTATCCAAGGACTACAATTCAATTCAACAGAGCCAGTTCCTGGTGTTGCGCTGCTCAGCTGTTCTTACAGGCTGCTACGTAAAGACCCGCCCCCACCTGCCTCTGATTGGCCTAGCAACTTCCCTATGTGTGACGCACGTCACGTGGAAGCGATGCATGACGGTCCGGATTCCCTTGGTCCCTTGATGCATATGCACCAGAGCCGAAGGAGGCGTCTACCTTTCTATGTCTATGTATTCAATGATGCGGCTAATCTATATATTTTTTACAGCTAACGGCCACCAGGGGCGCTCTAGCAGGAAGCAGGAAGGACACGTGCGGCTTATAGTCAAGTGCGGCCTGTATATGTACACATTTGTTTTTCGTTCTAAAAGATTAGCTGGTGCAGCTTATATTCAGGTGCGGCTTATAGTCTAGCAATTACGGTATTTATATCATGTTCATCATGATGAATTAGAAAATACAAACCTTTCAATGTCATCTTTTAACAACATATTTATTCCCATAAAGGTTTTCCTTATATTATGTGTATTCATGCCAACACTGTGTACAGATATGTAGGAATATTCCTGCATATCACACGCACAAAAAACTGTACGCTCTTATGTCCATCAATATGATATATGAATATCATATCAGTTCTTCATGCCTTGTAGGAGCAGGAACAAAACCAGTTGGGGGGGCTTTCTAGTTATTGTTGCCTACTGTAAGCATACCTTCATTACCATCAGATATGTCTTCATCTGGACCTGATGAAGCACATTGTGAGGAGCACATAGAGGGCATGTCATGTCAGCGGGTCATTAGAACTGCAGGATTGGTCTTCAATGCAATAACCACAATGTGAGGTCTAGAAGCTCAAGGGCTGTATTTTGATTGTCTTAAGTGCCAGCCTTAACTTAAAGGCCTGTCCATACTATCTCCGACCACCAAACTTTTCGTCAGAGAGTTCCGACTTTCCAATATGCACCTTTCTGAACTCTAATTTCGGGGTAATGCTTTTCAGAAGATGGGAGTGACGTCATTTTGTAGTTGAACCGGACCTTTACGACGAAAAGTTTGGTGGTCGGAGACAGTGTGGACAGGCCTTTAAGTTAAGGCATAAGAGCTGGTACTCAAGACAATCAAAATAGAGCCCTCGAACTCGAAGACTTTTTGTGACTAACATTTACCATCCAACTCTTTTGTAATGAACAGAGTCCCCATTGAAAGACTTATAGCCTGAATAAAAACGCATATGAAATTCACATTTTGACAGAGGCTAAACTGTATACCTTAATTTAAAAATTATATTTGATGCAGTCTATACATAGAAACATCACTAAATTATGCCGGTGTTTGAAAAAGGCAAAAAGAAACAAAAGCTGTTCATCGTCATCCGACAATCTACCTTATTTCCACTCAACCCATCTAGTCTAGAACTTACATACTGTATGTCAGATGTGCCAAAGACACATTAAGATCCTGAAAGACAACGCTGTTAGGGGCTTGATAGTTGTTGGCAAACCATCAGACTAAAGGGCTTTGCACACAGACGCGTTTTTTTCGCACGGAAAAAAATGACAATTTCATTTTTTTAAAGAAAAAAATGATTCTCTATGACCTCATGCACACCGGCTCCTAATTTGCCATGCGGCACGTGGCTGCGGCAGTGCGTTTTCTTTTTTTTCCCCCAATCGATTCGTGCATCTTGTCACATGCGGTAAAAACTCATCATTCCTTTTATGACTCCTTATTGGATCCGCAGCGCGGATTCCGCACAGCATTGCACACCAAATCCAATGCGTTTTCATGCAGCAAACGGAAAAAACGCAATTGTTGAAAATCACGCCTGTGTGCAAAGCCCTTAATGGCCCAGGTCCCTGTTGAGGTGAATGCTCCAGTAGGCTTTTGGATCCTCAGGAGTACCTTCCAAATAAGTGTTTTTCCCACAAAGTTGTACAGTAGACTCTATTGTCTATTGTTGTCTTTTTACTCTCCTTGACAACTGTGAGTCAGCACAAGCACAATGCCTTCTTGGTTCTATTTTAACTCTATTGTTCCTCAGCCCTATGTTGCTATACAGCCCAATGTTTTAAGAAAAAACCCTCTTATTCAAATGTAAACTGTACGATCATAACCCCGGGGACTTTCGATTTCTTTTTGATCTCCACTGTGAAAAAAAGTTGCAATATGTTACCCTTTGACGGTTGAAAAAAGATAGCATCCCACACTTCAAAATAGTCTGTTGATTTATCACAGAGCTGTCACCCACATCAACCATGCTGAAACACATTCTAATACAAGATATATTAGAATGTTTAATGTTATTCATTGTTTTTCAGACCTTTACATAAAACCCATGGACCTGGCGTCATGTTCATGATGTTCATGGATGTGGGTAGTATTTATATCATGTTCATCATGATGTATCAGAAAATACAAACCTTTCAATGTCATCTTTTAACAACATACGGTATTTATTCCCATGAAGGTTTTCCTTGTACTATGTGTATTAGAGGTGTAACGATACATTTTAACAGTGATACGATACGCATCACGATACATGGTTAACGATACTATACATGGACGATATTGGTTCATTCATGGCGATACAATACGATTCGAATTAATGATTTAAAATCGATATAGTAACTATTTTGCAAAGAAATTAAATCTGTGTAAAACGTGTACAAAAATCTATTATTATGGAAGTAAACGCTGTGTTTATCTAGCAAATACATGGACATTATATTTCAACACATATGGACAAACCCACCTTGACATGAACACAGAGATTATACACATTTATCGATAGACCAAGAGTATCTATATGGAATGGAAAGGTAATTAGACCCCTCTTTTTCATTTTCCCTCTTAAAATTGCCAAATACAAGGCACAAAATTGGATTGCAAAACGATTCGATACCGATTATCGCATTTTAAAACGATACGATACAAAGCCAAAACGGTACGATATTTAGCTTTTGCAAACAATTTAGTAGATCATTGCAAATTAAAAATCGATTTTTCGATTCAGTTACTATATTGTTACACCCCTAATGTGTATTCATGCCAACACTGTGTACAGATATGTAGGAATATTCCTGCATATCACGCGCACAAAAAACTGTACGCTCTTTTGTCCATCAATATGATATATATGAATATCATATCACTTCTTCATGCCTTGTAGGGGAGGCTTTTATTGTTGCCTACTGTAAGCATACCTTCATTACCATCAGATATTTCTTCATCTGGACCTGATGAAGCACATTTTGAGGAGCACATAGAGGGCATGTCATGTCAGCGGGTCATTAGAACTGCAGGATTGGTCTTCAATGCAATAACCACAATGTGAGCTGATAGCAGCTCAGAGATGAGGACTAGAGGTCTAGAACTCCTAGGGGGTCCTCAGAGTTACTACAGGGGGTCCTCCAAATCTTTTTGTGATAGAAACCTTTTCTCCTTTTTTATATTAACCAAAGTTGAACCCTAGTGTCCATATTTTCTGAGAACCTTAGCCAAAAATAGCAGATCTACAAGCTCACAACCCCTCGGGCTGCTGTGAGCTTTTAGATCAGCTATTTCCGGCAAAGTGTTTTGGTGTAGAGGGGAAAAAGAGCAGACTAAGTAGATCAAAGGTCAAGTTTATTGAGTATTGATCGTTCAAGTGGTTAAATATCTGAAAACTCAAATTTACACAAATCCAAAATACACTGATGATTGTGCTGTCAAACGATTAAACTATATGGAATCTATGACTATGATCTAAGGTTGTGGGGGTCCCTGCTTCGTCTCTCTCTCAACTAAGGGGTCCTTGGCCTGAAAACGTTGAAGACCCCTGATGTAGGTTTCTCTTTACCTCTCTTTACCAGATCTAATATACCATATATATCGATATCTAATGACCACTCTCCAGTAGTGAATGAAGAATTTCACTTACCTTGGCCAGCGGCCATCCCTTGTGTGTCCTTTGATTTTGTAATCATCTTGTATTCGTTGATTACTGGATGCAATAAGCAATATATCTGTCTGTAAGGAAAAAGGGAAAAAAGCACAATGGTTTGACTTTAGTACTGGTTTTATGTTCACTGCTGATTAAGTCTTCTTTTGCTCTAATAATGTCATGTTATTTTATATAATCTTTCACTGTTACTGTATATAAATTCACAAGAACCATCAACATAAATGGTTCTTGACAACTTCTCTAAACACTATCAAAAATGGAATACATATTTTTTTAGTGTAAGTAAATATACAGTATTTACGTGTTTTAGCATAAATAGATTTCTGACAAAGTGTTGTTGCACTCCTAAATATCCTCACGACACGCACTAAGACTGTTTGTTTTTTAGTGCTAGTTCCATACTGTCACAACAAGAGGTGTCGCCAAAATAGAATTAACATTACACAGTGTGATTTTTAATCCCTTTAGTCTAAAATGTTAATGGCATATATATTTTTTTATAATTTCTTTTTAACTCATTTGGCCTGTCATTGACCGTGGTTTACCTTTTTTCTTTTTTAAGGTCCACGTGAACCATTGAAATGAAACACCCAACATCTGAACTTTGGGTGCAGGGTGACACTAGTGCACAGAGCATATGGCCATATGCTATTAGTGAGCATGAGGGCCTCCTGGGCTTGGATCAAACCCCTGTCTTGCCTCGCATATCTCTCCTCTCTTTCTCTCTCCCTGTCTCTACACTATCAGAAATACATTTTCTGATAGTTTTTTAAATGTTGTGCACTTCATAGGCATGTTAGAACGTTTCATGGAAATTCCTAAAAAATCCCATGATAAAAACAGGTTTACGCGTTTTACAAACTGCTCAAAATGGCAGAAAATCTAAGGGCGGAGCTTACTTGACAAAGACACAGATGTGTTCCTTTTGAGTCAAGGCATGCATGTACTGTAAGCAAGTTGCAAGCAAGTTTCTTGTTGTACCTTGCTCTTTACTGTACTCTGTTCTTGTTCTTGTTTTATCTTTTATCTTTTTCATACTTCTCTGTAACTTTGTAAATAACCTTATACTGCTGTGCTGCCTCTGGGCAACAGATTTTCCCCCTTGGGATAATAAAGGTATCTATCTATCTATGTCTTCAAGCAGAACGAGGCATGACTTATGCCCGTTTCGCATAGCGCCCCCCTTTGGCCAATTGGAATAAGATTGGTTTAATTTATATTTGGACTAACCCTCTACATCTTTGCCAAATGTCATGAACATGTGACTTTGCATGTAGGCTATGTTTTAGAGGCAGAAGAATAATTTGCATAAAACTGCAATATTCATTGAATTATTAAAAGATAATGTTTCAATTTAAAGAAAATCTGCCCAACGGAACTTTAGATATTGGTCCAAAGTTCATATAAAAAAAGTTCCGTGCTCATGACGCGAAAATCCCAGGAGGAGATGGATTTGAACAGTTTTTCATATAATTCAAAATGGTGGGAGATCTAAAGGTCAGAGGTCAAAAGTCAGAATGTCAAAGTTGTTCAGCATGAGGAGACTCATACGTGTATACAGGTTTCGTGGTTGTGGGTCAAACAGAGCATGAGCTATACTTGTTCAAAGTTTGCACTTTCAAAGGCTTCCTACAGCGCCACCCTTTGGCCAATTGTTGCGAGCTTCGTGTTTTCGCCGTTTGGCATAGTCCTCTACCATATTTCCGAGTTTCGTAAAAAGCGACTGCATGGTCAAGCCAGGACAGAAAAAGTGGTGGAAGAATAATATTAGAAATACCAAGCCCCTCATAGGGCTTGGCGACTAAAAAAGAGAACTTGCTAACAGTTGAAACGTTATACTATTAAATTTTTTTTTTTAAATAAACAATAAAAGTACATTTCATACCGTTTTAATTTTAGCTGAGATTTGTATTGATGTGTCACTAAATACTGCCTTCTTTTATTACCTATCTGTTGCTAAAGTAAGAATGATTGATTTCACTTTCCAAAAATAGGAGATTGGGAATTCAATTAAGCGTTTGGATTTGTTTATAAAGCATCTAGGCTATCAGTATAAATGTAGATTCACACACTACCTGTTTTCCAGTTCAAATGACGGATAGATGTCATTTTCTATAGTCTATAACGAGGGCTTGGAGCGCAAAGGGCCTAAGTGACTTTTTCGTTTTTTTCACAGGACATCTTTCCATTGATTGTAATTATTTAATAAAAAGAAATATGTTTAATCAATCTATACTTTAATACAGATTAGGCTTCAATGAATGTATTTTAAATTATACTTTTTTAATGTTGTTTGTAGTTTAATTATTACAATCAATGAAAAACTGTCCTGTGAAAAAAATGAAAATGTCACTTAGGCCCTTTGCACTCCAAGCCCTCGAGCACAGGTTAAGTAATGAAGATGACAACAAGGTGATGACATTAGTCATCGCGGTAGGTGGCACCTGATGGCTTTCTGAAACTCGATCCCCATGCTTTTTCCTTGGGGCCACGTTTGCTCTGACAGTCTGTTCCATCATTGAGTTTCAGGCTCTAGATTGCCGGCAATATGTCTCCTAAAGGAATTTCTCGTTGACATGCTGTGTTTGTGTTTTCTCTGTACTTGTTGAGCTCTCCACTAAATCTTAGTTGTTAATCGGCAGAGTAAAGGTATGAGAAAACATGTCCACATTTTTTCATCACGCATGGCCAAAGACTGGCTGATAGTTTGGTTGATAACGGTTTGTACTGGCAAACGTTTGTGTCTGCACAAGTTTAGCTTGTTCTGTTACTTCCAGATGGAGCTACTGATTGTCTGACCTGCCAGTTTGGACAAGAAATATGACGCTGATTGGCCTGATGTGATCTCATGCAACTGTGCTTACACATGCACTCACGTACGTGCGCGCACACACACACACACACACACACACACACACACACACACACACACACACACACACACACACACACACACACACACACACACACACACACACACACACACAGGGGGAATTAATGATCTGTTGCAGATCAGAGATTGGGTGGTTAATTCTGATTATGGCTGCCTCAAAAGACTGAATTTTGATCCTATACTTAGACAGCATATTTTGCTAATGATTGGTCAATTATCACATCTTCTTGCAGCACATTCTGAATGAAGGTGAATGAGTTATATTTTTTGAAATGAAAGGCTGTGCTTCGCTTGTGCATATGGCCTTTCCTTGATTGACCTGTAACTACTGTACAGTATCAAAATACAATAAACTGTTTCCCTTAGAGCTTGTAGACATGATATGAATGATGTCCATTGGGATGAACATCTGAATGTAATCAAATATGAATCTTTCCTATGGGAAACTAATTTAAATATCAATACAATGTTAATGCTAAAAATACATTTCCCACATATTGCATGGATACATTTGCCAGACATCACAGTTTAGGGGTTTTAAAAGTAAGAAATCTATTTGGTTTTAGTCACCAGCAAGAAGAAAACATTTCTGGATACAGATGTGTCTTTCTAAAAAAGTAGGGACATCTGCAGTAAATTCATTAACCCAACATAACTATCTACTGTTTAGATGTGTAATGTAGGGTATCCAATAAGGGCTGCTGCCGGTACGGTAAGTGAGAAAGCTGGATAGTCGTGATAGGTCAAATGCCACATAAAACTATGACCGCCATCTTAGGTGTCAGCATGCCAGTTGGTGTGATGAGCAAGACTTACTAAAATCAGCTCTAGCACGTCATCATCTATGTATCAGCTCAAATACGTCATCGTGTCATGTGTGTGCCATGTGTGTGTATATATATACTGTGTGTACATTGGTTTTGAGTTACGAAATTGAAAATCTTTAGTGCAATTCTCCATGAAATAAATAAAATATGGATAAAAGACATGATCAACAAATCCACTTCCACGCAAGTAAAGTACTGTCACGTCACCTCCACTGTGTGCATTGCTGGCCTCTTAACATGCATGCTCTTGGAGTTGCACCTATTTTGGTTTGAGGCATATTAAAAGACGCCACTTGGCTACTGACGAGACATTCTGTGAACAGCAATCGTTAAGGTGAGGTCTGGTTTTTATGGGAACATTTGACTTGCCTGCAAGCTCATGTAATGCTGCCACCAGCTTATGTTACCAGTGCTGAAATCGAGCACTGGGTAGTTCGGTTGTCAGTGACTGAGCATGTCATAAAGATGATTAAAACACACTTAAGGGCAAACAGTTCAAAAAGTCTTGTGGGCTATCTGAGGAACTGAGGCTGGATTGCTACTGTATCCGTGAAAGCGGGAGACCTGCTAAATTGGGATTATCTTTGCGCTCACTTTTAGGATTAGGATTAGGCTTTAACAACATCCCGTTAATTTACAGTGTCTTCATCTTTATAGGAATTATAATGAGGACCAGGGTGGACTGAGCATTATATTAACATCTTGATCAAGGCTAACAGAAAAAGGAACTTATATACAGTATCATTTGAAAACAATTACCAATAGCTACAATGGACATTACATTTTAACACTTTTGACCAGATCTGATCAGCACTCTATTTGTCATTATGTGTATACTACTGTACAGTATATGCCTACTGCATCGGAAATATAAACAAGTCAGTACATTATGTTGGCATCATCAACATTATAACTATTCCTAGTTTTTATAAAAAGTGAAAAAAACCTCCCTGTCCCTGTTTCCATTTAATATCCTGGCACATCAGTTATATTTTGAGGGATTAACATTAAATATGGCAGGAATTTTAGTCTTGCCTCTGTCAGCCTTATAACACCTCGATTTGAATAGATTACTCCAAGACACATTTGAAAATAGCAGTAGGCCTGCAAACCATATAATATGACTAAGTTTGAAGTGAAATATTTTTGATTCATTACAGATAAGGTAAGTTGTCACCAGGCTTTTGAAAACTCAATACTGACACATTCCATACTTAATTGCCTTTAGGCAGTGTTTACTTTAGATTAGAACATATCAATGAATGTAATTTAGGAAATAGAGCCAACTCTACATAGTTAGCTACAGATGACATGAGCCATGGACTTACCTCAGCACTCAAATCCTCTCTAGTGGTTCTGCTGCTCACTTCTGGTATTCGAGTGCTGCCTCCTTGCACTATGAGCTAATAAATCCTGGCAGGAATGCCACTAATTTTGCAACAAGCTTGCACGTTCACAGACACGGTGCCTGGCAGGCGAGCAAATTGCCATTTGTTGGTGACTCAAACACAAGCCCCCAGCGAGGGGAGGAGAGAGGGTTAAGGTTTGGTACAGGCTTTGGAGAAGGATGACTTGTCTCCAAGGCTAATATAGTAAGTCTTTACAAAGGATTACAATTCTCATTACAATTCAATAGGACAGTCTGATCAATATTATGCTAACAGCTCTCAACCAAGGTCAGTGCATGTGTTTTGATGGCTTTGTCATTTGCTTGAGTTCAGTCCCCTATATACAAATCCATTTGACGTAGCATCTAGGATGTGATCACGCCCTGGACCTTGATCCACTGATGGTCATAAAGGATAATATCACATTCCCATTTTCTATCCATTGTAATTAATTCCCAGCATATAAATTACAGTAGAGCAACAGGAAAAGTACAATTGCCGGTAAATACTGTATGTATGTTAATACTCAGCATATACACACACCCAGTAAATGACTATTAAGCAATACTTTTCAATGATTATAAATCCATGTCACAAACTTTGTGTATCTTGATTTTGTTGGTATGTTTGGAATGGGAAAGGCAACCACTTGTGACAGTGCTAAATACCACCTCACTCAGTACCACCCACTAAGTGTGAAGACTTATCTTGTAGTCACTATTCGGTGTTGACGGAAAAGTATGTTTTGTGTATGTTTGGATGGACTAATGCCTTCTATAGTATCAAGCCATCGGCTAAATAAAATTAAAAAAAAGTAATACGGTTTATTGGGGTATTACATTAGGTGTAAGTCTCAAACAGACAGGCACCCAATCTGTGACCAATGTTGGATCGTAATTAGAATTAGTGATAACACTTAACTTAAAGGTCGCCTCTATAATGCATTATAATCACTTTTGTAATGCATTATAATGCACTTAAAGGGCATTATAACATTCATTATAAATGTTTATAATCCTGTATGACATCTTATAACAACGTTTATTACGTGCTGTAAGTGTTGGTCATAATGCACTATAAACTTGTGCATGAACAGCACATTATAACTACCAGGTAACACTTTACTTAAAGGCTGAATCTATAATGCATTATTATTACATTTACAATGCATTTTAACACATCATAATGTATTATAATGCACTTATTTTTCCACAACACTTGTTATAAATGTTTAGAATTATGCATAACTACTTAAAATAAATACTTTTTATAACTAGCTAAGTTAAGGTGGTTAAAATGTGTTGTTACACTGAGCTTACAGTATATTGCATTATGACCAGAACTTGTGCATTATAAACGTTGTGTTGTCAACTTGTCATACATGATTATAAACATTTATGACCAGTGTTATAATGCCCCATAAGCACATTACAATGCATTATAAATGTGATTATAATGTGTTATAGAGGCAACCTTTTAAGTAAAGTGTTACCGAATTAGTTTACTCAATTAACACATCTGATATACTGTACACATACAGTATATCATTTGAGTTTTTTTTTTAGAAACAGTCAGCCCAAGGTTAAGCGGTAAATGGACTGCATAGGGTGCTCTTTATGTGTTTTGGACCACTCAAATGCACAAATTGCACCACCATGTACTTCACATTCAACCAATCACACACTGTAACGGCAGAACACACAAACACACACACACACACACACACACACACACACACACACACACACACACACACACACACACACACACACACACACACACACACACACACACACATATACATATATATGTTAAAGTCCATCCAGATCTGGGCAATGGGCATGATGCAATGTTTGCATGAGAATTTTAATAACCTTTGTGCAAGAATGATGTCCTTGGGTCATCATCTGCACTGAGACTTGATGGTCCAAGTTCCTGTTGACAACTGTTGAGTTGGATTGTGATGCATTGGCAAGCATTACCACACACTCTGAAGTTCAAGGTTGCAAACTCATTGAAATTTTATTTGAGTTTAAACCACCACATGGCAATGTACTCTGGTATTTAATGCCCCGTGGCGTGTGACTAGGTATGCCGTCATGCAGTACCGGAGGCTGCAGTTTCAGGACCACATTTCTAGGGAATTTGACACCAATGAAAAACAAGAAAAGATTTTTAACTGCTCGTCAAACGGTTTTAGCTCAACACAGGGCCAACATAGTAGTGTAATTGTGGTCAAACAAATTGGTTGATGGTTTACCTGGTAAATCCAGTTTTATAAAAGATTGGCATGGTATGCTGCATAGCAGCCAGTAACAACGAACGCGTTTCGGCGTTTCACGCCTTCATCAGCGTTGTATACTGTGGGCTTGGGAAGTGTCACATTTTATAGTGTCCTGTAGGAGCGACAACTTCCTCCGTCCGTGTAGCAGACAACTCCCACCCAACATTGTACATAATATGCAAAGACAATTATATAATTCATTGCTCTATACACATTGGACACGTGGACATTAATAGCCTATTTGGAAGAGAGTATACAAGACATACCGTAAACAGCTAAACACGTAAAAAGCCTAACCTTATGTTTTCCAGTTTTGGTGTGTGTCTGTACCTGTCTTCCCTTCAAATAACAAAGTTGTTTGCAGTAACTGCTTTGGCAGACTTTATTCCCTATAATCTGACGTTGTGGTTCTTTCATTGTAATACTTATAGTTTGTGGAATTAATTCTTCTTGTTTTATATTAGTATACCCCAGCAGCAGCAGTATAAGATTGGACAAGGTTTCGACACATGAAATACTAAATAATATTGACCTTTTGGACGTTAACGTTGTATTATTTGTGATTAGTCCTGACTTAGTTTAATTATTAGTACCACATGCCTCTCTGTTGCGATTCCTACCTAATTGTTGATTATGAATTTAAGTGTTTAAGTAGACCCCTATATTAGAACAGACTCAGACTGATGTATTTATTTGTTTTCACTCCAATGTGAATTATGGATTTTGAGGTGTATAGAGCAATGAATTATATAATTGTCTTTGCATATTATGTACAATGTTGGGTGGGAGTTGTCTGCTACACGGACGGAGGAAGTTGTCGCTCCTACAGGACACTATAAAATGTGACACTTCCCAAGCCCACAGTATACAACGCTGATGAAGGCGTGAAACGCCGAAACGCGTTCGTTGTTACTGGCTGCTATGCAGCATACAATGCCAACCTTAAGGTAAAATAAAAAGAGCCCTTATAGGACTGTTCCGTGAGTGCTGGTGTTCTCTTTGAGAATCTTCCTTGTAAAGTTACGTGTCCCGACCGTGCACCCGGTAAGAAGTTTACTACTGTTGAGACGACTTGGAGTCGTGCGCGCACTTCTGCTTCAATTATGCTATATTTCATCAATATGTACCAAGTCACTTCCTCTCAAATCCCATTTGAAATTTAATTTGTGAACACGAATACTACATTTGCATCTGGACAGGTTCTATTTTGTCACAAACACCCTTTGCCTCCAAGGTTATCAATCTTCTGTGACTTGGATCAAATCTTTATAGAACATGCATCATGTTCACATGTTTAGATAATTAATATAGGAAACATAGGGACTAATATTCATATTTGCACATATTTGTCAGAATCTTGTAATCCTGTATATACTGTATGTCTAAATATGTTCAATGTTCTGTTTCTGTTCTGAAACTAGGACATTTTACAGTTGTTCAAAGCTCCCTCTCTAGGTTGTGGTCTGTTCTGAAACTAGGACATTTTACAGTTGTTCAAAGCTCCCTCTCTAGGTTGTGGTCCAGTGAAATGTAAAACCATGAGAAACATTATTGTACTCTTTGCTATGCTCAGTTTTACTTTTAGCACGATTGATTGTGGCTGGAGATATTTCAGGCAATGCAATAAAAGCTGAAGCTTGACAGGAACTATGACTGTACTCAGGTATGGGAAGCTGATATGAGAGGCTTGATGTTCTTAAAAGAATTTATTACAAGGGTCAGCAATGGCATGAGCTTTGAATTCTTTTCATGCCAAACAATGCAGTGTGACTTGACATTGCACTCCCCACGGGAACAGTGATACAGTGATAATCACTGCACCTCTATTTGTTAGCAGATTCTAAACAAGGCAGAAATTATTAGTTTACTAAATATTCTTTGCCTATATGAAAGTAAAAACAAAGAAAATGGCTTGGATATTTTATGATTTTTTTGGCACCATTACCAGGCGTGACAATACGGTCACATGGCAGAGAAAGTGGTTGTGGTTGTATGCTTGTAAATGTCCAAACAAGTAAATTTAATGGCCTATTAAATGCATGTGACAACAATCACACACTGTACTGTATGTGGCTACCGATAATGTTTGTATTTACGGGATCTTTACAGACGACAGGTTCACCCAGTCACGCACACAAATTCTTATTATTTATGGCATCGAACTGACAATATCTTCCTGAAAGAACACCACTTGCTGGCTGTAAAAGAGAAATGTGAAGTGTTGTGACAGTTGGCAAAACAAAAGCCGACTCTATGACTACGGTATGGTCTGGGCATGGACAAGAGCCATTTCTGATGAGGGTGGAACCAAATGGGACATTATACAGTTCTCAAATTAGTTGCGTCAAATACCGAGACTATAGGACCATGATCTGTGCTTAGAGTTGGGCAGGGCTGTTTCTAGCTTTTTGGGGGCCCTATGTAAGATATTGTTTGGCCTTAATATTGATGACATCAGGGATCTCCATATATGGGCTCTAAAAGGGACGAGGACAGAATTAATTAGCAAGTGTGGTTGCAGTGACGCGAGTCACACAACCCAGGGTTGTCAACATTGGACTGTCAGAATCCAGGAGATTTATTTTTGGGGGGTGCGCAGAACTCCCCAACCGGGGTCTGGGGGGGTCCTCTCCCCAAAACGTATTAATAGATATATTTTCCTGTGTTCTGTTGAATTTTGTGCATGTTTGATACTTTTATCAGGCTTGCTTTACTAGCATGGGTACAATTTCAGCCTTAAAATGCCAAATGTTGGTGTACAGATTTAATGACTGAAGCAAAAGGACATCTTTAATAATGATTTCTCACCTTTAAGTCATTACTTAAGTGAATATCTGTATGATTTTTCTTGCATGCATTGCCCCCACCCCTAAAGCGGGGGGTCTGGGGGTTGTCCCCCAGAAAATTTTTAACATAGTAGATGTCATTTCCTGTGTTCTGGTGAATTTTGGGAGTTTGATACAAAATCCAGGAGAAATCCAGGAGATTTGCCAATCCAGGAGACTCCCAGGAGAGGGGTTCAAAATCCAGGAGACTCCTGGGAAATCCAGGAGAGTTGACAAGCCTGCACACAACCACACATGATTCTGTCTTGGCCATATATGGAGCGTGACATGAGGCGTGACTGTACTGACTGACTGACTGACTGACTGAATGACGCACATAAGCTGCAGGTTTTCATAGTAAATGCAACCTACGGTCGCGATAAATAAGTCCAGCCTCCAGATATAGTGCAAATGATAACAACAAAGCTAACAATACTATAGACATTTCTCAAATAGTCTATAATAAAAAAAATATATTTTATGTAGTTGCAGAGACGAAAGACAAAAAGAAAGGTAATAGCAGTAGATAACGTGTTCTAGAGTTGCCATGACAACAGAGCCAGCTGCCTGAAGCCCACCGCTGTGTCCTACCTGTCAGTCCTAGCGGGAATTGCCCCTGCTGGATCGAGAGGCTGCTACCCTCACTACTGTAGGAAAGCACAGAAACATAATCTGCAAGACACTAACTTAAGCAGTGCCTCCAAGCTGACCTGAAGACGTTCCGATATACGATAAGGTGGCCTGACAGAAACCACATGTGTACAATTATATCTGTGACTCGGGATATGGCGTAGAAGAAGATCTACCATGCTGGAATGCGGTCGGCTGCTTCGAATCACCTGTGAAGAGGTGGGGCCTGGCAGACAATGCAGTATAGAGTGTGGGGAGCTTGGGTGTCTAGGGTCACCCAAAACACATACATTTGGGGAGAATGGAATCTTGCATCTCAAGATATGCTCAATGTGAGGTGATCGTGAATCTCCCCCCAATAATCACGCATAAAAGGGCAGTCCCACCACATGTGCATGAGAGTGCCCTCCTCCCCTTGGCACTTTCCAAAATTAAAATGTTTAATGTTTAAAAGCCAGAGAAAAAACACAGGCAAACCGGGCGCTCTGCACTGAAGAGATACAAAAAAAAGTCTTAAAAGTGTTTATGGTGCTTCTACTATAAAAAAGCAGAAGCGATCCCGAGTACTCAAAATATGTGGCGGAGAGTAAGTAAAGTTAAAACACATTTTATTCTATAAAACAGCCAACATGTTTCAAGCGACATCAAGGTGCTTCACACTACAGAAACAGGAGATAGGCTTCTGCCCTATATGGGCCTCATGGCTCTGCAAGGCTTACTACTACTACTACTACTACTACACCATGGGCACTGTTGGAGGTGTACTGTCAGTGGGCTGTAGGATGTTGGTAGTAGTCTACTATAGCCATGTATTATGATGTCTATGCTGGTATACTTGGAGTTTGATGTTGTTATCATTGTTGTATGCTGTAATGTTTGTATGTGGACCGGACTCTTGGAAGCTTAGCCAATGAGGGCATGACGTCACCCCCTGGTGGCCACTGAGGCCCTATGCAACCATATACAGTACAGTAGTCTAGAAAGCGGCCTTGTGGTTAAAGGGCCATGCAGTTCACCTCTGGGACAACCAGATCTTATTTTATTGTTGTTTGGGACACGATCAACACAATCCTGAGTTTTTTTTTTGTGTTCAATCTGTGTTTTGAGATATTTTAGTATTTCAGCATGAATGATGATGCATTTTGCATCGTATGAGTCATCAATGATGACTCATCATGCTGCTTCATATGATGCAAAATGCATCATCATTCATGCTGAAATACTAAAATATCTCAAAACACAGATTTAACACAAAAAATAACTCAGGATTGTGTTGATCGTGTCCCAAACAACAATAAAATAAGATCTGGTTGCCCCAGAGGTGAACTGGCCCTTTAAGAGTGTCCGCCCTAAGACTGGGAGTTTGGGGTTCGATCCCTGGCCGGGTCATACCAAAGACTCTGAAAAATGGGACCCAGTGCCTCCCTGCTTGGCACTCTGCATCAAGGGTTGGATTGGGTCCCTGTGTCATGTCCAGGAGGTGTACTTGTACATCAAGCTGCCTCACACTATAGAAATGGAGATAGGCTTCCTGTCCTATGGGCCTCATGGCTCCGCAAGGCTTACTATTACTACATAGCAAGAAACTGCTCTTGAGCTAGGTTATGATCACTTCCAACTTCGAAGGGTTATCACAGTATTCAATTCAAATATGCTTTATTGGCATTAGAGTGTCTGCCCTGAGACTGGTAGTGTGGGGTTCAGCCGATCCCTGGCCGTTGGAGGTATACTGTCAGTGGACTGTAGGATGTTGGTAGTACTATATCCATGTATTATTCTCATATTGCCAAGAATGTATGTCCAGTATCTATGAATGAAACATTTCTCTCAACGTTATGTTTTCATTACAGAATTCAAGAGTGTAGCTCAATGTTTTGCACGCACGCAGCCACGCACACGCGCGCACGCACGCACGCACGCACGCACGCACGCACGCACGCACGCACGCACGCAAGCACGCACGCACGCACACACACGGAAATAAGAATGTTTTCTGTACTGTACAGCTATGTATCCAATCTTTCATATTGGTTTATTCATATTAGATCTTCAACAACTACTGGGTGTTGAAGATCTACAGTACAGTACTGACTGAAGCTCATTATTTGCAATATCTGGCCAACATCCCCTGTCCTAGCAATGCCTCTTGTGTGTGCTAGATAAAGGTAGTTTCACATGCGGGAGACACAGGTTCAAATCCTACTTAACTCAAAACGTATGGATTGCATCTTTAAAGTATCCCAAATCCCATGCCCAGCCCTACTTATTGTACTATTTTGGTGTATATCTTAAAACTGTATAATTATCTACATCATTGGTGCTCAAAGTGGGATCCGGGGACCCCCAAGAGTCGTTGAGGGAGTTCCAGGGGGTCCCCTTGCTAAATGATAGTTAGGAACCAAATGGACCCTTATGGCTATGTAACTCAGAGAGTTAAATTAACATAGACATCTGAGTCTCAGATATTGACATGAGTTCCGTAAAATGGTTGAAAATCACTGCTAGAGCCGTAAAAATCTTTTCAAATGGGGGTCTGTGTGCTAATAAGTGTCAATTTGGGGGTCTTTGACCTGAAAGGTTTTGAGAACCACTGATCTATATTACTTGAGCAACTGATGTTGGGACAGTGTTACTGGGCTAAGGTGGGAGGCCAGCAAAAATGGATTCCTAGTGTGTTCCAGAGCACATATGATTGTGGTTATACTTCTGTTTTATACTAACTCATTGAATGCCCTTTTCAAGATGGCCGCCAAGTACCAGGATGCCACGTTCCTAAATTTCTAGTGCACGGATCAATTTTTAGTGCACGGATCGTGCACGCCCATGCACCATAAATGCACCATATGTGTAGTACTTTTTAACAGCTTTCAAACAAAAAAATCCGCTTGGAAATCCGTTCAGGCATTCATGAGATACAAGCCTTCAAAGTCAGACAAAACAGCCATTTTTTACATTTTGAAAGATGTGTTTGTTATGGGGCTAAACATGCAATTTCGCAATTGCGATCATGCCTAATACATTTGAGGCATTTTTAGAAATGTTTTTATAAAAAAAATGATTTTTTTTTTTTTTTTTTTTCAAAATGGCTTCCAACTCGGGAAACTCGGGCTGTGGCAGCCTGGGACTACTGTAATAACTCGGGAAACTCGGGCCTTGGCAGTCAATGAGCTAATAGCAAAAAAGGGCACATCCCTGTGAGGTGCCGGCCAACGGGACAAATACAAACAAAAAAAGAGTAGAGCCGCACACTCGTAGCTGCCGATGCACATTTATTAAAGGACGACACAGAATAAGAAACCAACGTTTCGACAGACAAGCTGCCTTCTTCAGGGTTGAAGAAGGCAGCTTGTCTGTTGGTTTCTTATTCTGTGTCGTCCTTTAATAAATGTGCATCGGCAGCTACGAGTGTGCGGCTCTACTCTCTTTTTATTTATACTTCTGTTTTATTCATCAACTTCATGGTCAAACACAGAGTACAGGTCATGTTATGTTATGTTTTATTTATTTGGCATGGACATCACAATCACATTGGACGAACCAGATGCATTGATATAAGTGATTATAGCACAAGTGCTAATTCTCATCACCTGTCCACAGGAGGCTTTTCTATTTTACAAAAATCAAATCTAACACCCAGTCAAGTACAGTAAACGTTAATCCTAATCTAAAACCCAATCAGTCAAGACGGGCAAGAGCATGTCCAATTTAACAGTATATTTTTAGTATACAGAATTTATTTACATTGATGTGATTAATAAAACACACAGTAACATACAAGAAAAATAAGCTTATATAGTATCATGCAAATAAATATTAAGAACAATCAGTTGCAATTTTCAGTTAACTTCCGAATCCATTCAGAATAATTAATCCCTCAAGTTCAATAACTAATTCAATAACTTGAGCATGTCTGGGAAAGTTATTATTACTGAGCTTGAATCCCTAATGGCCCTTACTTTCCAGTAATCCAATAGGAAAATCCTATAAGTGCAACATGGAGTTCATTATTAGGGACATATAATATGCTGGCGCCAGGCGTGCGTGCGTGCGTGTGCGCGTGTGTGTGTGTGTGTGTGTTCTAAATACTGTATATTCTCATAAATTCTCATAAAAATATAATAATAAATTAAGCACAAATAACACTACATCTTTCAACTAGGCAAATCATATACACTCCATTAATTTAAAAGAAAGAAAGAAAGAAATTCGGACAAGCCCTGTTAGGGTAATCACACTAATTAAACCATAACTGGGCCCGTCGGGCAGAATAGTGACCATTGACATCCAGTTGTGCTATACCCGTTGTATCTGTCTGTCTGTCTGTCTGTCTGTCTGTCTGTCTGTCTGTCTGTCTGTGTCATTTTCATGCCCATACATTATATAGAGATCTCTTATCTTTGTCAGTCTGGCTCCCTTTTTATGGCCATATGGTGTTCCATGTCCAGGCTAGTCCATGACGTTGGTACTATGGCGTCAGAGTACTCCATGGGAATTTACTGAGTATTGTTACCATGACGGCGACGCCATACGGGCATATCAGACAGACATCAGACCATACGGGCATATCAGACAGACATCAGACCATACGGGCATATCAGACAGACATCAGACCATACGGGCATATCAGACAGACATCAGACAGACAGACATTTGGTAGATTCATAGTTATGTCCTTTAGGGATACCACGGCAGCTCCTTAGTCTGAAAGAGAAAGACAAATGAAGAGATGAAAAGAATATATTTTTGGAAGTAGCCAAACAGTAATGAATTCAAAAGCAGAAGTGTGTGTGTGTGTGTGTGTGTGTGTGTGCATTGTAGATCAACTATTTTCGTAGTGGCTAAGTGGCTAATTCATAATGTACTTCCTAGAAAATGTAGAGTCAAAAGGATGCTTTTTGACTTTGTAAAGTAGTGGAGTGAACTATGCAAATTTACAAATAATCTAGTACTGATACTCAACTATGTACTTAAAGGTGGGGTATTTTAAGGTAAGGATATATTTCTCCATTAAAATAAGTGTTGAAAAGTTCTATATTCTGATATACAGTAGAGCTTTAACCTGTTAACAGAAAACCTTCCGTTTTTACCCCAAAAATATCACTTACCCGACCTGAATGTACTTACGTACGTAGCACTCAAGTAAATGTAATTACTGTCCTCCACTGCACAAATTTACAAAAAAATAAATAAAAGAAATACACAATTTACCATTCATAATGAAACACTAACGTTTACCTTGCACAGTGAGTTTAGTTGAGCACTCCACTCTACCCAGAGCGCTCTCTGCAGTGACGGTGTATGTCCCGTTGTCTTTGGATCCAACCCTTAGTATCACCATGGAGCATACTCCACAGGTGTTGGTGATGTAGTAGTTGGTGTTGGTGTTGAGGCTGATGTTATTTCGGTACCAGGTGACATGTGGCCTGGGGTTTCCCGTCACGGCACAAGTCATGTAGCACTCATAGGTCTCGGGGCTGGTGTGCATTTTCAGCGGGACGGAGAACGACGGAGGTGAATCAAAGCTGCAGTCCTTGGACTCGGGTATGGTTATGGAGAATTTTTCTGTGGGGATTGAAAAGATGGAGATAAAGAACATTTGATGGATAGATGATGATTCACAACTTAATTTAGTTTTTGTACATCTATCAGCAAAACACAAAATACACACTCTCAAGTAAAACTATTTAAACATGCCTTTCTTCTGTTCCACCTCCCAGACAGCCGACTCTGATGGGTTGGATTCCCCCATGTCATTTTTGGCATACACACGGAAGTAGTACTCCCTTCCCGGCATGATATTGACGGCAGTGTACTTGTTGTTGAAGAGGCGGTCTGCCATAGTTTGCCATGTGCGTTTGACGGAGTCACGCCTGGTGATTTTGTAGTGCAGTCTGTCGTCCCGCTTCTCATCTGGAGAGGGGGTCCAAGAGACCGTCACTGTTCCTGGGACATGCTCCTCCAGCTCCACTGGGCCTGGAGGCTTGGGATCGTCTGTGGACAGGTAACAGGCATTTCAATCATGGAGGTTCATACTGAGAATAACATGCTGACTCTTGCACCTTGCAAGG
Source organism: Nannobrachium achirus (assembly GCF_963921795.1). NCBI lineage: Eukaryota > Metazoa > Chordata > Actinopteri > Myctophiformes > Myctophidae > Nannobrachium > Nannobrachium achirus. The sequence goes on along the minus strand of NC_137815.1, from coordinate 56,430,108 downwards.
TTTACATTGTACAATAAAAGTCTTCATAGTTTACACTGGTCACCCTCCCCTCATACATGTTTTTACAGCAGAGCTCAGCAAGAGTGTCTGTCAGTGCAAAATGTCCTGTGCACACTGACAGAAGCTAAGGCCTCAAAAATTGGAACACTATTAAATTGAGTCTGATAAATGAGTACTCTCTCCTGATTGGCTGAAATTGTGAATTTCCTTTTTTTGGGGGTGCTATTAAAGAGCTGGAGAGACGGTCGGGGAGATTCCTGTTACTGAACAAACACTCTAACAATGATTGCTGTCAGAATATACAGTAGAGCTTTAACCTGTTAATACTAAATAACCCACTACACGAATGTTTACCTTTCACAGTGAGTTTAGTTGAGCACTCCACTCTACCGTCAATGCCACTCTTTTCACATTGGCCTGTTATAGCGCCACCATCAGGTCAACTTTTGCAAAACAGTTTTTTTTTGTTGAATAAAATCAGCATCCGTGAAGCGGCCGTGAAATGCCGAAGAAGACCTGGCACCATTTTCACATTGGCCTATTATAACACCACCAGGAGGCCAGAACAACCTTCCTGACCTGGCGGAGACCTGTGATCACTGTTTCTAGTTAATATTATTTTGTTTTTACATGATATCTGTACAATAGCTTGATAGCTTTAGCTGATCTTTTAGCTGGTGTGCTGCTATTGTTGTGGGGGGGTTTGAAAGGGGACATACAGAGAACGGAAGAGACAGTTGCTGGGTTTTCAACCCAGTGCTTAAGATCCGGTGGGTAGGACTGCTTTACCTGTGACTCTTATCTCAGTGCTGAAGGTCTCCTGGCCAACAATGTTTTTAACGATGATTGTGTAGATTCCCGTGTCTGTGCGCTCCGCCGCTGGGATGATGAGCTGTGACGCCACATCTGAATTGCTGACTGTCGCACGCTTTGTCACAGGCATGCCCTCCTTGAGCCATGTAATCCTTGGTATTGGAGAGGCCTGCCATCAAAGATCATAACATAGGAGTCAGATGTGGCTTTACTTTTTGTCCATAACTAGATGCATGTGTGCCACTAATGACCTCATGAATAACTAGAAAGAAGTCTGGGAAATTGCAAATGTTGTTGCCGTTTTTGAATTTTCCCATTCAAGTCGATGGGGTTACTTTACAGAGAACTCTTATCCAACGATAACAAAATATTCTACGTTTTGCGTCTGAAGGTTAAATCTCATCAAATAGTGGTATGTGGCTCAAATGCTGAATAAATAATGGACCTTGATATAAAAAGGGTTGAAAACCACTGCATTAGATGCTGGGATTCAGAGAGGTGTGAATTTTGGCTTTTAGATTGGACATGCCAATGAATGCTGTTAACATGAATAGGCATTGTTACTGTACATAATTAATAACTTTATGAAGGATTGTTACAGTCTTTGGATGTTTTATGTGTTTTTCTTAGCTGTGTATAGGTGATCAATGTTCTGATTTTATTAACTGTGTTCTCGTTTTAATTCTTAGTTGTTTTAGTTTTTCGATTTTAATGTAGCACTTTGAGATTTGCTTCAAATGTAAAGTGCGTTATAAATAAAATTTATTATTATTATTATTATTATTACTCAACCTCAAAGTTGATGTTGACTCGTGCCGAGTTCCCAGCCCTCACAACCATGAAGCTCTTCATTTTCTGGTCAGTGAATTTGGGTCTCACTGTAACAAGTTGGACAATATTTTAGCAAACACCAACGACGAAAAATACATCACGGTAAAAAAACACACACAGTACATTTACCGCTGTGCTTGTGCTTGACTCACCTGGAGGAGGCATTGCAATAATGTAGTTGTCCAGTTCTTGTGGTTCACCATTCCCACCCTCATTTGTGGCAATCACGCGTACCCAGTACATGGCCATAGACTTCAGGCCCATGATAGTGTAAGAGCCCATGATGATAGGATTAGAGTTGCAGCTGCTCCACTCGGGGTCCTCTGCTGGTCTTAACTCCACAAGGTAGCCCTTGGCTTCATCCTGGACCCCTTCTTCTTCAGTGGGTTTAGTCCATCCCAGTGACAAGGTGGTGTAGGTGGAGTCTGTCACCTTCAGGTCGATGACTTTACCAGGCGGCTCTACAAGAGTAAACAAAGTGTCCAAAATATAAATGCTAATTCTGCATTGACCTTGATATCCGGTATTAGTAAAAAATTAATGTACAGCAGGGCTGGGCAATAATACTGTATCAATATCATGACATGAGAGTAGATGTCATCTGGGATTTTGCTGTGTTTTCCTGGTTTTAATCACTTAAGCCCTATTGTACCCATTCACATTTTTTCAAAAAAATCTGAATATAGAAGAAAATAGCCGATCTACAAGCTCACAATGCGTATCATCACAACACAAATATTATCATCACTATATAGCTGTCGAGGTGGACAAACTTAATTGTTATATTTGATTTTGTCCATTTTGCCCAACCGTAATGTACAGTAATGGTGTTTGGCTTAGAACTTACTCTTTGGATCTCTTGCAAATACAAATTCTGAGGGTGTGCTGAACTCTCCAGCACCAGAGATGTTGATAGCTGCAACGCGGAACTCATATTCTAGCCCTTCAACGACATCCTTCACACCAAATTTCCTCCCTGTTAGCAATACAAAAGGATATTGTTATGACAACCGTGTGTGTGTGTGTGTGTGTGTGTGTGTGTGTGTGTGTGTGTGTGTGTGTGTGTGTGTGTGTGTGTGTGTGTGTGTGTGTGTGTGTGTGTGTGTGTGTGTGTGTGTGTGTGTGTGTGTGTGTGTGTGTGTGTGTGTGTGTGTGTGTGTGTGTGTGTGTGTGTGTGAGAGTGCGTGTATAAATAAATAAAAAGAATATGATTCACACACACACGTATATATTCTTCATATTTAGTTTGCTGCAAATGAATAGTCACACCTTTAATGGGCTCCTCAGCCGGGTGTACTAGGCTCCACACATTGCTGCCGTTCTTGCGTTTCTCTAAGTTGTATCCCAAGAGGTCGGTTCCTCCAGTATTGGAGGGAGCAGTCCAAGAAAGGTGGATGCAGTCTTTGAATGCTTCAACAACTTTTGGTGCTGACGGAGCTCCAGGGTATGCTAAAAGATGATAAAACAGACAAGATCTGTTTTAGTGCCCATGCTTTGTAGTTCCGCACCAGGCGCATTGCTTAGTTGATTCTGTATAAACCATTAGAAACAATAAACCATTAGAAACTATTTTCATCAGGCACGTGCACACATAGACATCAAAGGGGGCTTGAGCCCCTGTCCTTTTATCAGTCTGTAAAAAGTTCCCTCCAGACCATGAATGCAGTTTTTACTATAGTGAAAGAAATGCAAAATGCCTCCTTTCCGTGCCATACCTGAAGGCAGCATTCAAGAGAATTGCCTTGTCCAAACTCTCCTGAACTTGAATGCAGCATCTCATGTTGAAATAATTGCCCTGTCTGTGTAAAAATCAAGCATCGAAAATAGCCGAACTCCAAGCTCACAACATGTCGCAGCGCGACACGTTGTGAGCTTGGAGGTCTGCTATTTTCGAGATTTTCACCTAACGACCCTTTTAAAAATGTCAGCCCCTGCCTCTCTAACATTCTTTGCACGTCCCTGATTTTCATATATTTTGAAACAAGCATATGAAATATCATTTTCTGAAATGTGTTCTAATGAAATCTTCCTCAAGTGCTTGAGCGAGGGCTCACCTTTTGTGCCAGCTTGTATGTCATCTGTCTCCATCATTTCACTGATGCCTTGCTCAGTCTCAGCTCTGATATGGTAGCAGTACTTTCTGCCATGATCCACATCGGAGTCCTTGTATTTAGGCTCTGGGCCGATCTTTCCCAGCTTCTTCTTGCTGTTTCGGCCAATCTGCTGGCGCTCCAGAACGTAGTCGCTGATCGGTAAACCGCCAGTGTCTCTCGGGGGCCGCCATTGGATCTCGATGAGGTGCGAAGTGGCTTCAATGATTTCTACGGGGCCTTGTGGTTGTGTTGGTTTGTCTGTTATCAAACAGAAAGCAACCAGCATGCTAGTATACAATGTAGATACAACAGAGACGACATACGTACAAACATTATTTCTCTCTGAAAGTGTAAAAATGGTCGGTTTCTACACTTTTAGAGTAAAGTTTACGGTCAGGATTGTAACCCAGTAATTTCACTTACCCAATACGACCAGCGATGTTATTGCCTCGATTGTCCCACATTCATTTTTAATCTTAATTTTGATTTCTCCCGAGGTTTTGCGTTGACACTTGCTGAGTTTAAGTTCGCTATGTGTCTCTGACTTCTCAATCTTAATGTTGGTTTCTTCCGTCAGCTCCTCGCCCTCATTATACCACTGGATCTTCAGTGGCTCCCGGCCGACAAAGTCCAGCTTGAAGGTGGCACTTTGGTTAAGTTTGATTATGACAGGCTTTGAAAACTCTGCCAGGATATCAGGGTCGATTCTGGGTGGATCTGGAAGAGAAACACATCAATCATTTCACCTAAAATAGTCGTTCCCAAACATTTCTGGATCAGGGCCCGCTTGAAAGTGCTTATTTATATTATTTTTATTATCAATGTTCTGGCTTGGATCAATGGAACTAACATAGTATACTTTAAGTTCCTATTTATCTGTATTACAATGATTTTTTTTTAAATATTAATGTGAATATAATCTTAGGTTTTTGCCAACTATTTGGGGTCCCACTTGCAATATCCTCATGGCCCAGCAATGAGCCCACAGCTCGCCGGTTGGGAATCACTGATCTAGAATTCTAGAATGGTCGCCCCAAAATCCGTTCGCCCGGCAATGTCGGAACAGTCTGCCCCGCCAGGTATATCTGAACCTACCCGGCCACATTTGACATCTTGGGGGTACATTTATGGGGACATAACTCAAAAGGCACCAAGTTGGCTGAAGCAGACTGGCTGAAGCCGCTTACGGCATGGTTGACTCGCTCGGCCTTAGCTCGCTTGCCGGTGCCTCTCATGGCTCAAGTCCGTTTCAGACGGCGCGCCTCCGACGTTGTAACTGTTTCTACTTAATATTAGGTGCTGTAGTCTGTTCTCACCAAAAAAAAGGGGAAAAAAAGTAAAAGGTCTTATTTGGGATGTTCCTTTTATAGGCAGGGTGTTTAACTGTACTTGTACTGTACTACATTTCAATTATATTGACTATACTTGTACTGTTCTCCATTTTTTTTAAATCTATAATTTTTGTCCTGCGGTTTTGTAACCCATTTTCACCTAGCCTAGCTACATCATCCCATTAGTATATAGGCTGGCCCCAGGCTAATTTTCACCCAGTGCCAATTGCCTATGTAATCCTGGGCTCTCCTCTCCCTCTGCCGCGCCTGGGGAGACAACGGACTGACCTCATGCTTCCTTCTATGCATGAGTAGTCCAAGTTGCTTCTTTTCACCTGACAGTGGGGATTTCCCCAATTTGGACGTAGCACATTATTCCAACCAGTTCCTTTCCCCTCCATCAGGCGCCCCGGCTGGCCAGGGGAATTACCCTAGGAGACACGGGGAGAAACTCCACACTGAAAGTCCCTTTTTCCAACCCCACTGTTCTCCATTTTTGTCTAATAAAATAATCAATCAACAAAAAACCAAGCGGGACAGGCATTCCGCACCGGCCGGACGTAAGTTCTGCTCAAGCGGGTCGAGTGGTCTGATCAAAAAGCGGGGGGTGAGCCTGAATTGGGGCGAGGGTTCCGGTTATCATCTAACGATTTGATATAGTGCGTGACCCCAGCCTCAGCCTTGACTGCAGTACCTTCAACTTGCAGCATGGCCTCTGTTTTACGTCCATCAGCTTCAAATCTGTACTTTCCAGAATGCTCTTCTTTGAGGTTTTTGATGATGAGTTTGTGAAAGACCCCCTCTTTTACCAAAGAGATGTCGTCTGTTGCTGTTATCTGAGATATGGACATGCACACACACAAAAGCACACACGCACACGCACGCACACACACACACACACACACACACACACACACACACACACACACACACACACACACACACACACACACACACACACACACACACACACCAAATACACACATTTATCAAAATGTCATAATTGATGTTTGCAGATCATTAGCTTGAGTCGGGAAATCAATTGTGTGGCCCCCATTTCTTACGTTTTCCCCATCTTTGGACCAGACTCCCTCACAGTCCTCACTGCTCAGCCTGCAGACGAGTTCTGTCTCAGTACCGATGACAGCGTTGATGTCAGACAGGCCACTGCTGATGTAGACACCTGGGTCTGAAGGTGAAAGAGCATTGTTGTTAGTTAGTGAAGAGGAATATCTGACCTGCATTGCTGCTCCACAATGTTGTGAAGCAGTGGTTCTCAAGCTGTGGGTCGGGCCACACATTATTTTGGGGGGTCCCCAGATGATTAACTTAATGTGCAACATTGTTTTCTCACTCAACAGTAAGAAATTGTGAAAATAGCCGATCTACATGCTCACAATGCCTCGCGTTGCGAGGCGTTGTGAGCATGTAGATCTGCTATTTTCACAATAGAACCGTGTTATACAAAATGTAATGCCTCAACTCTTAGTGCTCGTCAGGGTGGGGGATCCCCAGTTAAAATATTATTGTTTTGGGGGTCGCGGCCTGAAAAGGTTGAGAACCACTGTTGTGAAGGAACAGAATTCTGTGCTTCGTCATATCTCACCAATGACTGTATCTGGAACCAGTGGGCCTGCTCGCACTCTCTTTTTCTTCTTCCCTTCAACTGGAGCCTCTCCGTCCTGTTCCCCTGCTTCCCCTCCTTCCCCTGCGTCCCCTCCTTCCCCTGCTTCCCCTGCATCCTCTGCTTCATCCTCCTCTGACTCTTCACCTTCATCTAGGGATGGGACAATATGAAAATTACGTCATGATTATTGCGATTTACGATATCATCGCAATAATCAAAATCATGGTGCGATTATTGTAAGTGTTTTTTTGTATCACGATAAACGACAATAGCGATTATCGTCCCATCCCTACCCTCACCTTCAGACTCTTGCTGCTCAGCTTCGGCCCCGGGTTCGGCACCGGCAGCTGCCTCAGATCCCTCTTCTCCTGTCGCAGCTTTCTCCGCCTTAGGCTTCTTCGCCGCCTTAGTCTTCTCCGTCTTTTTCTTTTTTTTCTTGTCTTTCTTTACTTCAGCTTCGGCAGCCTCACCTGCTGCAGCTCTGGCAGCAGCTTTGGCTGCTTTCTCGGCAGCTGCTGCTTCAGCGGCTGCCGCTCTCCTTGCAGCGGCCTCCGCATCGGCCTTTGCCTTGGCCTCCGCCTCAGCAGCGGCCCTGGCCTCCGACTCTATCCTGGCCTTTTCCATCCTCTCTTCTCTCTCCTTCTGTACCTTAGCATTCTGCTCCTGCGCGATCTTGAGTAGCTCTTCGTTACCGCCGCCACCGGCCCGGGTTGTTTTACGGGCTCCCTTCTTCCCACTTGGATCTTTATCAGCTGCTCAGAAAAACAGACCGTAATCCCACAACTTTTAGCAAACAGTGGCAGAACAATGAATTGGTACAGTATGTTAATATATTGATTTTAACCAATTATGCCCTACTACAGTGTATGTCATATGACAATTCACTAGTTTGCAAATCCCGCCCCATTCTGCCCTGTTACTATGATGGGACATTTGACCCTGGGCAGATTGTTTTTATAGTGGCAGTGAATGGTATTTTTTTATTTTTTCATAGCCTCATTACAGCTATATAAAGTACCAAAGGAAAAACATCTAGGTGATATTAATAAAAAGGGAAGACAAAGGTACAGTAGTTACATTGCAAAACAGGGGGTTTCCCCGAAAATATATGTTTTAATTTGTTTAATCCCAGTGGGACAGAATCACCCATTGCAGATTATTTTATAGTGGCAGTGAATGGGATTTTTTATTGTTTTCATATCCTCATTACAGCTATATAAAGTACCAAAAAAAACACATCTACGTGATATTAATAAAAAGGGAAGAAAAAGGTACAGTAATTACATAGCAAAACAGTAGTTTTCCCCCAAAAATATATGTTTTAATTAGTTTAATCCTCTGGATCAGAGATAGAATAGAAATAGAAAGAAGAAAGCGCATTGCATCTTGGGTAGGAAGAGGACAGGCTGATTATAGTTCTCCTCACATAATAGGCTGGCTTTTCGTAATTCTGCTCATTTAAATTATATGTACCCAATCGTGACTCTTAGACCATTGATAAGGTCCATGTGAACTAGTTTGTTGAAGCTTATTCGTTATGATGAGCGAGATCGCTTGCCGTCGCTATCACCTCCCGCGGCCGTACCGGGCGAACTCCGTGTCGCGCAGTGCGGACAGTTCTTGAAAGCCACATTCAACATTCTGCACAAACTCCACCCCCGATAGCAAAAAGTGAATGGTTTTTTCTGGTTGGCCAGTCAGGGAGTCTCAGGGACCAATCAGAAGGCTGACAAACGGTGAATTGGGAAACTTGCTATGCAATGGGGAATCCAAGCTTATAGAAACTGTAGGCTTTCTATTCCTGAAAATATTAATAATATATTATAATGGAAGCCATTGTTCTTGCGATAATAAAAATCTAAATATAATTATTTTAAATCTTGTTTTTCTTTTATCTTCCAAAGGATGATGTCACTGGCAGACTGTTTTCTGAACTCCCCAAAGCCCTCCTATGAGATACAGAAAGGGGCCTTTTCCACCTTTTGGTGGAAAAGGCCCCACAGAGTAGAATTTATTTTTTGCTATTTTATCATGAACATTAGTGAGGACCAATTGTATGAAGCTAGGTTGAAAAGTGGTAAAGTCCTCCTTTAAGCAAAAGTACAAAAGTATTGGTATCACAAGTACCAGAAGTAAAAAGTACTCAAGAATGTCCCATTTCACAAGTTTTCAAATGTATGAAATTTATAAAAAAAATCCTTTAAAAATAGCAGATCTACAAGCTCACAATGCGTCACACCAGAACTTTTACCTCTGTGAAGTAGAGGTAAAAGTACAGACAATTGGAAATACACCAGTAAACTTGAGTACATCTACTTAGTTACTTTACACCACTATGTAGATCTGGTTTCTTTATCAACATACCTTCTACTAGAAGCCAGTTACTGCAAGAATTCATCCCTGCTATAGCCGTGTAGATTCCTTTGTCCAACTGAGCGCAGTCCTTGATTATCAAGCTATGTATCAGCATGTCCTCTGAGCAAACGATGTCAAATTTCTCCCCTTGCTCTAGTGGGTTCTTATTTGCCGTCCATTGAATCTTTGACATGGGGTGGGAGAGCACGCACGTGAACTCAGCATCCTCTCTCTCCAGCGCCTTCACCTCTTGAATCCTGACCAGGAAATCTATATTGGGAACTGCATGAAGGGGAATCACAATCATGTCAATCACTAGTGGTGGGGAAAAGTACTCAAATGTTTTGCTTAAGTAAAACTATCAATACTGAAACATAATACTCAGAAGTAAAACTCTGGAATTCAAAATGTACTCAAAAGTACAAACGTATTGGCACCAAAAGTAAAAGTACTCATTGGGCAGAATGTCTTATTTCAAATAAGTTTTCAAATGTATAAAAAAATCTTTTGAAAATAGCTGGTCTACAAGCTCACAATGTGTCGCATCGCAAGCTTGTAGATCGGCTATTTTCAAATGGTCTAAATGTATAAGTGGTTAATGTATGTGTTCTGTCTGTGATAATCAAAATCTACAAAGTAACTAGTAGCTAAAGTTTTCTGAGATGTAGTGGAGTAGAAGTAAAAGTATAGGAAATTGGAAATACTCCAGTAAAGTACAAATACCTCAAAATTGGACTTAAGTAAATGTACTTTACTTCACTGCTTGAGACCAGTCTAGTCTCAGGACCACATTTTCATGGTCTCTCGGTCTCATCTACTGTAGGTCTCTTGGATTGCAATTTTACTTGGTCTGGCTATGGCATCTTTAAGAGACGTACCGCCAATATCATTGTATTTTAGTTTTGGTTCATTCTTAGACTTATTATTGAATAAATTAATAAATTACTTAATTACTTAATTAATTTTTGTATACATTTACTGCTTATTCTTTTTCTCAATATGCCTACTGTTTGCATACAGTATGTGTTATTTACTAGTCCTCATTTTGTGATCAGTAGCAGTTGTCAAACTGTGTTCTGTCTTACTACTCCCAGTTCTGAGCTTTTCCAAAGTCAGAAAAGATATCATTGCAGTGTTACAGATCAAAGGATTGCCTTCTGTTACAATATAATAATAATATTATGAGGATATAATAATGTATTTGTATTTTATTCATAAGAAAAGAAAATAACTGTATTTGGTCAGGCAAATGATTTGGATAAAAACAAATTCTTGCCCTTGACATGGTCTCGTTTTAGGTGGTCTTGAATAAAGCACTAACATTTGACAGTTTAATCCATCATAGCAACAAAGTGAACGAATTAATTGGTGCATTGTCTTACTTTTAAAATCGGTTGAGAAGATCTTAACTCCGTTCACTTCAGTACAGTACAGTCCGCCCTCCCGGGATGTTTGCTTCAGGCCATGCTTCACCTCAATCGTATCGTAATCAAGCGGAACCATCACGCCGTTCTGTTCATAAAGTTTTCATATAAATATATCGTCGTTGTCGGGTGGAAACCTTGTATGTCCAAGAGCGTTCGTTTTGTATTTATCATTTAAAAAATGAACTAAACTAGTGAAAATAGCAGATTCACAAGCACAGTGTGCTTGTGGATCTGCTGTTTTCACTAGTTTTGTGCGACGGTCTTGTATGATGAAGCAGGGCTTTACTTTACCAAAAAACGTACACATTTGAAACTTGGAGATACAAGGTTTCTGCCCGACAGTGACGATATGCTGTATGCAAGATGGATACACACACACACACACACACACACACACACACACACACACACACACACACACACACACACACACACACACACACACACACACCCCTATACACATTTATTGTGCTAAGATAATTATTTTCATCCCCACCTTGTACATGAAGACTTTGCTGGTCGGCAGGGACGGGTCTTCAAGTTCAAGCTCTAATGATTTCAATTCAACGGGCTGTAGGTTGCATAGTTTTTCCTCAACCTGAAATTGATCAGACATTTGAACTCATAGCCTAAATCCTAGTAACATTTCTCTTTCTTGTTTTTAGCATTGTGATGTAAACCGTTAGGTTGACGCATACCTTGGCTTTTTCCTCCACCAGTTCTTGTTTCTTTTCATTTAGCTTTTTCAGCATCCCACGGAAATCTGTTACTCCATACTGTCTGCAGATTCGCTCGTAATCTTTTTTGTCTGCATTCAACAGGACATCCCAAAACTCTTTTTCATCAAATTCTTGTTTTTCGTCTTTCGCGTCCATGTCAACCCTTAAAAAAAAGACAATAATAATACTTCATTTATGACGAGTAACTTTAACTTTGGTAGGTTAACGGTCACTTTCATTAATTAATTAATATAGTGTGTCAAGACATACATGCACATTTTTTTTTTAACATACTTATTTTTTAAAGACTTCAGGAAGTCCTCGGCTGTTACTGCGGACTTGTCTGTACATGAAACAGATATCGATGTCAGTAATGTCTTTCAGTGAGTGATTCAAATGGTTTTGTCAGCTAAATAAAAATGCCATACCTGCTCTTTGTTGCTGCATGGCCTTGCTCTTTTTGAAGCCAACTAAAATGAGACAAAGAATGCTCCATTATGAAGTAGTGGCATCGTAATCAAAGGTTCAAAAAACATTATTATGCAGGGGATTAAAGCAGAATACCTTCAATGACATTGAGAGCGGCAGTGACAACAGCTTTTCCATACTCATTTTTGGCGAAGCACTTGTAGGTGTCTGTCTGATCCCCGCATACATCTGGCATCTGAATTGATATGATTTTAGAAGGCCATTAATAATCATTCTACTTTATGTATTGCCATGCCAATTTTGTGAAAATAGTTTTTTATTTTATGCATAATATGTAATGGTCTCACCTGGAGGATGTGTTCACCAGACTTCTCATCACTTGAGATTACGTACCTCGCTGGATCATCAAGAGTTCCGTCATTTCTCACCCAAGTCACAGTTGGTGTTGGATTTCCGGTGACTATTGCTTTGAAAACGGCCAGTTTTCCTAACGAAGATTAAATACAAGTGAACACTAGTGCTAAAGGTTTAACTTAGAATAGTTATAAGAAAATATATTTAATAACTTGTTTCAATAAGCACGTGTTCCTGATTGTTATGTGTTCACCGTTGTGAAGGTGTCAGAACCATACCTTCTTGAATAGTCAGGGCGATGGGTTTACGGGTGAAATCTGGGGTGGACATTCCTTCAGGTAGTTCTTCCACACATTGGGTAATCATAACACCGGGAACCCTTGACTTTTTTCTGATTTTCACTGTTATGAAGTATGAAAAAGAAAATATGTTCTTTCCAGACTTTGTCATATAACGATTATTCATACTGTACTTGTTTGTAGTTTTGGAATTGCGTTGAATATTCCTTACTTACCCTGCCCTGGAGCAGTGGGCTCCTCATCCTTAGCTTTGCGAAACTTAAACATCTCGGCTTAGATGACAGCTCCTCTGCTGATTAAAGAATGTCGTGAGAAACTTTTTCAAAATCACACACAACACAACACAACACATAAAGGCTCATTAATAGAGTTACGTGTCGCTGTCGTGCACCGAAAATGGCTGATCTACAAGCTCAGAGCTTGTTATTTGCAGCTCATCTATTTTCGACATGCGACACTGACACACAACTAAGTATAACTGTGGCAACATAACACCACACAACACACAACACAAGACATGCTGAAATCTTAAACTCATTTTAAAATGTGATTGAGTGATCGAGGCAGTAAACAATTTGCACTTGAGACACCAAAATCGTAAATAAAAAAAAGGGAGAAATTCCTAGATCCTAGGATTAAGTTGATAGCAACATTTATGCATGTGCATAATGTACTGTAAAGAACACTTGACCACTATTCGTAACGAGAAACCCCAGCTGTGTGACGTTGACATAAATCATCTCCAGATGGCCTGAATCAGCAATGGGTGTCACATCAGCAATGGGTGTCACTTTTCCACTGCTTTACCCATTAGATTTAAGTGAGATGTGACATTTTGAGTGAACTGGGTACTTGGTGAGATCATCTTTATTATGAGTTGCACTAGCACTATGGTAATTAATGTGATATAGAATTAGTGTTGAACATTGTCTTCGGCCTGATTATCTGTAAAGTAAATTGAATAATACTCTATTATTTTGTTGGAATTCGTGCTTAAATATATACCTTGGGAAATGCTACCTGGCTTCAAAGTCACATAATGGAGTTGACAAAGGAATGCAGCTGCACTAAAGAAACAGTGGGAGGCAGGAGCCCACGTTGTTACGAGTCAAGGGTGCCCACAAATGGTGTCAGATCAGAATACACCCCCTGAGCTAGTAACTCAAGCTGGACAGTCAATGAAAGAATTCCTGTGATCACAGAATACCTAGCATTCCCTAACTAGGTGAGGTAACTGACCGACCTAATTTTGCTTGCAATAGGTCACATGCCCCATAAAACTATCTATCATGAACCAGGAAGTGACGCAAGTGGCTGGCTGTATCGGTGCCGTCTGGAACCGTCTGGAACTGACCTATTTCAAAGCCAATGGCTCTGATTTGTATTTAGGCCATCACTATATGTGAAACCTGGTGATTTTGAAACCTGCCATTGTTCAGTATAAAATGTAAAACTGTTGACACAAACATTTACAATATTGCCTCTAAATATTATTTTGAAACCTGTTGAGATTCAGATAGCATTACATAGTGTGACACATCCTTATTCTTCAGTTGAATTATGCTTAAGTCTAAGGGATAATCTTGGTTTTGTTTCATACACTTTAAATTGTAAGTGACAAATAAAGGTTGATTGATTGATTGATTGAATTCTGTATTAAGGTGTATAGGTCTACTGCCATATTTGTTTCCCACGCAGTTGGTGCATGACTTCTAAATTTGTATTCGAAAAATGCCCAGCAACTTGAGTACAGAGAATGATTTACGAATTCGCTGTCAGGTTTATGCCCTACGGCTCCGACGTCCGAGCTCTGTCTAGTGGGACATGGTGTATTAATTCCTCCGTCAACTTTGTATGTTAGCAGTGTGTGAGCACCCACCATCATCTTCAAGTTATTAGCACATATTTGCAGAATAAATTTGTGATTGGTGAAGGTAGTGAGACTTTAGTTTAGGTTGGGCTTTGGTGCCAATTGTTGTCCCTTGATCTTGAATGATTATTGTTTTGGGTTAAACTGTTTTGTGAGGCTAAACATAATTCATTACAGTTTTAGTCAACCCTTTTTACAGACATCATTTAGGACTTAATAACACGATAAGTGTGCTACTCTACCCTACATATTAATTATAATAATACAGTTATTGTATTATCTCAGATTTGTCATCAAGTGATAATTGCAGGGCAAGAGGTTACACACAGATTACCCCGAGTCTTGCCTACATCATGACACAGACGCTGCTCGTATTTAATTCAACATAAATGAACTAAAATAACAGCAACAATTCAATACCCAGTGATTGTACTTACCCTTTTCTTAGGAAATGTCTCTACTCCTCTCTGCTTCTTCCAGCCAAGTTGCAGCTGATAGTTGAGTGTTGTTGAGATGCTCAGTGCATGTGTTCTTTGGCTCCCAGTGATAGGTTTACTGCCATGGACATAAACCCTATAGGATCTTGGAAAGGAAGTTCCGGGGGCAGAGACAAACTCCGCCCTCAAAACTGGGGTTCCAACTTTAATATTTTGCAGTGAACTCTTTTGACTATCACTTTTTTAAAAGGGGGCACTGGAATTGCCATGCAAACTGTCTTGCCATCAACTTATTCTGTAACGGAGACTGCCCTGACCAATATCACAGCATTCTACAGTCAGGAGGTAGGTTTTATTGGCATTTTGTCTTCTTGAATTCCAAATGTGTAATTGGCATGTATTGTGTAAGTATAAGAAACATCATTTGTGTTTTAAACAACACTTCTTTTTGAATTTGCGATCGAGTCTCAAGGCCATGTATAGGCCTAATTAGATAAAAAGCACTTATGAGACAGACTCAATCTTTCCATCATATCTGTACACTGAAATAGGAAAATAACCAATGAGACAAAGTAGCATTTAATTTAGCATTGTGCAAAATTGCCTTTTTCCAAAGTGCACGAGAACTGTCATCTTGCACTGGTCAGCCTGGTTTGAGATGAGATTTAGCCTGGAGTGCAGCACTTGACCCTTCCAATCTAAACTTGGACTAAAGCCTGACCCCACAACCCCACAACCCCCCATGGCTAAGTGGTAATCCAAGAAGAAGACGTAAATTATTTGCAAGGTTCATGCAAGTGATCAGGTAGCCTGCATTTTGATACTTATTTGCCGTGTTAGCAAATACAGTATGTACTCAATAATAATGCCAAATGTATACGTATGTAAAGCCTGAGAAAGACAAGTTTGTTCCAGCTTATCTTAACCCAGTGGTTCTCAACCTGTGGGTCGGGACTCCCAGGGTGGTACCCAAATTATTTTGGGGGTCCCCAGATGATTAACTAAACAAACCACCTAAAATGTAAGTGTATGGAGGGTATACTGTATGCACATTTCTAAAGTGACAATGTAAGTACTTTTTAATACTTCTAATAATAATACAAATTAAACATTGTCCAATTTGTCAAATATTAGAGACGGAAAATAGCTGATCGCTCATGGCTGATCGCTCACGGCTGATCGCTCACGGCGTTGTGAGCATGTAGATCTGCTATTTTCGCCAGTTAAAATATAATTATTTTGTTGAGAACCACTGTCTTAACCCATCAGGGGTGTCCAAAATGCGGCACGGCGGCCAAATGCGGCCCGAGGACATATTTTATATGGCCTGCGGCTTCATTCCTTAATTGTATTGTAAACAGCCCGCCAGCGCCGTCGTCAAACAAGAATATTTTCCCAGAGTATGATTTGTCAGGATTCTTTGTTCCCTGTCTCATTCTGAAGGGGTCAAAGAAAGGATATTTTTTTATACCTTGCACCAGGTCCGGTTCTTGGCATAAGCAATATAAGCAGTCGCTTAGGGCCACAACCAATCAGGGGGCCACATCAGATCTTTTTTTAAATATTTGTTACATTATGTCATGTATCCCCTATCCAAAAACTAGTGTTATTATATAATCCCCTTCAGTCAAGCCTGGCTGCCTTTACTTGATTCATGAGCAAGTCAATATGCCTCCAAAAAGAAATCTTCGATCTGGTGCTGCAGATTATTTTAGGTGGCCCCCCTTTGACAGATGCACGCATAAGCGCGCATCTGTCAGTGGGGGGCCACCTAAAATAATCTTGCATAGGGCCACCTGAGTCCAAGAACCGGCACTGCCTTGCACATCTAGTTAAGTTATATTTGGTAATGTGAAATAAGGCTGACTTATTTGTGTTTTGTTTAGTGCACACACCTGACTAAAGATCATTGATTAAATATTGATGATGATAGTTAAATAAAATCATTTAAATGCTATGCATATTACTGTATGTGACTTTATTATGGTCTGATCGAAAGTAAATTATGTCAGGCGATATAGTCGGCCCCGGTGTTTTAATATTTTCTAATGTGGCCCCCTTTGGAAAAGGTTTGGACACCCCTGAGACCTGAGGCTGATGATTGAATTGTTTAAAAACAGTTTTAGCATTTATTTTTTCATATGAAAAAATGAATTTAGGGTGTCCCCACATGCTGTAAATGATTCCTAAACAGTG
Source organism: Nannobrachium achirus (assembly GCF_963921795.1). Classification (NCBI taxonomy): domain Eukaryota; kingdom Metazoa; phylum Chordata; class Actinopteri; order Myctophiformes; family Myctophidae; genus Nannobrachium; species Nannobrachium achirus. The sequence goes on along the minus strand of NC_137815.1, from coordinate 56,413,327 downwards.
GGTCAGGGACCATTTTTTATGGGTCATGAAGTAAAAATCTAATTTTCTTCTAATGAAGCAAGACACATAAATAAAAAATAATAAGCATCATCCTGGAATATGTTTCAAACTTTCAATATAAAAAATAAGGTACTCTAGCTATTTGTATTCAAACTCCATATTTAGGAAAGCAGGAATTCCACAACGTAGATTGAACTTAAAATATTTATTTACACCAAGCACACATACACCATTATTAAACAATAAAAACATTTTTTTATTTTTCATTTCGCTAAGTTTTTGTTTTCAGTACTTCTAAGAGACTTGTTTTCCAATGCTACAAATTTAAAATTAGGAAATCAAATTGAAAACAAACTAATACAACAAAAGAATAAATATACATAAACCTTAAAGCTTTCTAATTCTGTAATAATAGGCAGATTAGCAAAGCCCAGCAATTCCCCTGAATACGAGTAAACTGCTGTTAAAACATTGTTTCAATTGTTAATTACTTTTGAAGTTAATGAGTCACAGCGACACATTTGCCAGTTAGGTCCTTTGCATATGTACAGGGGTGTCGCACCAAATTCTGGGCCCTGGGTGCAAGGATTCGCTCACATTTTGTGCTTTAACTATTGAAAAATAGAAGATATACTTAAAATAAACATATTCAAAGATTTGCACACTTTTTCATGACTTTTAAAAAATAGCAGATCTACAAGCTCGCAGCGCGGCACTCGGTGCCGTGCTGTGAGCTTGTATATCTGCTATTTTTCAATAGCTAAAGTATACAATGATTCCAGGCCCCTCCACTTTTGGGCCCTAGTAACTCAGTCCCACTTTTCCCCCCCTTGTGACGCCCCTGCATGTGTATGCCATCGAACATGCAAATGATTACATTATGGCTGCCTTGTTGTTATGTTAATTATCTGGATATAATTTATAGTTGTGGACAATGTGCGTGACATTGCACAATGCAAATGCATAATTCAAATTAGCAACACTCTTCCTTTTTTATTGATATGCTATATGGCACTCTCATCAACAAACAGAAGTTCTTTATGACTTTCCATCTGGCAGCATTTGTATGTCTAAGACTCGGTTGTTACTTTGAATAATTGCTCCTCCTCTTAAGAAAAGAGGCTGATGCATCAAACTAGTAAACAACTTTAGCCTTAAAACTAAATGGATCCCACAGAGTATTAAATCATATCACCATTAGACGGGACACAGGGAACTCTCGGTTTGAAAAATGTGCATTATTTGTCCATAAAACACAACAGAAAAAAGGTTTCTTGTTATGCCATTAAAACAACCACAGCGATCTTCGTCATGTTGACTTAATCTGAAAAAAAGAAAAAGCAGTTTTAGGTCATCATCATTCATTGCTGAGATACACTGTATAAGCTGGGGGGGGGGGGGGGGGGAATGGATTTTAGACCAGTGTTTCTCTCTCAACCAGAGGACCGGGACCCAAAGATGGGTTTGTGAGGTTCTTGTGTGGGCCACAGACAACAGAGGATACTGTACTGTATGTCAGTGCATGGTTCCCAAACTTTTCAGGTCGAGAGCCAAAAGAGAGATGGCCTTTAGGTTTAAGGTTATGGCCTTTTGTATATTCACTGTCCCATTGACTCCACTAGAAATATATATATATAAAAAAATCTGCTTTAAGTAGCATGTGAGGGGTCAAACTAGGGTTCTTCATGATTCTGAATCCATTGCAAGCATTTGTTTGGCATGAAAAGCATTCCTTGGGTTAACTTTCGGCAGCCCAAAACTGTGAAAAGTGGAAAAAAAGTGATGACTCATCACTTTTCACAGTTTTGGGGGGCCGAAAGTTAGCCCAAGGAATGTTTTTCATGCAAAATGTTTCTAGCAGAGCAGGCCTCTCATTCTGTGAACCTTAATGACCAAACTAATAGATAAAACGGAAATAAAAAGTACGGCAGAAAATCACAGTCCCCTCCCATTTTGGTGACTGGGTCCCCGGCTATAGTGAAAATAGCAGATCTAAACATTTGTTTTTTAATATAATTTCTTAGATTTGTCTTTTATTTATTAATTAAATGACATAGAAAAATCATTATATTTTTGTGTTCATGAAATATTTTTCCGGGGAATGCTTTTTGAAAATGTTTCGACCAAATGTGGGAAACAAAGGAATAAAGGACCCTTAAAAATTTGTTTTTGACACACTCTTTGGTAAAACAGTGCTGTAGTTTACTATGTTACAGTATGCTGTGTTGCTTTGTGTTGTGTTGTGTTGCATTATTGTCAAACACACAATTCAGGACAAAACCGGAACCCAATGGAACCACTGCTCTAAAAGTACAAAAAAAGAACATTATAAACGATTATATATCTGTTATACCTCTGACTGCAAGCTTAGTGGAGCATTCTACCCTGCCCAGAGCGTTCTCTGCGACAACCGTGTACTCTCCTGTATCCTTGGGACCGACCCTCAGTATGAGCAGGGAGCATACGCCACAGGTGTTGGAGATATAGTAGTTGGTGTTGGTATTCAGGCTGATGTTGTTGCGGAGCCATGTGACATGGGGGGATGGCTCTCCTCTTATAGCGCAGCTCATGTAGCATTCATACCCCTGGGGTGCAGTATGTGTTTTCAATGGCACGATGAACTTGGGTGGACGCTCTAGGTTACAGGTCTTACTCTCTGGCATAATCAGCTTGAATTTCTCTGTAGAAAAAAAAAGTAGATACAGTATACATTGTGATATTTTCTAAATAAATAAATAAATGTGAAAAAGAAAATCATAAAATGAGTGCAAAATCTTGAAATCAATTTGAAACACCTGGATTTGATTAGTTTGTATTTGACAATATTTAACATATAAGTAAACAAATAATTAGGACAACACACACACACACACACACACACACACACACACACACACACACACGACTGAACTTCAGACAATCGAACAATCAAAACATTTCAAAAGTAGCAAATTTATTGGTAAAGCTCACAACCGTTTGTGACGCAACGTGTTGTGAGTCTCTAGATTGCCAGTTTTAGAAAAAAGGTACGGTAATACTGTGACTCATGGGCTGCATAATTGCAGATAGCTGTACCAATGTCGTCAAAGTAGTCTAATAATGGCCGATATAGGAGCCAAACCAATATACTGGTCGAGGTCTAAATGTTGATGTGCTTGTCACACTGATCTTAGATCATCTTACAAATACCTTTTTTGCAAGGGATGGACCACTTTGCTGATTCAGCCGGCTTAGAGGAGCCCATGTCATTCTTAGCGTAGACTCGGAACTGGTACTCTCGGCCTGGCATTATGTTGCAGGCTGTGAATTTGTTGTTGAAGATGCGGTCTCCCACTGTGCGCCATATTCTCTTGGTTGAGTCGCGCTTCATCACCATGTAGTGCAGCCTGTCATCGCGTTTCTCGTCTGGAGACGGCGTCCATGAAATGGTCACTGTGCCAGGGACATTCTCATCCATGTCCACAGGACCAGGTGGCTTTGGCTCATCTAGAGTTTATAGAGAGAAAAAGGTTAAAAAGTATTCACAGTTTTTTACTTAAGTAAAAGTATCAATAATGCAATGTAGAAATATTCTTTTACAAGTAAGGCTGGGCTCAGACCAAAATGCCTACGAGAGTGGAATCCGCGTTCCGCCAATGCATTTCAATGAGAAGGCGGCGGTTTCATGTCAGTGGAGGATATCTGCGCTCCGCGCAGACCTTGCGTTTATGCTGGAGCAAAGAAATTCTCCACGCAGATTCTGGTTTCCCCCCCTGTCCAATCGGGTGAGTCGAAGGCATAACATTCTGAGAATCAGGAAGGGACTGGGAGATGTTTTGTTTTGATCAAGAGTCTCGTGCACCCAAACTCTTCTCTTTTTAGCTTGTTGCATCTCCCCTTCCAATAAAGCAAGGGCGAGTACCCTTCGCCTGTCCAATATAGAGTTGACACGTAAAATATGATGAGGATCGCTACGCTAGTGTAACAGGCTACAGAGAGGGAGGGCGGTGCGGGAAGTGAGTGACAGGGGCGTCACTGGCTTTGAGACGGAATATGCTCTCTGCGTTTTTTGCCAGCAGCGCACCAGAAGAGTTTATCCACTGCCGACCATATTTTGGTCTGAGGGCAGCCTAAGAGTCCGTAATTCAAAATTTACTTGAGTAAAAGTACAAAAGTATTCACATCAAAATGTACTTAAAGTGCCAAAAGTAAAAGTACAAAAATGTTTGAAAACAGCAGATCTACAAGCTCACAATGCGACGCGTTGTGAGCTTGTAGATTGGCTATTTATAGCCTATGTATAAAATAGGGCTAAAGTGGTACATGTATGTTTTATAATATAATAATTTATATCTGCAAAGTAACTATAGCAACTGAAGTACAACATTTTCCTCTGAGATGTAGTGGAGTCGAAGTAAAAGTACTGATTATTGGAAATACACCAGTATAATAGCTCAAAATTGTACTTAAGTAGCCTACATCCTACTCGAGTAAATGTACTTTACACCACTGGAAAACGCTTTGTGATGGGCTGTGTTCAGACTGCACACAGATGTGTCTTTATATTCAGACATCGTTGACCTATCTGCATTGGTTGCTGTGGTAACAAAACAATTGTGGTATATTTTATCTCATGCCGGTGTCAGTCGCCAAAATAGCATATCCACAAGTTAACAGTGCTGCGGTGTGACATGCTGTGAGCTTATTTCGGTGAGTTACACTGTCGTACGACAAAGTATTGATGAGGCATGCATGCATCCGGTTCCAGACTCAGCTAAGAGACGCAGCTAAGACAGATTTCAATCGCATTTCTGATTTGCAAAAATCAGTTTCCATGTGATATTTTGATATTCAGACTTCGATTCAGATCTGAATCCACTACCAATATGGATAGGCCAAAAAAATGCACTTCCTAATTGACCCTGGTTCCTCCTCAGACCATTTTCCCAGCTTACCTGTCACCCTGATCTCAATGCTGTTGGTGTCTTGGCCAACAATGTTCTTGATAATAATGGTGTAGATTCCGCTATCGGTACGTTCCGCAGAAGGAATCAAAAGCTGGGACGCACCATCAGCATTGCTGACAGTCACCTTTTTGGATACAGGCAGCGCATCTTTCAGCCAAATTACATCTGGCCAAGGGGAAGCCTGCGGAAAAATGTGAAAACATGACCTTAATTAACAAAAGTTCTTGGAATCTGTCATGTCTGTAAGGGAGGGAGGTGCGAGGCGTTGTGTGCTTGTAGATCGGCTGTTTTCACTAGTTTAAATCATTTTAAAAATGATAAATACAAAACAAACGGTTTTAGACATACAAGGTTTCCACCCGACAATGACGATATATATATATATATATATATATATGTCACGGTTTGTTAGAGAAACAGGACGGTCGAGAAACGGAGCACTCGTCGTGCAGCACGGGGCGGAACGGAGCCGCTCGATTGTCCACGACATTGCAAGCGGCGCGCAGGCCAGCGGACCTTGGTCCTGCTCTTCGCCCCCGAGCACCGCAGGTGCGAGTGGCCGCGAAGAGCGGGCCAGGGCCGTTACGAAGCCGTGGTGAATGCAATCGTTATATTTATGCCCAGGCCGTAAGGCCTGGGCAAGCCCACGATAAACGCCCTGTCCAAGTGACTACAATGGAGCTAATGGCTAAGCTAGGCTAGGCTAGGCTAGGCTAGGCTAGTAAATAAAGTCGCAAATAGAGTCGCAAACGAGTGACGTCAGCGCCTTCACTAGTGAATGGCTGTCGTCGCCACCTGGTGGTGATTGGTGTGTGGTGAACGACAAAACAAGCGCTCTTACATAGAACGTCCTGAGTTACCCAAACATCCGGTAACATATATATAGTTTGGTTTCCATAGATTCTTTACCTCAAAGTTAATCATGAATCTTGCAGAGTTCCCTGCTTTCACCACCATGAAGCTTTTGATGTTGGCATCAGTGAAACGTGGCCTCACTGCATGAATACACATTTATACACTTTAAGGAAAGATACATGTACTGTGTGTGGCTCATAAGAAAACAAATGACAAAATCAGGCCGGGGGTATCATGCCCCTTTAAAGGGATATTCCACTTCCAATATTTAGATATTTGATGTAAATGTTACCAGGCCCTCCAGGCCCAGGGCCTCTCCCCACACACACCCATGGTAACTTCAAACTCCATTTTAACCATGATAGATTCATTAAAACACACATTATTTATTTTCTGGTGACTCATAATACCCTCCTAATACATGAGCAGGCCGTGTTTTTTCAATAACCTTTTTCATTTATTTTTAATAATTCTTTGGGAAAATTAAAGAAAACGAAATACAATACAAAATTATATAAAAACACAGCCTGCTCACGCATTAGGAGGGTACTCAGGGTAGTATGAGTCACCAGAAAAAAATAATGGGTGTTTTTAATTAATCTAACATGTTTAAAATTGAGTTTGGGTGTGTGTGTGGAGAGGCCCTTGGCCTGGAGGGCCTGGTAACATTTACATCAAATATCTAAATATTGAATCAAGCAAATTAAAAACTGTTCAGGGTGTTCATAAAAGCCTGATTAGACTATACAATTACCAAACGTTTTTTTGAAAGTGGAATATTTCCCTTCAAGACCTGGAACGCAACTGTGTCACTTAAGACTTTATTTCATCCTTTAGCTATTAAAAAACAGCAGATATACAAGCTCACAAGCGTGGCACCGAGATGACCGAATGCCGCGCTGCGAGCTTGTAGATCTGCCATTTTTGAAAAATCTTGAAAATGTCTTTGAATATTTTGAGCTGTCCTTCTAAGGTTTTTGAAAAACTCATGTTTCTATTATCAGTGGGTTCTCAAACTCTTTCCTGTACAAGGACCCCCAAAATTATATGTATTTGGCCGTGGACCTCCATCTCAAAATATGTTGATACCAGGATCGACCCCCCAGAAGCAGAGATTTGAGTTAAAAGATTTGCAAACATTTTCAAGATTTTTTCAAAAATAGCAGATCTACAAGCTCGCAGCGCGGCACTCGGTGCCGCGCTGTGAGCTTGTATATCTGCTATTATATACAGTTAGAGTTAAAGCATAAAATAATGGTTGAAGTAATAATGTGGTCCAGGTCTTAATGGGTAAGCAAATACTTTATATTATTATTATATATTATATAATATTATTTCTTTTTTTTTTTACATCTTTCTGTTCTTACCAGGAGGGGGCATTGCTAGGATGTAGTTATCCAGGTCCTGTGGAGGGCCCTCTCCTCCCTCATTTGCGGCGACAACTCTCACCCAGTACATATTGAGAGACTTCAAGCCTTTTACTGTCAGGGTGGTACTGATGGCCAGGTTCGTATTGGCACGTTCCCACTCTGGGTCTTCCGCAGGCCTGATCTCCACATAGTATCCCTTGGCCTCATCGTTAACTTTGGGTTCCTCCTTGGGTTTGGTCCAAGAGAGGGTCAAGGTGGTGTAAGTGGAGTCTGTCACCTTTAGGTCGATAACCTTACCAGGAGGATCTGCAACGTATGACTCATGTTTAGTGTTAACCACAGAACATGCTTCGTCATATGACAGATTTTGACAGTGTGGAGCTTGAACATGTTAGCCAGGCATGCATGACAATATTTTCACACTAAAAGATAACGATAATTATGATGAAATAAATTGTGATAAAATGAAATGTGGCCTACTTTTGGGGTCCCTGGCAAATACAAATTCAGATGGGGTGCTGAATTCACCAGCGCCTGAGTCATTAATTGCCGCCACACGAAATTCATACTCCATGCCCTCGTTCACATCTTTGACACCATATCCTTTATTGTCTGTGTAGAGAAAATTATAATAAAAAAGTTTTATAGAAAAACATGAAGAAATACAAAAAAGGAATAACAGGAAAAAACATGTTGCTTATTACATTCATCATTGTGTTGTGATAAGTAGGTATAAAATGAAATGACCTTTGATCATTTGACCCGGTTGGTTTACTGCTCCCCACAGATTGCTGCCCTTCTTGCGCTTCTCCACGTTGTATCCCAGAATGTCGGTTCCTCCGGTATTGGCAGGAGGACTCCAAGCAAGATTGATACAGTCCTTGAAAGAGCTAACTATTTTGGGCAAAGTAGGAGGCCCAGGGTATGCTGTCAAAACAAACACAATATTGTTATTTGTAAATGTGGACCCATAGTTAGCTTAAACCCTAACCCAAACCCTAACCCTAACCCTAACCCTTAAGTAAAAGTATCGATACCGCAATATAGAAATACTCTGTGAGGGTGCCCTCACACCAAAATACCTATGAGAGTGGAATCCGCGTTCCACCAATGCATTTCAATGAGAAGGGAGCGTTTTTTGCAGAAATCCTCTACTGGCAAAAAACGCTCCATTCTCATTGAAATGCATTGGCGGATTCCACTCTAGGTATTTTGGTGTGAGGGCACCCTTACAAGTAAAAGTCTGGAATTCAAAATGTACTTGAGTAAAGGTACGAAAGTATTGGCATCAAATCAAAATATACTTAATGTAGTAAGTGAAAATAGCAGATCTACAAGCTCACAACGCGTCACATCGGATTAATGTGTGTTTTGTAATATAATCATCTATATCTGCAAAGTACTGTAACTAGTTTTCAAATAATTGTAGTGGAGTAAAAGTACAATATTTGCCTCTGAGGTGTAGTGGAGTAGAAGTAAATGTACTGAAAACTGGAAATACTCAAGTAAAGTACAAATACCTCAAAGCTGTACAGCACTTACGTAAATTTACTTAGTTACATGCACTTTACACCACTGTTAAATACTGTTGAATGAAGATTGATCAATTTACCTTTTGTACCAGCTTGAACATCCTCAGTTTCCATCAGATCACTGTCACCCATTTCAGTCTCACACTTGATGCGATAAGTATACCTCCTGCCATGGTCCACATCGATGTCCCTGTACTTGGGGTCGGGACCAATTGGGCCCAATTTCTTCCAAGTGTTCCGGCCCACCTGATTACGCTCGAGAATGTAGTTGTCTACCTTGAGGCCACCACTATCCTTTGGTGGCTTCCACTTGATTTCGACTGCACTAGAAGTGGCCTCAACTATCTCCAAGGGTCCCATTGGTGGGGTGGGTTTATCTGTAAAAAAAGAAAGAAAAAAGGATACTTATTAACTAATGTTAGTTCAAATAATGAAGGAAATAAAAAGGGTTATTTTAACCACATTAAACCTATAGCGTCCTTCTACGGCAAACATTAGCAGATCTAGAATCTCACAATCGGGGAAGATATTTGGTGAGTGAGAAAATATTTAATATAGACCCCTGCCTCGGGTCGAAAATATATACGGTAGGGTTTAAGCCCTATTTTATACTTTCTTGTATGATGTTGTCGCATGGTGAAAACAACCATTATCATGACATGCAATTTTCGAACTTTTGTAAAAAAACGAATTTAACCAGGTTGAAAGTGCTTCAAGTATTTCACAGTTGAAAAACGTGTTAACTGATCAAAGATATTTCTGATATCGCCTTATAAGTCTTGACTATACCTACCAAGTACAATCAGCTCGCTGAAGGCCTCCATGGTGCCAAACTCATTCTTCAGTTTAAACTTCACCTCGCCACTGTCCTTGCGCTGCAGCTTGTTGAGCAGCAGCCGGCTGCAGCCGTCCGTGTTCTCGATTTGAATTTTGGATTCCTCAGAAAGCTCGTTTCCCTCTATGTACCACTGGACCTTTATGGGTTCCCGTCCAACATAAGACATTCTGAAAGTTGCCCGTTGACCCTTTTTCACCATCATAGGCTTTTTAAATTCTTCCATGTCCTCCTTATTAAATCTAGGTGGATCTGGAACACAAGGATGGATAGACACATTTGATTTGTACAACATATAATCAATATTACTCGGTCTGGGACTCCCTCTTCCTCAGGTGTTTCGCCCAGGTGGGCGTGGTTATATGCCTAAGCCTAACCCTAACCAGTGGCATAAAGTAACTAAGTACATTAATTAAGTTCTGTACTTAAGTACAGTATTGAGGTATTTGTACTGCTATTTTCAAAAGATTTTTAAACATTTTGAAAACTTGTGAAATGGGACATTCTGCATAATAAGTACTTTTACTTTTGGTACTTTAAGTACATTTTGATGACAATACTTTTATACATTTACCCAAGTAAACTTTGAATTCCGGACTTTTACTTAACTCATTCTCTGCCGGTCAACTGCCTGATCAACAATTTAACTAGGGGGTTCCCTGCCGATCAACTTTTATCAACCTTTTTATAAAAGGTACTTTTTTAGATATTTTTTGCGGAAAAAAACATGTGTTTTTCGCACGAAGCACCTGTTTATTAAGAGAGTATTTGTACATTGTAGTATTGATACTTTTACTTAAGTAAAGAACGTAAGTGCTTTTTACACTACTGGGGTTAGGTTAAGGTTAAGGCATAGACCCACGCCCACCTGGACGAAACACCTGGGAAAGAGGGAGTCCCCTGTCGGTCTGTCTGTCAGTCAGTCATGTTGTTACCTTCAACAGCAATGTCAGCCTCAGACTTGCGTCCATCAACCTCAAAGCGATATCTCCCAGCATGTGCCTCGGTAATGTTTTGGATTTTCAGTCTCTGGAAGCATCCTTCTGTAGAGATGATTATGTCCTCAGAGGCCTTGATCTGGGCAAAGAAACACATGCAAACATTTACATAAATCAATCAATTAGACTTTGTCCAAAAATCACATCTGAAACATTTTATGACATGAAGTGATATTACATTATAAACCATTTTGTAAATGTTAATAAGCTTGTGAAAGCGAACACTGATACAGTACAAATGCTCCAAACAACATGTGAAATACCACCCAAAAAAAAAAAAGGGATAAAAAAAAAAGTAAAACAAATAATTGTGCAACATAAATTATCGGCAAATTCTGAATAACATTGCATCTCTAATAGTGGAAATGTAGAAAAAACCTTCTGCATTAAATTGCATGAACAAAGTGAAATGCCGTTGGAAAATGAATTGCACAAAGTCTTACTTCTTCTCCATCCTTGGACCAGACTCCCACACAATCTTCACGGCTCAGTTTACACTCAAGCTGTGCTGTTTCTCCAATATTGGCTTTGCAGTCATCAAGTAGTGCATTAAAATGAACACCTGGGTCTGGGGAATTATAAAGACACACTTTGAGTTTCACTTTGAGTTTTGGTTTTTGAAAAGTTAGTGATTTCCAAATAGCATTATTTACCATCTAAAAATCTAATTATTTAAGGATTTTTGTATAAAATAACATAATAATAATTGATATGTTCAATGCTGGGAGGCTAGACATTCTCTCAGCATCTTATAGTATCTTTATTAAGTAGTTTCAAATAGGATTTTAAAGTTAATAATCCACCCAGTAAAAAGAATTACAAAAATATTATACTACTACTACTACAAAAAGAAAAAGAAAATCCTCCAACAGTGTTTCATTTGTATGCTCAGCAAAGCTTCTACACAGCATGCAACCTTTTTACATCTCTTACCAACAACAGGTTCTTCAACCACTGGTTTGACCTTCTTGCGACGTATCTTCTTTTTTGGTGCTGGTGCTGCTGGTGCTGGTGCTGCTGGTTCAGCTCCTTCACCACCCTCCCCTGTTGGTACTATGAATACCAAATACATTAAACAATATTAATCAACTGTAAATGAATGCCTTTTGCAATGTGTAACCCTATGGTATACACAGGGCGAAGAGTATTATGGGATGCACACAGTTGTTTACTTTATGTTCTGGTGGAGAGAAAAGTGGTCACGCTTATAAAGGCCTACAGAGAAGTGATATTTTGTTATTGTTACAGATGATACAGAAGATAGAACCCTGGCTGTTCACGTGAATTTATTGAATATATTTTTGTTATTAAACCACTCCAGCACAGCCTCCTTACTTCTTTTAGTGTAGAATAAGTTATGGATTAGGCTACTCTGAAAGGAAGAGGACGGTGGTTATAACTTCTAGGGACTTTGAATGTCCGCAGCAACCTTCTTACTGTAGGTTTCCGATGCCAATTTAAGTAATTTACAGTAATATTGAGTATACAGTATGGTTTCAAAATTGAACTTTTACATGATAAAGAAATGTGAATAAAGCAATAAATCCAATATAAAAAAATAAAACAAGTTTTGACAAACAGGGGAGGAAATTCCTTGGCAGAGGTAGTACTATTACACCCTAATAAGCAAGTTCAAGTTCCACATTCATTGATATTTTACCTGCTGCTGTCGCTGCGTCTGCAGCTGCTGCTTCTCCCTCCTTCTTCTCCCCTTCTGCTCCCTCGGCCCCCTTCTCTCCTGCTGCTGGGACTTCAGCCTCGTCATCTGTTACTTCTTCAAATTCATCCTCATCTCCGCCCTCACCACCTGCCCCTCCAGCTCCACCTGCACCGCCTTCTCCCCCAGCTCCTCCACCTGCACCGCCTTCTCCCCCAGCCCCTCCACCTGCACCGCCTTCTCCCCCAGCTCCTCCACCTGCTCCGCCTTCTCCCCCAGCCCCTCCCCCTGCTCCACCTTCTCCCCCAGCTCCGCCGGCTCCGTCTCCCCCGGCTCCACCCGCACCTCCAGCTCCGCCGGCTCCACCTGCTCCTTCTCCCCCGGCTCCGCCCGCTCCGTCTCCGCCCGCACCACCTTCTCCTCCCCCGGCTCCACCCGCACCGGCTGCACCTCCGGCTCCACCTGCACCGGCTGCACCTCCGGCTCCACCCGCACCGGCTGCGCCTGCGCCACCTTTTCCTTTTTCTCCTTTGGTTCCTTTAGCCTCTCTGGCTCCTTTGGCCCCACCTAGTCCACCAACCCCGCCTGCACCAGCTCCGCCTGCACCATCTCCAGCTCCGCCTGCACCATCTCCAACTCCACCTGCACCATCTCCAGCTCCGCCTGCGCCCACACATCCGGCTCCACCAGCGCCCACACCTCCGGCTCCATCAGCGCCCACACCCCCGGCTCCACCAGCACCTTTGCCCGCACCCTTAGCACCTTTACCAGCACCTTTACCAGCACCTTTACCTCCACCAGCACCACCATCACCACCAGCACCACCAGCAGCTGCTGCACCTCCAGCAGCAGCAGCAGCAGCAGCACTTTTAGCTTTCTTTGCAGCTGCAGCATCGGCTTCCTTCTTTGCCTTAGCGGCGGCCATGGCTGCGGCTCTGGCTTCAGCAGCTGCCTTTGCGGCAGCTTCTGCCTCCGCGCGGGCGACTGCATCTGCAGCTTCTTTCTCGGCTTGAGCCTTTTTGGCAGCTTCTCGCTTTTCCTCCATTTCCTTTTGGTATCTCTCGTTCTGTTCTTTTGCTATTTTCTCCAAGTCTGCATCACCACAGCTGCCGGCCATTGTAGTTTTGCGAGCTATCTTCTTCCCCTTGTTGGCAGGGTCTTTGTCAGCTATAGAAAATGGCATCAGAAAGTGTATGAATTATCATTTTGTGTCATGTTGTTTTATAATACGCTTAGACAAATATTTACAAAAAAAGTGGACAAGAAGATATAGAAGATAAATACCCACATAAAACACATATAAACACAGATATTAACACATCTGGTGCCAACCCAGAGTTTCCTGAGTTTGTATTGATTGCGACCGTCAGGGAGCAGTTTACTATGAAAATCTCCACCGGCCGTCCGTCCGTCCGTCCGTCCGTCCGTCCGTCCGTCACACCTTTGTGACCATCAACAAACATCACACCTTTGTTGATGTTTAAATCGAAGAGTCTTGGTCAAATACTTCTGTTGGTTTCTGCACTGATCATTTATACAATTCAGCTGTGTTTGCTCGTGTCATCATGATGAGGTCATAAATCAGCCATGCCCAAATATAGATTTTACGGGTTTACATGCTTACTCAGTTATTCGTTATGTGAAAGTCCTATGACGTCTATGATATCTGACATCATCATACATACATTCCCTTTTATGCCCATAAATGGAGATCCCCTCTGTAGAACCAGCCACTGACATCACTGTAATGTCAGGGGAACCAAATCACTTTTATGCCCATATATGGAGATCCCTGTGATGCCAGGGGAACCAAATCCCTTTTATGCCCATATATGGAGATATGGAGATCCCCGTGTTGCCAGGGTAACCAAATCCATTTTATGCCCATATATGGAGATCCCTGTGATGCCAGGGGAACCAAATCCCTTTTACGCCCATATATGGAGATCCCTTATGTCATCAATATTAAGCCCATATCTGTGAATATCTTTGTGTACCAGATGTCTCCATATATGGTTAAATGGTCCGATATACATCACTGGCCAGAAGACCAAGAAATGGTGCAACCTCGCCCTTTGCTTTTCTCCCTATAGGCATCTTACTGGTAGGTAGTTTAATGAGGAATGCAGTATGGTGGTAGGTAGGTAGTTATGGCCTTTGATGTAAGATTTTCACTTTCTAGGATAACTATATTTGCTATTCCCAGATGATGCCCTTTTAGGGTACCCCTCATGCCCATATATGGAGATCCCCAGGCTTTACTAATTAACATAAGTTTTATGCCCATATATGGAGATCATTGTCCCAATGTCATCAGATATATGGGCATAAATGGACACAGGCAAACTAGATGGGCTGTATGGATATCCAGATGTGTGATGTAAGTGTTTTATTCCAAATGTGGCACCCCACAGACATATTTCCAGAAACAAAA